>NC_054478.1:135783685-136083685 GCF_017639515.1 Carcharodon carcharias | reverse complement strand
CTCTTCCCTGCCACATGCCCCCCTTCATGCTTTCGTTGTGCCATTGGTTTTGATATTTTGGCTCAGCCACTCACAGCCGCCTTTCGACCTGTTATCAGCTGCCGTCTTCACTCAGTGATCGCTTGCAGTGCTCCCCCCTTTCCCACCGAATCCCATGGCCCACTCACAGGCAACTCAGAGTCAAGTAACAACCTTTGGAGATCTGAGAATGAATGAAAGGCGGAGCAGCAGGGAAATTGAAAAGCAGGTGGAGAGGGGGAGGGTTCCTGACAGACTGAGATAAGGAATGGTGATGGGAGTATAGAGTAACCTTCGTCTAGTCAGACCAAATCCAGGGAGCACTTAAGGTCATGTGGCATCACAGCAGACAGAGGTAGAAAAAAATTGTTTGTGGCACAATATCAAAAACGCAAGGCTGAAAAGGGAAGAAAAAAACATGCAAAGCAAGTAAGTTCCTCTCTGAAGTATCTTTGTCCAGAAAATCAGGAGAATGGAGGGAGCTCGAAGGATCAACCCGAGGCCAAAGCTGAGACAAGAGTTTTGCCTGCAGTCTCTCAAGTTGAAGTCAAGTTTGAGGAACATCTGAATGTAGGAAGAAATGAACCAATGGTGGACTTCAAGATTTGAAAGGATGTGGGCCAGCCACCAGTTTGAAACATGTGACCCTGCTACTTTGCCTAAAAGTGATGACCATGTGCGACAAATCTTGGCGGAACATGGGCCAAAACAAGTTCAGTATTTCAACTTTCGCGACGGTTATAATCAAAGAAAATTCTCAACAAATCATTGCAAAAGGATACTTGCCAAGGGGGAAGAAATGCATCGTCAGTGGCCACAGTATTTCATGTCAATGGACTTTGTGTTTTGCTTCTATTGCAATCCACGAGCCTTGTTTGTTCCTTGCAGTGCACATTCGTTGAATTCAGTCATTAATGATGCTGCTAAGTGTCACTTGGAGGCAGTGGCTTTCTTTGACCTAATACAATGTACTTATGTGTCTTTCTCAGGTTTAACATGTCATTGTGAAATTCTAATGCACCGTGTGCCTAACCTCACAGTGAAACCATTGAGTGAAACAAGATAGAAAAGTCAAATCAAAAACAGAATTACCTGGAAAAACTCAGCAGGTCTGGCAGCATCAGCGGAGAAGAAAAGAGTTGACGTTTCGAGTCCTCATGACCCTTCAACAGAACTGAGTGAATCTAAGGAGAGGGGTGAAATATAAGCTGGTTTAAGGTGGCGGGGGGGCGGCGGGGCAGAGAAGTGGGGGGGGGGGTGGTTTGGTTGTAGGGACAATCAAGCAGTGATAGAAGCAGATCATCAAAAGATGTCACAGACAGAAGAACAAAAGAACACAGAGGCATTGAAATTGGTGATATTATCTAAACAAATGTGCTAATTAAGAATGGAAAGTCAAATGACTGCTTTGAAACCTCTTTGCTATCAGCTAGGTGATATCTATGATGCAACAATCGGTGTGTCATGTCTTTCTTCTGATAAAGGTTTGAACGCTTGGAAAAGCATGTCTGCAATTCTAAATTTTGGAGAATTTTCAAAAGTGAAAGAACTTGAATTGTGATTGAAAAAGAAGAAAACCATTGATGAAGAAAATTTGTGCCTCATTAAACACAAAGGAAAGCATTGGCAGCAAATCATAAAACAACTGATTGCTTTAGTAAGAGCTCTTGGTTGGCAAGATCTGGCCTTCCAGTGAACACAGGAAAAACTGCACACCTCTGGTAATGGGAACTTCTTGAAGTTTGCGGGATATCTAGCTTTGTTTGATCCAGTTATAGATAAGCATCTTAGTAAGATAAAGAAAAACAATGAGACACATGTACACTACCTGGGAAAGAGATACAGAATGAATTGACTTAGCTCTTATCCAACACCATCACGCTGCCAAGTACTTTTCAATTTTTCTGGATTGTACTCTGGATGTAGGTCATGTTGAACCAGTGACTATGACCATTCGCTTTGTGGACATAGATAATTGTGAGTCTGTATGCATAAAGGAAAGCTTACGTAAGAACATAAGAAATAGGAGCAGGAATAGACCATTCAGCCCTTCGAGCCCACTCCGCCATTCAATGAGATCATGGCTGATCTTCTACTTCAATACCATTTTCTTGCACTATCCCTGCACCCCTTGATGTTTTTAATATGTAGAAATCTATTTATCTCAGACTTGAACATACTCAATGACTTAGCCTCCACAGCTCTCTGGGGCAGAGAATTCCAAAGATTCACCAGCCCCTGAGTGAAGAAATTTCTCCTCGTCTCAGTCCTAAATGGGCTGCCCCTTATTCTGTGTCCCCTGGTTCTAGGTCTCCCCAGCCAGGGGAAACAACCTTCCGCCATCTACCCTGTCGAGCCCTGTAAGAATTGTGTATGCTCGAATGAGATCATCTCTCATTCTTCTAAACTCTAGAGAATACAGGCCCAGTTTATTTAACCTTTCCTCAGAGGACAATCCCTCCATCCCAGGAATTAGTTTAGTGACCCTTTGTTACACTCTCTCCATGGAAAGTATATCTTTCCATAGGTAAGGAGACCAAAACTGTGCACAATACTCCAAATGCAGTCTCACCAAGGCTCTATATAATTGCAGTAAGACATCTTTACTTCTATACTCAATCCTCTTATAATACCATTTCTTAGGATTTGTGCCACTAAAGGAGACTCCTGGTGCTGGTACGATGGATACTACCCTTCACCAGTTAGAAGAGATGCCATTGCCTATTGAAAGCGTAAGTGGCTAAGGCAATGATAATGGAAGCAATACGAACGTATGAAGGGGTAAGAAAATGGTATTCAACAAAGAATTCTGGAAGTTATTCCATGAGCCTCATTTCTTCCTAGCAGTGCACATTCTTTGAATTTGGCTGTTAATGATGTTGTCAAGTGTCACTTGGTGGTGACGGCTTTCTTTGACCTAATACAATTTGTTTATGTGTATTTCTCAGCTTCAACACAATGTTGTGAAGTTCTAATGTGCCATGTGCTTAATCTCACAGTGAAACCATTGAGTGGAACAAATTGGGAAATTCAAATGAATGCCTTGAAACCTCTTCACTACCAGCTATGATGCACTAATTGAAATCTCTGATGACAGTATCTTGACAGGATAGTCTAGCAATTCCTCACAGGGCATTGCACAAGCTCTTGTAAAAAGCAATTCTAGTTTCAATTTTGTGGCTTCTCTTGTGTGATATAGCATCCTCTTTGAGGTCAATATGACTTGCAAATGACTTCAGATGAAAGAATTTGGCATACATACTGCCATTAAACAACTAAGAGAAACCAACATGGTTCTTGTAGACTGCAGGAGTGACAAAGAGCTTGAGAAATAACTGGTGTGAACTTGCTGAGTTTTTGGAGATACCCTCACACTTTGAACCAGAACTGGTTCATATTAGGACAAAGAAGAAGCAGTTCACATCTGAAGCAGACAAATCAGAGCCGCAAGGAAAAATTCAAAGTGAATTTTTATTTTGCAGTTCCTGTCAACAACAATTCAATTGGTTGATAAAGATGCATCAAATTATTTCTCTGTTTGGCTTCCTCTAAAATGTTCCCAGTTTGCAAAATAGCACACCAGTGCAGATTATGGAACATTGCTTGAAGCTAGGGTAAGTTTTAAAACATGGGGACTCCAGAGATATTGATGCTTCAGATTTGTGCAGTGAATTGCAAGTCTCAAGACGATTTCCAAAGTGTGCAGCACCACAAGATGTGTTGAACTTTTTATGTAAAAATAAGCTGAGCGCTAGTGTTCCTCAATGCAGTAGTTGCTCTCCGCATCCTCTTGACCCTCTCTGTTTCTGTGGCTAGTGTAAGCAAAGCTTTTCCAAGCAAAAGTTAATCAAAACATACATTCATTCCTCAATGACGCAAGAAAGATTGGTTGGACAATCTACTTTGTCAATAGAACATGAAATTGCATAAAATATTGATCTGAAGGAACTTGTTTCTAGTGGCATGAAGGTAAGAAAGCAGAATGTGTTAATAGCAGAGCAAGAGTAAGCACTCTGTGAAAGAACAACTTGGAACAAGTAACATATGGCCCTTTTGGGGATAGGGTGCAGGAGTGGGCAGTGGTTGAGGAAAAAGGATGGAAAAAGGGATACAAAGGGGATAAAAAGGGGGACAAAACAATGAATAAATGAACAAAAATGAAAATAAGTGGATAAAAATAAAAATAAAAATTTTAAAAGGGGTTTAAAAAGGGGTGAGGATGGAGGGGAGAGTTCATGGTCTGAAGTTGTTGAAATCAATGTTAAATTCATAAAGCTGTAAAGTGCCTAGTCGGAAGATGAGGTGCTGTTCCTTCAGTTTGTTTTGGGCTTCACTGGAACTTTGCAGCAGGCCAAGGACGGACATGTGGGCATGAGAGCAGGCTGGAGTGTTGAAATGGCGAGCGACAGGGAGGTCTGGGTCATGTTTGTGGACAGACTGAAGGTGTTCAGCAAAGCAGTCACCCAGTCTGCGTTTGGTCTCTCCTATGTAGAGAAGACTGCATTGGGAGCAGTGAATGCAATAGACTAAATTGAAGGAGGTGCAAGTGAAATGCTGCTTCACCTGAAAGGAGTGTTTGGGCCCTTGGCTGGTGGGGGGAAGGAGGTAAAGGGGCAGATGTTGCACCTTCTGCGATTTCATGGGAAGGTACTGTAGGTAGGATATGAGGTGCTGGGAGTGTCCCGGAGGGAACCAGTCCCTATGGAATGCTGACAGGGACGGCGAGGGGAAGATTGTTTGGTGGTGGCATCATGCTGGAATTGGCGGAAATGGCCGAGGATGATACTTTGAATGCAGAGGCTGGTACGGTGAAAAGTGAGGAGAAGGGGGACCCTACCTTGGTTCAGGGAGGAAGGTGTGAGACCAGAGGTGCAGGATATGGGTTGGACACAGCTGAGGGCCCTGTCAACCACAGTGGGTGGGAAACCTAGGTTAGGAAGATGGAAAACATGCCAGAAGGACCGTTTTGGAAAGTGGCATCATCAGAACAGATGCGATGGAGGCGAGGGAACTGAGAGGGATGGAGTCCTTTCAGGGAGCAAGGTGTGAGGCGCTGTAGTCAGGATAGCTGTGGGAGTCAGTGGATTTGTAATGAATATTGGTGGACATTCTGTCACCAGAAATTGAGAGGTCAAGGAAGGGAACGGAAGTGTCAGAGATGGACCATGTGAAGGTGATAGAGGGGTGGAAATTGGTGGCAAAATTGATTAATTTTTCCAGGTCCAGATGAGAGCATGAAGCAGCACCGAAACAGTTGTCGATGTACCGGAGAAAGAGCTGTGGGAGGGGGCCGGAGTAGGACTGGAACAAGGAATGTTCCACATACCCCATAAAGAGATGGGCATAACTGGGGCCCATGCGGATACCCATAGCCACTCCTTTTATTTGGAGGAAGTGAGACAAGTTTAAGGAGAAATTGTTCAGTGTGAGAACTAGTTCAGCCAGACGTAGGAGAGTGGTGGTGGATGGGGATTGTTCGGGCCTCTGTTCAAGGAAGGAGCGGAGAGCCCTCAAACCATCCTGGTGGGGGATGGAGATGTAGAGGGATTGAATGTCCATGGTGATGAGGAGGCAGTTAGGGCCAGAAAACTGGAAATTGTTGATATGACGTAGGGCATTAGAGGAATCGCGGATGTAGGTGGGAAGAGACTGGGCAAGGGGAGAGTAAATGGAATCAAGATAGGGAGAAATGAGTTCCGTGGGGCAGGAACAAGCTGACATGATGGGTCTACCGGGACAGTCCTGTTTGGGGAGGAGGTAGAAGCGTCCGAGGTTGGGAGACTATGAGGTTGGAAGCTGTGGAGGGAAGATCTCCAGAGGAGATGAGGTCAGTGACAGTCCTGGAAACAATGGCTTGATGTTTGGTGATGGGGTCATGGTCCAGGGGGAAATAGGAGGAAGTGTCTGAGAGTTAGCGCTCAGCCTCTATGAGGTAGAGGTCAGTACGCCAGGCAACAACAGTACCTCCCTTGTCGGTAGGTTTGATAACAAAGTCAGGGTTGGACCTAAAAGAGCAGAGTGCAGTGCATTCAGAAGGAGACCTATCGCTGGCCTTCTATCCAGCTTCACCTGTTCCACCCCCTTAAAGAGTATAAATTTCACCACATTTCTACTTCTCTTTAGCTCTGAAGAAGGGTCATACAGACTCAAAACATTAACTCTGTTTCTCTCTCCACAGATGCTGTTAGACCTGCTGAGTTTTTCCAGCATTTTCTGTTTTTATTTCAGATTTCCAGAATCTGCAGTATTTTGCTTTGAACTTGTTTCTACATTTGCTAAATTGAAAGCACAGGATGTTAAATTCTAAGTCTTGATCAACTGTGTTGCAGGAAACACATGGTACAGAATGATGTGAGGTGGACCATATTATATTCATTTTCAAAAGTTCATTGTGGGGAAGGTTTGGGTTGGTGGGGGTGGCGATGGAGGAACACCAGGCTGAAAGTTTGTCTAGGGTGGCAAGTACTCCTGCTCCGGCTCTGGAGGAACCGAGCTTACTGCTGCTCCTGTTTCTTATGTTCTATTATGAAGATGCACTCACGTGACCTTGACCACGTGTGTGAGGTGTTTGAACTTTTTGCTGCACTGGTCCTTGGGGCTACGGTCCTTGAACTGACCACCATGTCTATTTGTTCCCATTTCCTTCATATTGTATGCCTTGAGGGCATTCTGACAGCGACCCACCACATTCCTTCCAATTCCCCGTGAATAAATTAAGCCTCTCCTCCTTTCCACCTCCTGGAATAAGGCTGCCAGTGCTGCATCAGAGAACCTGAGAGCCTTATGCTCCATGGGCATTCTTTATTCCTTCTGAGGAACACCTTTGGAGACAGTTCCACCATTTCCTGCAGCCCATGATGCAATCCCCAATCCCCTTTAAGAGGCGCAGGTTGACATTAAGAAGACATTACTAACTCATATGAGCCACGCACCCAGCTTGGTCTTCTGCAGCCAGTCAGGAGTGCATTTAGCACTGGGTTGTATCCTGCAATCATGATGATGGGCAGGCAACACAATCGGCCAGGGGCTAAGCGTGCATCGTGACCCCCGTGCCTGAAAACCATCATCATCATCATTTCCTGGGGCCCTTTGAAGGGTTTCATAGTCAAGAATCATCAAATGAAGTCAGGAAGTATCTATTTGCTTTCCATTTGGTCGAGGAAGGTGATGTGCTACGAGGGTGAATGTGTTGATCATCTGATGCTGGGAGCATGGGGCCAGGACGCTATGCGACATAATTTCCAGGAATATATTCAAACAGAATCTAAACTGGGTTCAAAATCATGCCCAAGCCTGTGGGATTGAAGCCTGCACTACAGGTCTGTCCGGTGTAAGTGTGCCACATGAGAACAGTGTGAATGGTCAGAATCCCACTCCTGGCATGCATCAGACCCATCCATTTGCCTGGATGAGTGCTGCTCCAACAACACTCAAGAAACTTGATGCCAACTGGGACAAAGCAGCCCACTTGATCGGCATTCCATAGAAGTCCCAAAGGACTTTACAGTCAATGAAGTACTTTTTGAAATGGAACCACTGGTTACAGAAGGCAAAAAGTGGACCTAGAGGCAGTAACCACCATTTAGAAGAGTGGACAAAAACAGGACCCGGAAGCAGTCAGCACCACCTAGAAGAGTTATCATTTTGTAATGTTCTTTCAGATATTTTATGAAGAAAGTATATTTTTCCAAAAACAAAAAGTTATCCAGTCCTGTCTGTAGCTCCAGAGCGCAGCAGCAGCCTTTTGAGAGAAATCAAAGTATGATATCACAGGAAAACAGATGTGATTGGTTGGTGAATATTTTGCTTGTTTATCTTCAAAACATGTGTAATTTATTAATAATTGTAAGATGTTATTAGTTGTAATAAGGTTTACTAACAGTAGTAAAGATTATTGGAAGTGGCAGTGTTTATTAATAATAAATTAATTAAGAAAAATAAATTAATTAACACATAATAAAGATGGTAGGGTTGGTGGTGTGTTGTGATTGCAGAATGTGGGAGCTCCTGGATGCTGGTGTAAAAGAGGGCAAACACATCTGCAGTAAGTATATGTGGCTTGAGGAGCTTTGGCTCAGAGTCATTGAGCTGGAGGCCAAGCTGCAGACATTGCAATGCACCAGGGAGTTTCTTAGAGCAGCACGTTCAAGCACTAACCAGACAGCAGGCTATACAAGGTAATATTGTTCAATGAGACAGGATTAATTAATGACCTCATAATAAAGGTGCCCCTAGGTAGCAGTGATCATAATATGATTGCATTTCACATTCAGTTGGAGGGAGAGAGAAGTGGATCTAAGACTCGTGTTTTAATCTTAAATAAGGGAAACTATGAGGGCATGAAGATAGAGCTGGCTAAAGTGAACTTGGAAACAAGGCTAAGGGATAGGTCAGTAGAGATGCAGTGGCAGACATATAAGGAGATAGTTCAGAATACTCAGAAAAGATACATTCCAGTGAGACAGAAAGACTCTAAGGGAGGGTCCACCATCCATGGCTAACAAAGGAAGTTAAAGATAGTATCAAATTAAAAGGAAAAGTATATAATCCCACAAAGATGAGCGACAAGTCAGAATACTGAACAGAATACAGTAAAGTCCCACCGTTTGCGACTTCCTTGTTCTCGAATTCACTGACCCGCACTTTTTACTTTGTACACAGCATTGCCCATCACGTGAGCAATGCTCACTTATTGGTTACTTCTCTCTCTCTCTCTCATTCCTTCTCCTGGGGAGATGGCAGCCATGACGGAACATCCAGAGCTACAATAATGACTCTATTCAATTTTAAATCTTCACTGATCTATTGCTCAGAGGCTCCCCCATCTGTCCTATACAGGGACTGCATCACATTTTTGCTGGAATGTCCAGTACTGTCCTTGCATGGCTGGAACAGATTTAATTCAATCCCATTCAAAAACATGTTCCCCCTTCACGATTTCACCATTCACGAGATATTGTGGGAATGTTACCCTCGCAAACAGCGGAACTTTACTGTATAAAGAATAGCAAAGAATGACAAAAAGATTAATAAGGAGGGAGAAATTAAAGTACAAGAGAAAGATAGCTAAAAATATTAAATAAGAAAATGGCAGATGAATTGAACAGCCTCTGTTTGCATCTGTCTTCATGGTAGAGGACACATATAACACCCCAGGAATAATTGTGAATCTGGAGGTGAAAAGGAGGGAGGAACTGAAAATAATTACAATCACTGGGGAAAGCGTACTTAGAAAATTATTAGAACTAAAAGCTGTTATGATGTGGCAGATGATGTGGACGAAGGAATCCATGAGGGGAACTTGGTCTCTCTATCACAATGGTTTTGCAATTTGTATTTATTACAAGATGCGTGCACTCAATTCAGAGGTATTAAATCCACCAAGAGCTTTAAAGATTTTTAAAAATTAAATTAAAATATTTATTAACATAATAAAAGATGTCAATCACATACATTATACTACAATTACTACTAAAATAACTCCTAAAATTCCTAATTAGCCTGACCCTCAGTTACACTTCCTTTATGGCAACTGTCCAAAATAGATTTTAGATTTAAAACAGACTCAGCAAGTTAACACAATACTCTGGACAGTGGAATTCCAAATGGCTTTTCTCCAGCTTCAGTTCCGTTAGACAGCTGACTTACGCACAAATGCTGGAGGCTTCATTAAAGCTTTTCACACACCGCTGTTAGATCTTACATGGCCTGCTCCTGATACACAGCCTTTCATTCTCCTTTATATATGTTTCTCTCTTTTTAATATGTAAATTCTATTGTTCCATATGTCTTTGAAACTGTATCTCCCTCGTAATATAAAGTCTTTCATGCTGTCACTATATGTTGTCAGTAACCGTTGGGAAAAGTAATCACATTCCTTATCTGGAAAGTTGTAAACAGGCTAAAATCCCTTTGAAATCCAAATATCCCTTCATTTATCTAAAAATGCAATTCCCTTCACACCTTGCTAAGCCAGCATCCATGTTTACTCATTAGCATGTCAAGCACCTAGCTTCTTTTTCTGATTTAAACTTGCAGTCTACTTGACTCAAAATGTAATTAAATCAAACACAGACAGATCCAAATATATTTACCCCCATAAACCTACTTCACAATAAACCAGAAAAATGTTATGAAAAAAATATGAAAAAAATGACAAGTACCCAGGTCCTTTGGACTTCATCCTAGGACCTTAAAAGAAGTGGCACCTGAACTAATAGATACATTGGTTTTAATTTTACAAAATTCCCTAGATCCTGAAAAGGTCTCATCAGATTGGAGAATAGCGAATGTGACTCCTCTATTCAAGAAAGGAGGGAGACAGAAAGCAGTGAGTGGCTGTCACTTATTTTGCTTGTCGGACTCGTAGTGTGGCATATTCATGTGTACTGGAAGTGACACATATCAATACACAGGGCCATGTTCTTTGCAGACAGAAAGAATGTGTACACACATTGTGCCTGCTTCAGATAAATAAAATAAGTGACAGCCATTTACTGGCTCATTCCTCAGGGCAATGATTTTACCAATTAGGATCAAGCTGCCTGGTTTAAATTTCAAACAATGCTTGGCAGTTAAGTGTCAGTCATCATCAATTGGTGCATTCTCCATGGCAATGACCCTACCAATCAGTGTCCACTTGCCAACCAATGAGTGCTCTCTTCTCATGAAATGTAAATTGTTGTTTTCCCCTTATTTTGGTATTCTTGCAAAGTGTCCTGACAAGTGCAAGACAAAAAGCTTTGTCATGTCTCTTTTTTCAGCAATAGTTAGGGAAAAAATTTTGATGGGGATATAAGGAGGCTGCAAAGGGACATAGATAGGTTAAGTGAGCAGGCAAAAATTTGGCAGATGGAGCATCATGTGGGAAAATGTGAACTTGTCCACTTTGGCAGGAAGAATAGAAAAGCAGCGTATTTTTTAAATGGAGAGAGATTGCAGAACTCTGTGGTACAGGGGGATCTGGATGTCCAGATACATGAAGTACAAAAAATGAGTATACAGGTACAGTAAGTGTTTAGGAAGACAAATAGAATGTTGTCATTCAATATAAAAGTAGAGATGTTTTGCTACAGTTGTAGGCACAGTTGGTGAGATCACATCTGAGTACTGTGTACAGTTTTGTTCTCCTTATTTAAGAAAGGATATAAATGCATAAGAAGCAGTTCAGAGAAGGTTCATTCGACTGATACCTGGGGTGGGGGGAGGTTATCATAGAGGAAAGGTTGGACAGACTGGGCCGGTATCCACTGGAGTTTAGAAGATTGAGAGGTGATCCTATTGAAACACATAAGATCCTGAGGGGACTTGACAGGGTTGATCTGAAAGAATGTTTCCCCTTGTGGGAGAGACTAGAACTAGGGGACCCAGTTTAAAATTAAATGGTTTCCCATTTAAGATGGAGATGAGAAGAAATGTTTTCTCTCAGATGGTCGTGAACCTTTGGAACACTTGTCCCCAGAGAGTGGTGGAAATAGGGTCATTGAATAACTTTAAGGCAGAGATAGATAGGTTCTTGACTGATAGGGAGCCAAAGGTTATTGGGAGTAGGCGGAATATGGAGTTGAGGCCACAGTCAGAGCAGCCATGATCTAATTGCATGGCTGAGCAGGCTCGAGGAGCCGAATGGCCTACTCCTGAATCTAATTCGTATGTTTGTATGTTCGAATTTAGGAAACATAGCAGCTAATCTTTTTGCTGATAAAGACAAGATAATTTGTTTAACTAGGTGTTGCAATGGTTTTGGTAACTTCCCAGGTTATGAGAGGAATTATTGCCATGATTCCTGGTTGAGGGTTAAATATTGGCCAGGACAATAGGGAGAACAGCCCTGCTGCCCAGAGTGCCTTGGGATCGTCTACATGCACCTGAGGGGGCAAAAGGAAGGTCCAACTTAACATGTCATTTGAGAGACAGCACCTCTGACAGTGCAGCACCCCCTAAGTGCTCCACCGGCATGTCTTCTCAGAGTTTGTGCTCAAAGCTTAATGGAGTGGAATTTAAAGCCACAGCCTTCTGAGTCAGAGTTGGGAGTGCGTACAGACTGAGCCACAATTGACACCTCCTTGTCCTGAAAATCCCCCAGCTTTGTGACTGCAAACTATTAAAAAGAATCTACTTGGTGAGTATGACGATGGCCTCGAGCTGTCTGTCTCAGTCACTGAATGATTGTGAGTAACAACCTTGTGAGGCTAATGGAAACCAGCAAATGCCGATGAAATATTCAGTTTCATTAATCTAAAGAATGAGTGAGCACACAAAATAGAACGTGTTTTATAATCTTTTCAAAAATTATGTAAGAGCAGGCTGCCATTTGGCAAGAGTAATTTCAGTAAAGTAAGCTTGTCACCAGCAAGCACAGAACATAACATTTCATGCTGGAAATATTAATTTATTTACTTAACTCTCTGGTGGTAGGGACACCAGCTTCAGCTATATTTAGCCCTTGTTTTATTAAATCGCAGTGTGATTAGAAGCTCCTCTGTACAATCTGTTTGCCAAAAATGCTCCTTTTATCTGAAACAACATCATATCTCTTTCCAAATCCGATCACTGTTGTTAGCAACTGTTAGAAATTAGTCACATTCTGTCACTGATCTCTCTTGCTCTCTCCCTTCCCCCCACCCCCCTCCCCTCTCTTTCTTCTCTCCATTCTGTCCCCAGAAATTGTGTGAATTCTAAAAATAATGTGAAAGCAACGCATCACATACAAAGTCCAATGTGCTGGCTCAGACTAACCTAACTCCTCAGAAGCTGTTTTCAAAAATGACTTGTCAATACAAACTGTTCAGAGACCATGACTAGCTTCATTTAAAACAGCTCAAAAATTGCAGGAGGTTTAAAAGTGTGCCTTTATAGATACAAATTACACAAGGGAATTATAGAGCAGGAAGGCCATTTGGACTTTCTTGGCCAGTATTTATCCCTCAACCGACCAATGGTCATTATTACCTCCACAAGTGAAGGTGGATGGAAGTAATATTCTTGCCCCTGTTTATTAGTCTTTTTGTTTGTAAACAATATATTTCAAAAACTAATGGACGGATTTCAATGAAACTTGATACACGGATAGGGTATGGCCCAAGGGAAGACTGATTAGGTTTTGACAGAGATGCAGATCAGGATCCTGGAATTTTTTAACAGATCCATTAACATTGGGAGATAGGGTAAATTGATCTTTTTTTTAGAATATTGTGTGTTATTTTACTTAGAATGTTGTTGTTTGGTTTAGAACATTGTGAATTATCTTAGCTGCTGCAGTGCAATTTGTCACAGCTGTCAAAATGTGAGCAGAATTTTCAGAGCAGGTTGTTGGATGTGGATTGGTCTGAAGCTTCCTCAGCGAGATGGAAACATAACAGGAAAAAACTTTGTAGTTGCAGAGCATCAATCAGGCAGGGAAAAGCCTCAAGGAAGAGCTGCGTAATTGTAATAACATTGAGTTAACACAGCACGGTGGAGTTATGCACTCTACTGAGTTCCCTCTTCACTTATTGCATTTCTGATTTTGGAACCTTACTTTGTGCAGATTGGCTTCCACCTTTCCTGCATGACAACAGTGAGTAGATTTCAAAAGAATTTAATTGGTTTCTAAACAATTTGGGATGTCCTAAGGTCATAAGGCTACACAAATGCAAGATTTTCTTTCTTGAAAACTGGCCACACTGCATGAGGCCATGTTTGATTTCCTCTTCTCACTCTGTTGCTGTAGTCTTTTCTCCCTCTTTTTTGCATCAAATCCTCCCTTAAAAACATCATGCAAACTGTGCTAGGCATGGTTTATGGTAGCATTCTCGTCTCTGAGTCTAGAGGTTTGTGTCAAGTTTTACTTCAGAGGCTTAAGCACAAAATCTAGGCTGACAATTTAAGTGCAGAGCTGAGGGAGTGCTGCAGGGTCAGAGGTGTCATCTGTTGGGTGAGACGTTAAACTGAGGCCACGTCTGTCCTCTCAGCTTAATTAACTATGCTCGTACAGAAACTCACCACACCAATTCTCTGAATGTCCACCTTTACAATCTGCAAGAAACCTTCACCATTGACCCTTGATTCTAATGAAGGCCACCTCCACTGTCACCAGAGCTGAGGGGTTTGGCAGTGGCCCCTCATGACTGCAAGAACATCGACTTCATTCCACACTGATGAGGCTGTTGCCATAGTGACTGGCTGCACACTCCAGCTGAGCAGGACATGGGAGCTGTCGGAATCGCGCAGTCAGCAGATCAGTCATTTCTCAATCAGGACTCATTTAAAGGAAGACCTTTGCTCGGGCTCAGTGGACCCTTGGACACAGAGCAGCCTGCTTGCTTCAAGTTGTGCCGTGCTCAGCTGAAACAGTTATGTGCCTTCAAAGCACTTTGCTGTCTGTATTTATGCAGATGGCTGACTTACGTTCAAGCCCTTCCTGATGCTGCACTTACACCAGGCAGCATTTTTGACATATTTCCAGCACCGAAAAGACTTCAAGAAACAGATGTGTGTACCCGAAGTTCAGGATTAGTGAGGCCCAAGTGAAGGTTAAAAAAAGATCAGTAGGCAGAATGGGTTTCCACTCTGTGGGCCTGTGGAAAGATTCCAGACAACAAAATCAAGGGCACCTCAATGACTACCTTAAAAAAAGGTTAGGAATAGATTTGAACAAACAGGGGCAGATACGTCCTTTCTTTTTAACCTAAGCGTTACTACTGATATTAAAAATAGTGCCTTTTTGGGAAATCTAGGAAAAGAAAAGAAAAGAGGGGAGCATTTAAATTGTGACAACATTGCCTTGCTTCATTCAAATTGTGACAATTGATTTATCATCAATTGTTGTTTGCCAGAGAGAGTTCCAGCCTATCAAGCTTCCTGTGTATAAGCATCTCCCAATTTCACTCCTGAAAAGTCTGTCTCGAATTTTTTAACGATGCCCTCTAATCCTAGACTCCTGAAGCAGTGAAAATAGTTTCTCTCTAGTGTTCCATCTGTTCCCCTTGATATCTTGCGGCAGGATTTTTACCTCGTCGGGCGGGCAGGCTGTCTCAGGGCCCTGGAGTGGCCGGAAAAAACGCCCACCACCTGCGGTCAGGCCCTGACCGTGATTTCATGCTCGCCGGCCAATTAACTGGGGCGGGCGGGGGGTGGGGGGGGCGCAAGCGCTGAAGTGTGTGCATGCGCTGGGGTGTGCCCAGGGAAAGCTCCCTAAAGGCTGTCTCAGGGAGCTGGAGATTTTCAACATTACAAATCAAGAATTGAAAAATAAGGAAAACGTGTCCCCTCAGGCGACTCTTGCCACACGAGCGGGGACATGTTACAACTGGGTTTTAAAAGCTTTCAATTTTTTAAAATCACTGGTAAACCTTATCCCGCCCGTGGATGAGATTTTGCAAAAAATGCACAGGCCGTTTGCCCCTATTTGCCCGCCCACCAACAGCAAGGTTGGACAGGCAGGGAGAATTCAATTAAATTAACTAGTGAATGGGTTTAACAGCCCTCTTAATTGCTGGCGGGCGAGCTGCCAACTCCTGCCCTTGCCCACCAACCGAAATATGAGGCGGGGCGCTTGCCTGATGTCATCGCGCACCATTTCACGCTCGTGTGTGTCATCTGCATGTCCGCACACCGAGCTGAAAGCCCTGGCCTTGCACACGTCTATAAAATCATTGGTTAATCTTCTAGATTGCCTCGTTTGGGTAATTTTTCTTCGTGATTTAACCTTTGGTGTCAGGTATCATTCAGGTAAATCTACACTGCACTCCCTCCTAAGCCAATATATCCTTCCTAAGGTGTGGTAACCAGAATTACTCACTCAGCTCCAGGTGCAGCCTAACCAGAGCTACGTATAGCTGAAGCATGACTTCTCCCTGCTTTTATTCTAGTCCTCTGGATATTCCATTAGCCATTTAAAAAAAAATATTCCTCTGAATTCTTTCATGGGATGTGGGCATCATTGGCAAGGCCAATATTTATTGCCCATTCCTAATTGCCCCTGAACTGACCTTGCTAGGGCAGTTAAGAGCCAACCACATTGCTGTGGGTCTGGAGTCACACGTAGGCCAGACCAGGTAAGGATGGCAGATTTCCCTCACTAAAGGACATTAGTGAACCAGATGGGTTTTTAACAACAATCGATAATAGTTTCATGGTCATGATTACTGAGACCAGCTTTACATTCCAGATTTATTAACTGAATTCAACTTCCGCCAGCTGCCATGGTGGGAATTGGACTCACGTCTCCGGGGCATTAGCCTGGGTCTCTGGATTACTAGTCCAGTGACATTACCATTACGCCACCAGCATGCAGCCATAACAGGAAGTGAATACCGACACAACAGTCATTATTCAGCGAGGCTTGTTTATGACATTTTAATGATATATGTACCTGGACTCCCAGTTTTCTTTCGATCTTCACAGTTTTTAACTTTTCACCATTTAGAAAGAATTTTTGGAAAGACTTCACATTTGCCTATATTGAAATAATCCCAGTCACCCGTTTTGCCCATTCACTTAATCTATCAATATTTGTTTAAATACCATGCTTTCATTTACACTGCTTGCAAAGGTGCCTCCATTTGTGTCACTAGGAAACCTGCATATATGGTCCCAACACAGATCTTTGTGGGATGCCTCTAGTCACATCCTGCCAATTAGATTAGCTGCCCATTAGCCCTACTTTCTGTCTCCCGCTGCTCAGCCAATTTCCTATCCAGGTCAATAATTTGCCTTTAATTCCATGAACATCAACTATATTTAACACTCTCTTATGATGGGCATTATTAAATGCCTCCTGGATGTCGATATAAGTAACATCCGTAGACATTACACTGTCCACCACTGTAGTCATCTTCAAAAAATCAATCAGATTTGACAGGCATGACCAACCTTTTATAAATCCTTGCTGACTCTTGAGGCTCAGCTGAAAATTTTCAAAGCATTCAGATAGTTACCCTTTCCTTAATTACAGACTCTAGCAATTTCCCAACAATAGATGTTAAGGCTAATCTGTCTATAATTCTATGGTTTCCCTCTGTCACCTTTCTTAAATGGTGAAGTGTCAGGCACAATTTGCCAACCTAAAGGAACAGTTCCTGAATCAGTAGCAATGGAAGTTTATAGTTAGGGCATCTGCAGCGTTCTTACCTACTACCTTTAAAACCTTGGGATGAAAATCGTTTGCCCTGAAGAGTTGTCACTCCTTTGTGCCATTATTTTCTTCATTACCGTTATTTTGTTTGCGCTAGTCTTGGTGAGTCCCTGTGCTTGATTCAATATTAGTTTCCTTGGGATATCTGGTGTGCTGACCTCGTCTTCTACTTGTCACAATCCTGCAAGCTGCTAAGGAAAAGTCAGTAAAAGCTGCCAATGAAGCAGTAAGCAGCTCACTTTGCTCCTTGCCAATGTTAAGACCCTAACTCATTACAGGTTAAAAATCCAGCACAGAGATAAGAAATTTCCATCGCAACAAACCTGAAGCACAAAAAATCATCGACTTTTGGAAAAGACGGATTACGTTTTAAAAAATAAATTGTGTCCAGCAACTGCAGTTTTACGTGGGCTTCAGTTCCACTCCTGGAACTTCAAGATCGCCATGGAAAATTTCTGCCACAGTCATGGATACCAGCAAAGGACTCATAAACATTGAACTCTCAATTTTTTCACATTTCAGCATTGAACTTTAATTTGGCTAAGAAATTAATGACCTCTGGTAGAACTTGTAAATTGTGCATGCTTGTGTGTGCGTGAATGGGGGTTGCAAAGGTTGAGGTGGGGGTTTACCTTTCTATCTTTATCTGGGTGGGTTTTAACTAACCTCTCTTTGTTTTAAGCTTGTCAGACTCATTTATCTGCAATCAGCAAATGAATGGTTAAGCACAGGCATTGAGTAAATACCTTTATCCTTCTAAATTCATTAAAAAACCCTGTTATGGTTAGACTTGGAGTGGTATGATAGGTATGTCATTTGTACCCCTCCTCATATGGTTGAAACAGAAAGTGAATACTGACACAAAAGTCATTATTCAGCAATTTCACGTTTTCTTATTTTCATTACCAATGCCACCATGATCATTTTTTAAGGGGTCTATATTGCTCCTATCTAATATAATTGTCAAAGTTCTTTCATGTTGATTTTGATATCTCTTTGCAGTTTCTTTTCATATCATTAAATTGTGATATTTCAATGCCTCAGTTCCCATTTCCTCCATCACCCTCTACACCTCAACCCCCTCCCACGGCACCTTCCCATGCAACTGCAGAAGGTGCAACACCTGCCCCTTTACTTCCCCTCTCCTCACCGTCTAAGGGCCAAAACACTCCTTTCAAGTGAAGCAGCATTTCACTTGCACTTCCTTCAATTTAGTCTACTGCATTTGTTGCTCCCAATGCGGTTTCCTTTACATTGGAGAGACCAAACACAAACTGGGTGACCGCTTTGCAAGAACACCTTCGGTCTGTCCGCAAGCATGACCCAGACCTCCCTGTCGCTTGCCATTTCAATACTCCACCCTGCTCTCATGCCCACATGTCTGTCCTTGGCCTGCTGCATTGTTCCAGTGAAGCTTAACGCAAACTGGAGGAACAGCACCTCATCTTCCGACTAGGCACTTTACTGCCTTCCGGACTGAATATTGAGTTCAATAATTTCAGATCACGAACTCTGTCCTCCATCCCCACCCCCCTTCCGATCCCCCTTTTCCCAATAATTTATAATTTTTTTTTACAATTATATTTTTTTCTTTTCCCTCCTATTTTAAAATTTATTTTGATCTATTGTTTCATCTCCACATTTTAGCTCATTTCCATCCCTTCCCCCCACCCCACCCGCACTAGGGCCATCTACCACTAGCTTGCTTCCCTTAATGTCCCCAATAGCACATCCTTTAGATAATATCACCACCGTCAACACCCCTTTGTCCTTTTGTCTATGACATCTTTGGTAATCTCTTCTTGGCCTCCACCTATCACTGGCCCCCTATCAAGCTCTCCTGTCCCACCCCCTTCTACCAGCTTATATTTCATCTCATTTCCAAATGTCTTGGTTCTGATGAAAGGTCACACGGACTCGAAATGTCAACTGTATCCCTCTCCGCAGATGCTGTCAGACCTGCTGAATTTTTCCAGGTATTTTTGTTTTTGTTCCCATTTCACAATCTGGTCTTTCGGCAGCCCAGTCACATTTGTGGCAATTTTATGGTGGGATCCTACTGGAAAGGTCTAGGTGTCGCTGTGAGGAATGGGTGACCAATGCTGGCTCTTTGAAAGGGAGACTTAATTATTTTCACTTTCCTGCTCTTTCCCCATAATTCTGCAAATTTCTCCTGTTAAATCTACAGCCAATTCCCTTTTGCAAGCTATTGAATCTGCTTCCACTACTCTTTCGGGCAGTGCTTCTCAGTTCATCACAACTTACTGTGTTTAAAAAAACTCCTCTCATTCCCCTCTGGTTATTTTGCTAATTATCTTCAATCGGCTTCCTCTAGTTACCGATATTCCTGCTGTTGTAAAGGTTTCTTGCCATCTACTCTAATGTTGAACACGTCTATTAAATTTTAATATTTTATTATTGACTACCAAGCTAGGAGAGCGTGCTTGTTAATGTCATATTCAAAAACAAGTTTGACAATAAGCTAAGCGGGGAATGTGGAAAATAACTGCACCAGTGGGATATGTACTTGCTCATTAATGTGTCTCGTTCGATGAGTCTTTAAGTAATTTTAGTATAGCAATGTTGGAGAAGGGCATGGCATGAGGTCATGCAGTGTCACCAGTATCGCTTCTGGATCATTAGACAAAATTTAAAAATAAATCATCTTCCTCAAGTCAGGGATGGAAGCATGTGATATAGACACTATGGAGCAGCAGTCAACAAGCACATAGGGCTTATTAATGATAATGCCATGAAATGTAAATGGTTTATTGCTAGCACTCTTGCCTCTGAGCCAGAGGACAGTAGGTTCATAAGTGTTAGCGCAAAATATCGACTGTCATTTCCAGTGCAGTACTGAGGGAGTGCTGCGCTGTCAGAGGCGCCATCTTTTGGATGACACATTAAGCCTAAGGCCCCTGCCTGCCCCCTCATGCAGGTTTTCAGAACCCACAGCACAGCACAACAAAGAGCATGGAAATTCTCCCAGGTGTCCTGGTCAATATTTACCTTAGTTTGGTCATTTTCATATTGTTGTTTGTGAAAAGTTGCTCTGTACAAGTTGGTGCTACCTGCATTATAGCAATGACTATACATCAGAAGTACTTCAATGGTTGTGATGTACTTTGGGATGCTCTGACATGTGAAGGTTGCTACATTTACTTCTTTGAGTGGTGCCATGGCATCTTTTACATTCACCTGAAAGAGCAAGCAGGGCATTGGTTCAAATTCCCATCGGAATGATGGCTTTCCTTTCAATGCTCAGTACAGCACTAGTGTCAGGTAAAGTTATGTACTCAACTGACTGGGGCTCCATGCTTACAGTGTGGGAAGGCCAACAGCAGGTCAGGACGCTGAATGTTCCTGAAGTGGGCTTTGCCGTAGCTTTTTAGTCCAGCCATGGCATTAGAATCCTGCTTCTGAGTTACCTGACCAATCATGTGACAGAGAAAGGCTCTCTATACAAAGGGACATGGGGGTCAGAATTGACCCATTATGGAACCGTCAGGACAGAGACAGCAGTGATGAAGTGTCAATGTGGGGAAGCTGACCCCAGTTCTCCGAGGTATCTTTGAAGTTAATGCCGCAGGCTCCAAGGGCCCCTAGACAAATATTCTTCCCAGTGGACAAAAGGAAGAGTCCAGCCTCTTAGGCCAAGCAGGCATGGCTGGAATGGACTCAGGAGGTCAGCAGGAAGAGTGTAGTACCCCCACACAGGTATACAGTGTTGATAAAGGTTCACTAGTCTCGTTGGGGCAGGAAAGACGAGTGGAATCCCACATTCAAGTGCCAAACCCCACACTCTGACTTCCCCATAGTATCTCCTGTACAGCACTCCTCAGAGCTACACACCTTGCAACTCCACAAATTCCTCTCTCTCAAGGCACCTTATCACATCCCCATTTAAACAGCCACCACTGATACTCTACTTCATTTTACTGCCACCTCATACTCATCGTTTACAGTCACCTCCCACAAATGTTGGTCTTTCCATCCCCTCCAAACGTTCCATTTCTCATACACATAATTCTCTGCTTTCTCTCCTTGCAGAAGAGAGCGCAAAACCAACCAAGGAAAAGCAAAGAACCAGGAGTGAGGTTACATCCCGTCTTTGCCAACCTGGAAGCTGTGGAGGAGGTAATGGAGATCAGCAAACAGGTGAGGTTCATGGCCGCTGGAGATGGAGAGAGAGAGTCTTCCAGATACCAGATGACAGAATTAGGTATCTCACACAGTCAAATGGCCCACAACGCTCACTCATGTCACCAGAACCTGAAATATGATCATGTGCACAATGTCAGCTGTTAAATCTGTTCCGCTTGTCAGTTCGATTTCAAGACTTTCATCTCTCACAGGCCCGTTAGACCTGATACATAAACTGGAGCAGGATGAGGCTGAGCAGTCTTCAGAGGAGGTCATGTACTCTAAGGAAGCACCCTTACACAATTCACAGGCGCCCTCCAGCAGCTCAGATACACACACTTTATTGGGCCCTCTGTTGCCACAGGCTGAGGGACGTATTGCAGTTGAGCAGGAGCAGGTGTTGGAGACAGTGACAGCAGTGGAGAGCCTCTGTCAGAGGGCCTCCAAGCTCTGCTCAGCTGGTCACAGATGCTGAGCCTCAGGGAAGGTGGGCAGGGGGAGATCATCCATGAAGAGGACTATTCTGGAGCAGCAGAAAATCTTTGTGGTTCTGTCAGCATTTCCAGAAGCAGTACACACTATTGCACCATATTATTAAAAAGGAAATAGAGGCACTGGTGAGGGTTCAGAGAAGAGGATGATACCGAAAACACAGGGGTATACATATCTGGAAAGGATTGACAGCTGGGTCTCTTTTCTCTTGAAAAAAGAAGGCTGTGGGATGACCTAGTAGAGGTATTTAAAATTATGATAGAGTGGAAAACAGAGAGAATGTTTCCTCTTGTGGGGAAGAACATAAACAGAGGCCATCAAGATAAGATGTCACCAAGAAATCCAATAGGGAATTCAGAAGAAACTTCATTACCCAAAGAATGTGGAACCCACTACCACAGGGAGTAGCTAAAGTGAATGCTATAGGGCCATTTAAGGGGGAACTAGACAAGTATATGAGGGCAAAAGGAATAGAGGGTTACGATTATGGAGTTAGATGAGAAAAGACTTGAGTGGAGCATAAACACCAGTATGGTCTGTTTGGCCGAATCGCCTGTGTCTGTGCCTTATATCCTATATAATCCTATGTAAGCCCATCTCAAGCATGAATGCCATGGTATTTCAGACATTGGCACTGATGCCCACCTCCATGGAAAGAGCCAAATGTCCGTCAGCCTTGAGGGAAATGGTATGACCAGAGTAAAACATGAGCAATGGTGAGGTGAAAGGATTATTGACACTGGAATGTTTTGTGTTGGGTGGGGGCATTGGTGTGTCATTTGGCTTTGTAGCCTCAGGTTATCTGAAGCGGATGAGATTGTTGCAGCCAGGAGTGACTGCCAGCACCCTGGCCTCATTAGGATCCTCCTCTTCCAAAGGTTTATGGCAGTCTTTACCTTACTGTTCCTGTAGGTCCCGTCCTCTCCACCGCACAATGTTGTGCAAGGCACAGCAGACCACTACCATTCAGGACACCCTTGCTGGCGCAGACCGAAGGGTGTCCCAGACCTCTCTAGGCACCTGAATCACATCTTCAACAATCCAATGACTTGCTCAAAGACTGCTCTTGTGCCTATGTGGCTCCAATTGTACCTTCCTGGATGTGAGTGTTAGGACTTCTCACAGGTATCGTCAACCACATCCTTAGAAGGGAGCCCATGTTTTCAAGGAGCCATCCGCTAACTCTGTTTGGTGGTGGGAAGGTCTGTGGGAGATGTGACAGGTGCAGAATGAAGGCATCATGGCAGCTTCCAGGATATCATGCACAAACACACGTGAATACGTTCCAGTGGTTACCTATCAGCGAAATATTGCAGGAGTAGAATCCCTTTTGATTGACGAATAATCTGGGCTGCCTGAGAGCTCTCTGAATGTCACATGTGTGCAGTCTAGGAGTCCTTGGACCTGTGGGGATCCAGCTGTTGCGGCGAATCCCAGGACCATCTCATTCTGATCGGCTTCATCGGTAGCCAAATGGACGTTAGTGGCGGCCCTGACAAACATGGCATCGGTCATCTGGGAGATGCACTTGTGCACAGCAGGTTGCGAAATTCCACACATGTCACCATTTGGAATGAACCAGAGTTGAAGACACCCAGAGCTCTGGTGACTGGCAATGCAGGCACACCTGGCCCACTTGGAAGAAGGTCTTGTTCCTTGAAGTTCCAAGTGCTAGCAATGGTCTCTGTGGAAGCCTGGGTCTCCTGGGGCTCTATTGCTCAGTTATGTCCAGAAAGTTGATGCAGAGTTTGGGGGTATTGCCTTCTTTAAGTGGAAACTCTTTGTTATCCCCTCAGTCCTGTGGCGGGCAGGTGGCTGAGGGGAAGGCTGCTGCAGCTCCTTTAGGTGGTGCTCCTGCTACTGTTGGGATGCTGGTGTTCCTCCTCCTGTAACCTCATCAGAAGGTACAAGGTACAGATGCACAACAGCTGCAAAATGCAGATCAGTTACAAAAGTCCAAGATGGCAGAAATTGCCCCAGAAAGCATCTGTAAATCAGTGAAAGCACACCACATGAACAAATTCTGTGAGCAAAAGCCTTTCACTTAGGCAAGGAAGCAGCTGTCATAGTTCACCATTTAAAGGTTTTCCAGCCTGTAAATTTCACAGTGACGTCAATCACCACCGTGCTCACATCTTGTCGACCCTGGTGAGTTTCAGACAGCTCGGGAAACCCAGGTGCTGGCAGTTAAAGCCAGGAAGCAGAGTTACACTTTCATTCAGTTATCACTTTACATATTATAATCACCGGACTACCTGTTACATTAAGTTTCCACACACTTCTAAACATGCACCAGTCACTGGGATGTTTTAATCCACCACAAACACTGACATCCAGCTTCCTCACCTCCCAACTTGTGGGTTAAACTCCCTCTGGGGGCCAATGCTCTATCTAATTTTTGTTTGGCACGTGCGGGTGATTTATTTAAGTGCTCAGTCCCTTTAAACTTATTTGCGAGGCTGCACACATGCAGTAATAAGGGGACATACTCATGCGTGACCTGCATAGGGATTTTCAGGTTGCCACAGAGCTTACAAGGAATGCCGCCTGGGACTCGAATGCCCGACCAGTGATGGTAGCATTACCGTTGAGCCCCGGTTGGCACACAGAAGAGGTAAGTTGGCAGAATGTCTTCAAACTAAACCTTGATAGTGCAACACAGGTTCAAACTGGTAAAGACAATGTTGTAACTAACATCAGGGGTTTTCACACAGACACTGCAGTTGGGTATTCTGAAATATGTGGCTGATCCTGCAGGTTAGGAGTTACTGGGCCACCCATCTGACCTTTTATAACCTTTTGGTGTTTGCAGTCATTAGGTGACAATTGCTCATTGTCTCCTGGCAGAATGTTGGCCTCTGGAGACATCAGGTGGTGTTTGATGCCTGGCAGTCAGTTCAGGGAAGTGCTTTAGGGATGTCCTCAAAGCTTCCCTGAAGAGGTCAAACATCCCCGCTGACTCACGGGAGACCCTGGCTTGTGACCGAGCAAAATGGAGAAAGCTCCCCGGGGAAGGCACCAAACACATCGAGAGGCTTCGTCAGTAACGTGCAGAGACGAAGTTGAGGCGTCACAGGGAGGGCACCAAACCCCAAGCAACACATTTACTCAACCCTTCATGGACCACCTGCCTCACATGTGGCAGAATCTGCAGATCGCGCATTGGATAAGCCATCTCAGAACCCATCGAACCAGAGTGGAAGCAAGTCATCCTCGACCCTGAGGGACTGACTAAGAAGTAGAGTCAGTTCAGGGGAATAAGACTTTAAGGTCATCTGTATCCGTTTGCACAGTAGGAGCACAAAATAGAGCTGGTCACACTGGGTTTAGCGACACGTCTACAAATGTTCAAATTCGGAATCCCAAAAGTTGTAGAAAAGCGAACTTAAGTATGTTAGAAGATGTCAGTCGGTTCACCATGGTACTCAATGATTCACTTACTCATTGGGAAGATAGTGGGCTAAGGAACACAGTGAGTAAGACACCATCCAATCACCTGCCGGATGTGGGTCCAAATCAAGCTCAGACTGACAGGACAGAATTGGACTGTGCAGCATTTGCTGGTTTTTGACATACATGTTTATCTCACTCAGATAGGTCACAGGAAAGCAAAGAGAAACATGTTGAACTGGTGCATTGAATCTGTAGATTCCCACTAACTCTGGCTCAAGTCAGATGCAAGATGAGTGAAGCTGCTTTGCGTGGAAGTGCTGTGCGCTCCCAGTTTTAAAAAAAAAAGTTTTTTTGCGGTATGTAAGCATCGCTGGCAAGGCTAGCATTTGTTGCCCATCCCTAATTGCCCTTGGCTGCCTTCTTGAACCGCTGCGGTCCATATGGTTGTTATGAATAGAGTCCCAGGATTTCCACCCAGTTGAGTTCAGCCATTGTGGAGCAGTAATTGGTCAGGACAATTTTTCTAAGCACTGAGGGTGGTTTTGAGGGGGAAGGCAGATATGGCCTGAAAGAAATAAACAATATGAGACTGAGAGAAGCATGTATTAAAAGCCTAGCCTAAAATTTTGGAAGATGAACTTAAGTGTCAGAATTGAGATATTATGGGAAAAGGGCACATCCCTGTAGTGCTTTGTATGGTGTCAGCTGTGGTTCAGTTAGGAGCGCTCTCAACTCGGAGCCTAGAAAGTTGTGGGTTTATGCCCCACTCTGCAAAATTTAAACACAATCTCTAGGCTGATGTGGTACTGTGGAACCCCGAGGAGTAGTGCTGCACTGTCAGAGGTGATATCGCTCAGATGAAGCATGAAATGCAAGGCCCTGGGGATGAATGTAAGAGAACTTACAGTACTATTCAAAGAAGGGTATTTTGGGTGGTATTCTGGCTGATATTTTTCCCTCAGCCAACATTAGCAAGACAGGTTCTGCTCATTATCACATTGTTGTGCCCAAATTGGTTTCCTGCAAGAGTGACTACACTTAAAAAGTATCCAAGGCTTGGCCTAAATAGCCAAGTGGTTATGGTACTGGGTTTGTAACCCCAAGATCTAAGAGTTCAAATCTCACAGTGGCAAACTATGAAACAATGTAACTTGATCTAAAACAGATAGAAATGGGTTTGTACTCAAAAGAGTTAAAAGTATCCAATAGGCTGTCAGGTGTTTTGGGTTGTCCTGAGATCATTAAAGACGCTATCTAAGTGCATGACTTTCTGGTTCCTTCAATAATGAGGCTTACTCTTTAAAATGCTGTGACTTCTTTAAATTAACACAGCTCCTGGAGCACAAAATTCACTCTGTGCAATTGGGATTGTGGGATTTTATTTCCAAAGAATATTAATTGGAATTGTTGGGCTGTTGGGAGTTTTGTTTTGGTCTCTGATGATAGTGTGAGTGTTGACTTGATGGAAAAGAGAATAAAATCTGCCAGCTGTCAGGAATTTTGCAGAGCTACAGGGAAAGAGAAGAGGTGTGGGACTAATTAGTTAACTCCTTCAAAGAGCCAGCATGGGCACAATGGGCAGAATGGTCTTACTCTGTGCTATATGATCATTTTCCTATTACTTTCTTACATTTTTAAACTGAAGCTTCTAACCACGCAACAAACTTTGATTTAGGGAACCGGAATAAAAAGAAGTGATGCCAGTCTTTGAAGATTTGCCAACAAGTTGGCAATGATGCGGCTTTCTTGGCAGGTCCTGATGTAGCAGATAACTTCCAGTGTCACGCAAAAAAAAACAGAACCAAAATTGCAGGGTATAGAGGGGGGTGGAGGGGAAGCAGAGACATCTGACAGAAATCTATGCGGCAGTCTGCAAATGGAATGTATTTATTAATACAATGCAAGCTGCCTGGGCTCTTCCTAACTCTCACTGGGCACAAAGAGGTGCCAATCAAGAGCTAGGCCTGCTGCCATTTGCTGGGAGACAGAAGAGGCTGTCCAATGCTGGAGCAGAGGGGAGGGACAATCAGGTGAAGGTCTTTGACTGAGGGAGTGTGAGAATGGAGGCGAGAGGTGGGAAAAGAGATAGAGGGATTTGAGATATCATCAACAAGTAGGATTGAAGATCAGTAAAAGCAACTGCAATCTACTGAGCAAAGGTACTGTAACATAATGTGCAGCTTATAATAGCAGATGGAAGTCTTCTGGCTGAATATTACTGCTTTGATGCTCAGGTTCCTTGCTGATAATTTGAATAAGTTAACAGTTGTTATGAGCAAGGTTTTATTCACTGAAAATTGTGGGCAGTTCTGCTTGTTTATATTTTAAATGAATGCAGTTTGTGACATTTAGTGCTGATTTGCAGTGAAGAAAATTTACTTTATGCGACTGGGTTTGAGGATTTTACTTACAGATAAGAAGGTATTAGAATGAAATGGGGAGGTTTGATTTGCTGTCCAAGGGCAGAATAAGCACTGACTTGCTAGGAGGGAGAATAGAATCAGTCAGTTTATATTGTGCTGGGTCCCTTGTAGCTGTACCTGCACCCTGGGACTGCTCATTGCCAGCAAGAAGTAGGCATCGCTTTCTAATATGCATAAATGCTCCCTTTGGGGTTGCCAGTGTGTTTCTGACTGATGTTACATACATCATCACCGATGTTAACAGCTGACCCTGTTGCTCAGGAATACTGGCAAGGGGGTGGGGAGGAGGGGTGTCACAGGGTAGGAAGGTTACATGTTGGTTGCATGTTTTCAGTTCCAGCTTCTGCTTTTGCCAGTGCCTCATGAACTTACTATGTTGGTTCTAATGCTTATACATTCCTGTTCTTTGATCTGGTTGGGGTAGGGTGAGGTGAGGGTGTGCGGGCAGTTGGTCGATGTGCGGCGAGGGGAGAAGGGGGCTGGGACACTCCCATGGATGCTTGGTAACATTGATGGGTGATCATCAGCAGCGATACACCCTCTGTTAATGGACATGGTTGCCGATCACACAATTGATTAATGAGGATAATTAGATGTTACTCCCCTCCTGATACATGGTCGTGACTCTGGGACATTCCCTCAGCATATTTAACAGTAGGAGTAGTAATGTTTTCTCAATTTAATTGTAATTAAAGCTTGTAAATTTTGTTGGTGAATATTAACAGGCAAGCCCTTTTCTTAGCATTCCCTTGCCCAACATTTCAATCCAGCTATTAATTGGTGTAGCCTCTCTGTGAAAGAAGCAGACAGAGAAATCTCTTACAGATATGCTAGGCTTTCATCTGCTAATATCAGCAACAGTCATTTCAGCTCTTCTTGACTTTCTTTCTTCATAGCATGATACAGCAGAAGAGATGACATTTCGACCCATCCTGCCTGTGCTGGCTCTTTGCAAGAACTATCCAATTAGTCTCACGCCCTTGCTCTTTCCCCCTTGCCCTGCAAAGGTTTCCTTTTCAAGTATTTATCCAATTCCCTTTCAAAGGTTACGGCTGAATCTGCTTCCTTCAGACAGTGCAGTCCAGATCACAACAACCCTGCGTTACCAAACAAAACTCTCATCTCCCCACTGGAATTAATCTCGATTATCTTCAATCTGTGACTTGTTACCAATTCTCCTGCCAGTTGCTCCTCTACATCTACCCCCACCTAAATCCCTCTTAATTTTAAACAGTTTTATTAATTCATTATTTATGAAGGATTTCCCTTTAGGAGAATTGAGTCGGGATAAAGTTCTCCCATTTCTAGTAATTTTTATCTTCTTTTCACACCTATTAACTGTCATGATGTTGGGTCCACAGCCTTCAAGCAAAAGCATTGCTAACCTCCACTCCCTGGCCAGGATTTTCTTGCCCGCCTGCTGCTGGGATCTTCCGATCCCACCGAAAGTCAATGGACTTTTGGCAGGTCTGCGACGTCCCCCACGGCGGGTCCCATCACAGTGAAGGTGGAAAATCCCAGCCCCAGTGCCTAAAAACATGACTAATGGAATGATGGCCTTTATCTCAAGGGGCTGGGCCAAAGGGGTGCAAGTTATGCTAGAGTTATATAAAATTATGTTTACACTGCATCTAGAGTTCTGGGTTCAGTGTTGGATACTGCACCCCTGGAGACATATATTGGTCTTGGAGGTGCAGATTCACCGGAATGACACTGGGGCTAAAAGGGTTAACTATGAAGACTAGGTTTGCATTCCCTTGAGTATAGACAGTTAAGGGATGATCTAATTGAGATGTTTAAGATGATTAAATGGGCAGATAGAGTGAAACTATATTCTGTGATGGGTGAGTTCCTCCACTCTTTGACACCACAATAACCATTACATTTCAAGCTGAAGATGCTATTGTAGACCAGCAGCATTAATGATCAGTAGAGGGACTTTTACTTTGAATGTACAGAACTTGGGAGTTGAAACAAGTTGATTCACTGCCCCTTCCCTTCTCTCACCTTTCCTTTCTCTCCCTTTTCTGTCTCCCCATTTCTCACTGACTCCTGTACCTGCAGAATACACAGCGATCAAAGAGTGTTCCTTGCTCATATCTTGGTGTCAGCCCCTTGGTGAGCGTATTGAAACATATAAGATTCTGAGGGGGCTTGGCAGGGTAGGTGTGGAAAGAATGTTTCCCCTCATTGGGGAATCTAGGACTCGGGGGCACAGTTTCAAAATAAGATGTCTCCCACTTAAGATGGAGATGAGGAGGAACTTATTCTCTCAGAGGGTCGTTAGTCTTTGGAATTCTCTTCCCCAGAGAGCAATGGAGGCTGGGTTATTGAATATATACAGGGCTGAGCTAGAAAAATATTTGATCTACATGGGAGTCAAGGATTATTGGTTCAGGAAATTGAAATTAAGGCCACATCTTATTGAATGTTGGAGCTAGCTTGATGGGCGTATGCTACAGTTTCTCATGATCTAATGAACTCATGATAAAGCTGTCTCATCTGGATCAGGCCGGCCATTAATTGGGCTATCACTAAAATGAGTGGCAAGGTGGTGTAGTGTTTGGGAGTTTTGATCACTAAGCTGTAGAACAGTGTGTCCACCAAGTGGTTCTGATGGATGAAAAAAGGCCTCAGAACCCTGGCAGTCTGGTTCTTGAAACCCAGGCATCTCAGTCTTATTTGTGCTACAATTCCTTATTCACTAGCTTGTCCTGTTTGTAAGCAGTGACCTGGAGGGGTGATGTTGCTACACTGGTGGATGAATCCCAAGTCAGATAATCTAATCTGTTGGCATCTACAGTTTAGGACCTAAGACAATTAATGGGATTTGAATTGGAACTTTAATTCTGACCTCGAAGATCCCATGGTATGTGGCAGACAAAGACAAGACTGAACACTCCTGTGGTACAATGACTGGATACAGGCTCGATTCTTCTGATCTTGAAATTGGAGCTAATGCTGTGTGGAAATCAAGTGCTTGTAATGGAATGATGGAGTTTTGTTTGATGTAGGGAGTAAAATGTTAGGATGGGAAAGAGCAGAGAAATAGCTTTCTGTTTATGTGAACTGTTCAACTATTCTGCCGAAGGGTCATTCGGACTCAAAACATTAACTGTGTCCCTCTCTGCAGATGCTGCCAGACCTGCTGAGTTTTTCCAGGTATTTTTGTTTTTGTTTTGGATTTCCAGCATCTGCAGTTTTTTGCTTTTATTTCTGTTTATGTGTGTGTGTATATGGAAATTGCTAGCAAGGCCAGCAATAATTTTTTTATTCTTTATTGGGATGTGGGCATCTCTGGCCAACCCAGCATTTATTGCCCATCCCTAATTGCCCTTGAGAAGGTGGTGGTGAACTGTCTTCTTGAATGGCTGCAGTCCATGTGGTGTAGGTACACCCACTGTGCTGTTAGGGAGGGAGTTCCAGGATTTTGATCCAATGTCAGTGAAGAAATGGTGATTAGTTCCCAAAGTCAGATTGGGGCCTGACTTGAGGGGAACTTGCAGGTGGTGATGTTTCCATGCATCTGCTGTCCTTATTTTTTAAGAGGTAGAGGTCAAGGGTTTGGAAGATGCTGTTAAAGGAGTCTTGCCGAGTTGCTGCAGTGCACCTTGTAGATGGTACACACTGCTGCCAATGTGAATCAGTGTTGAAGGGATTGAATGTTTAAATTGGTGGATGGGGTACCAATCGAGCCTGTTGCTTTGTCCTGGATGGTGTTGAGATTTTCAGTGTTGTTGGAGCTGCACTCATCCTGACATGTGCCTTGTAGATGGTGGACAGATTTTGAGGAGACAGGAGATGAGTTATTCGCTGCTGAATTGCCCCTCTCTCTTTGTCTTGAGAAGGTGGTAGTGGGCCTTGTTCTTAAACCACTGGGTTGTAGCCGATTTCATATAACTGAGAGGCAGTTGCCACTTCAGAATGCAGTTAAGAATCAACCACATTGTCATGGTCAGTAAATACAAGCTAATTGGATGTACTGATTTGGAATTTTACCAAAGATCTGTTGGCAGTGGTCGAAGGTTGTTGAAGGAAGTATATTGCTATCACTTAGAATATAATCTAGAAGTATTAATTTTTACTCACTGAGATAGTGTCCAAATCAGGAGGGGTGTTGCCGAGTGAACCAAAACCACATTCTAACAAATGGCTGTCTTATAACTAAACCCACACCTTGCTGATTCTAAGGGTTGGATTTTTCCCAATAAGGTGGGAAATTTTCCAACTCAGTAGATCCATCTCCATATAAATGGCCCCTGCATGCATTATCTGCACTCTAGGGAAGCTGGGGAGGGACTGAGGCAGGCCTGCCGACTCCAGAAGCAATTCAGATGCAGCTACAGAGGCTGGCGAGTGCCAAGGTGGGCTGATTAGAAGAGCCACGTTGGTTCTTTGGTGCTTCATCCCAGTTGTATTAAAGGCTGCAAAGGCATCTAGCCCTCACCCTGCATTACATCTCCATGCACCCCACTCCCCCACCCCATCCATGCCACCATGTCCCTTCCTTGGCTCCCCTGCTTCCTCTATGCCCGTTCACCCAATATGCATTATAGAACCAATGATAACAATAACAAGTCTTGAAATGTATTTAAAAGAACACCCATTCAAAAATCTGTTTTGAAAAACAACTGCTGCTCTTATAATACTATGAAAGTGTCAATCATGCAGAGCCATTTTAGTATCAATAATAGAAGTTTTACCTCATTTCACACCTCTTAACCTTGCCCAAATAAACATGCAGACATTGAAAGAAACAGTTCAAAGAAATAATAACTTATTATAACCTCATAAAGATGTCAATCAATCATAGCAAACTTCCTACTTCAGCCTGTGAAAACAGGTCCCTGCTGAGCTAAAGCTTTCGTGAGTCCTGGAGCTCAGCCAAGCATTCATAACAAGGCCAACTGGAGAAACAGATTTTCTGACCATCTGTTTTTGTTGATACAGTTCATAAATGGCCTCATTATAAAATGCCTAATCCCGCAATGGAACCAGCTGGGTCAGGGAGTGCAGGATGCTAACTGCACCCTTATTCCACGCTGGCAAACGCTGCTGGCATAGGGAATGGTGGGGTGGGAGTCCCAGAATTGGGTTTCACCTGTCATTTTTAAAGGCTTCTGGAGCCGGCCCAACTCTGTGAAAATCTGGCTCTTAGTGTCACGGTTCACAGAGGCCACTTCTGAAGGATATTATTTATCATTGTTCACAATAGGAAGATGATGATTAACTTCACGATTTCAGAACCTGGACCAACAGCACATTATACAGAGGTGTGATGCACTGTGGTTGCAGCATTGCTATCAGAGACTTCTTGTCTTGCAGATCACTGGCTGAGCGGAAGATCAGAAATTGTAGGGTTAAGCAGCTTTCTGAGGGCTCATACCACACCTAAATCCTGTATACTCTTCACATGGGCACACATCTGCCCATTCTTTGGCAGCTAAATGGCCAAATAAGCTCTAATATGACAGACAGAACACTCTAAACCTTACAGTATATATTTTTTATTCACTCATGGGATGTGGGTGTCACTGACCAGGCCAGCATTTATTGCCTATCCCTAATTGCCCCTTGTTTAGAGGGCATTTTTAAGAGTCAACCACATTGCTGTTGGTCTGGAGTCACATATAAGCCAGACCAGGTAAGGACAGCAGATTTCCATCCCTAAAGGACATTAGTGAACCAAATGGGTTTTTATGACAATTGGCAATGGTTTTGTGGTCATCATTAGACTTTTAATTCCAGATATTTATTGAATTCAAATTCCACCCACCATCTGCCATGGTGGGATTCAAACCCAGGTCCCCAGAGCATTACCCTGGGTCTCTAGGTTACCAGTCCAGTGACAATACCACTATGCCACCTTCTCATCACCATTCACAGTGCTATGCAGGCAAAGGGTTGTGTCTTTATCCCCTCTAAGATAGAGGTCTCGGCCATTATAGTCAGTTGTTGTGTCAAATGTGGCTCAGTGAGTATCATTCTTGTACCTGAGTCTGAAGGTCATGGGTTCAAACACCACTCTGGAGAGTTGAACTCAAAATATAGGCAGTGTAATGCTGAGGGAGAGCTGCAGTGTTGGAAGTGAGGATGAGGTGTTAAACTGAGTCTCTGCCCTCTTAGGTGGACGTAAAAAGATCTTACAGCACTATTTTGAAGAGCAGGGGTTTTATGTGCCTGCATAGCACTGTGAATGGTGATGAGAAGGTGGCATAGTGGTATTGTCACTGGACTGGTAACCTAGAGACCCAGGGTAATGCTCTGGGGACCTGGGTTTGAATCCCACCATGGCAGATGGTGGGTGGAATTTGAATTCAATAAATATCTGGAATTAAAAGTCTAATGATGACCACAAAACCATTGCCAATTGTCATAAAAACCCATTTGGTTCACTAATGTCCCTTAGGGACGGAAATCTGCTGTCCTTACCTGGTCTGGCTTATATGTGACTCCAGACCAACAGCAATGTGGTTGACTCTTAAAAATGCCCTCTGAACTTGGGCAATTAGGGATAGGCAATAAACGCTGGCCTAGCCAGTGACACCCACATCCCATGAATGAATAAAAAATATATACTGTACTGGTGTCCTGGTCAATACTTATCCCTCAACCAACAGATTATCAGGTCATAATCATACTGCTGTTTGTAGGAGCTTGCTGTGCACTAATGGCTCCAAGTTTCCTACATTAAAACAGTGCTACACTTCAAAAGTATCATTGGCCGTAAAATGCATGCTTTGGGATGGCTTGGAGTTATGATAGGTGCTATATAAATGCAGGTCTTTTACTTGTAACCGGGAGCAGATGTGAGTGTGGTACTTGTCTGCAATCTTGGTGTTATTAGCCCCCTGACTGAGTCCTGAATCTATCCCTTCCAGGTCTGTGGCTCCTGTTCCCGCACAGGTAATACAAACACACGTGAGTACACAGTCCAGTTGAGATTAGGATTCGATTTCTCAGCCCTACTTGATTTTAAGAGTCCATTGCTCTATTGTTACAGCTGCTAATCCATTGCCTCTAATTCTCGTGTCGGTACATCAGATTCTGCTCTGCAGCAAACACAATGTAGCAGATACATCTGCAGTAACAGCTTTGCATTCAGTGCGTGGTGGAAATAGAGCTCTTTCTCTAGGCGGCTACATTTACCTTAGACTGAATATAGGGGGGGCGGGGGTGGGGGGGTTGGTGGCGGGGGGATGTTGGGATGGAAATCCAATAAACCCTTTGAAATACGCAGCCGGTAACCAGGCAACAAGGGTCATCAATTCATTGGCATCCCTTATGTACACCCTTGCTTCCTATTTTGTTTCTCTGTAGCATTGGAGATGTGGCAGAGATCGGAACTAAATTGAAGTTTAATTGTCCGGAGTTATGCCGCCCGCACGCGCACGCATAACCGCGCACGCAAACACACAACCATACACAGAACTAACCACACACACACACTCAACCACATATGTTTATAAGTAAACACATACATATACAAACACACACACACAGAAAGACATACATATGTGCAAACACACACAAGTGCTCACATGCACATGCAAACACACACAAAGACACATACACAGACGCAGACATGTACAGATATACAAACACAGATTCACATGTGTAAACATATATACACACGTACATACATGCACACTGATGCATCACACATAGACAAATGCAGCATCATCATCGTACAGCTCCAAAATAATAATATACTATGATTCCCAAATAATGCATTCACTCTGTCTTATTTTTCTTCTCATAAAGTATATCTATAGCTCTGCTTGGTTTATGTGTGTGTGTGGTTAATATAGTAAACAGTGAGGAGGATAGTAATTCAGAGGGACCCAGACCGCCCGGTGAAATAGGCAGACATACAGCAGATGAAATTTATTGCAGAGGACTGTGAAGTAATATATTTTGGTAGGAAGAAAGAAAAGTGGAAATATAATTTTACAATTTTAAAAGGAGTTCAGGAACAGAGAGAGACCTGGGAGCGTACTAGTCTCTGAAGGTGGCAGAACAAGTGGAGAAGGCTGTTTAAAAAAGCACATGGGATCTTTGGCTTTATTAAAGAGGCATAGAGTACATGTTATGTTAAACCTTTATAAAACACTGGTTAGACCTCAGCTGAGGTATCGCGTCTAATTCTAGGCACATAAGTACATAACATAAGAAATCAAAGCAGGAGTAGGTCATCCAGCCCTCAAGACTGCCCTGCCGTTCAATAAGATCAAGGCTGACCTTCAATCAACAACAACTCGAACCTCCTGTCCCATCCCTCATATCCTCGATTACCTTACTGCCCAAGAATCTTTTGTTCTTAGTCTTGAATATATTCATTTGAATATTCAGACTAAAGAAGAGTCAAATTGGACTTGCAATGTTAACTCTGTTCCTCTCTCCACAGAGGGTGCTAGATCTGCTGAGTTTTTCTGGAATTTTCTGTTTTTATTTAAGAAAGAGCAGGGCATTGGGATTAATTGGTGTCATTCTTTCAAAGAGCCAGCAGGGCACGATGGACCCCCATGTTGTTTCATTCTATAAGTAAATAAATCACTTTAGAAAGGATGTGAGGGTCCTTGAGAGAATGCAGAGGAGATTTACCAGAATGGGTCCCAGGGATGTGGGATTTTAGCGACAATGTTAGGTTGGAGAAACTGGGGTTGTTCTCCTTGGAGCAAAGAGGATTAAGGGGACATGAGACAGAGGTGTACAAGATCATGACAAGTTTAGATAAGATAGACAAAGAAAACATTCACCATTAGCTGATGGTGCGAGGACTAAGAGACACTGAGCTAAGATTTTGGGCAAGAGGTGCAGGGGGGATATCAGGAAGAACTTTTTTTGTGCACTGATGGTCATAATCCAGAAATTGCTCCCTACAAGGATGGTGGAAGCGGAGATGATCATAGATTTCAAAAGGTAATTGGAAGGGCACTTGAAGGAAATAAACTCGCAGAGCTACAGGGTTAGAGGGGGTCTGACTGGATTGCTCTTGCGAGAGTTGGCAAGGGCTTGATGGGCTGAATAGCCTCCCTTTGTGTCACTGTAATTCTATGTCTCTGTGAATTGACCCTGATTCCAACATTGACCTCTACCTCGCGGAGGCTGAGCGTCAACTCGCAGACACTTCCTCCTACCTCTCCCTGGACCATGACCCCACCACTGAACATCAAGCTATTGTTTCCAGGACTGTCACTGACCTCATCTCCTCTGGAAATCTTCCTCCCACAGCTTCCAACCTGATAGTCGCCCAACCTCGGACGGCCCGCTTCTACCTCCTACCCAAAATCCACGAACAGGACTGTCCTGGCAGACCAATCATGTCAGCCTGTTCCTGTCCCATGGAACTCATTTCTCGTTAGCTGGACTCCCTTCTCTCTCCCCTTGTCCAGTCCCTTCCCACATACATCCGTGATTCCTCTGATACCTTACGTCACATCAACAATTTCCAGTTCCCTGGCCCCAACTGCCTCCTCTTCACCATGGATGTCCAATCCCTCTACACCTCCATCCCCCACCAGGATGGTCTGAAGGCTGTCAGCTTCTTCCTCGAACAGGGGCCCAAACAATCCCCATCCACCACTAATCTCCTCCATTTGGCTGAACTTGTTCTCACACTGAACAATTTCTCCTTTAACTCCTCTCACTTCCTCCAAGTAAAAGGTGTGGCTATGGGTACCCGCATGGGCCCCAGCTATGCCTGTCTCTTTATGGGGTATGTGGAACATTCCTTGTTCCAGTCCTACTCCAGCCCCCTCTCACAATTCTTTCTCCGGTACATCGATGATTGCTTCGGTGCTGCTTCATGCTCTCGTCGGGACCTGGAAAAATTTATTAATTTTGCTTCCAATCTCCACCCCTCCATCATTTTCACATGGTCCATCTCTGACACTTCCCTTCCCTTCCTTGACCTCTCTGTCTCAATTTCTGGTGACTGTCCACCAATATCCATTACAAGCCTACCGACTCCCACAGCTACCTTGACTACAGCTCCTCACGCCCCGCTTCCTGTAAGGACTCCATCCCATTCTCTCAGTTCCTTCGCCTCCGTCACATCTGTTCCGATGATGCTACCTTCAAAAACAGTTCCTCTGACATGTCCTCCTTCTTTTCCACCCACGGTAGTTGACAGGGCCCTCAACCGTGTCCGGCCCATCTCCCGCGCATCCCCCTCACACCTTCTCCTCCCTCCCAGAAACATGATAGGGTCCCCCTTGTCCTCACTTATCACCCCACCAGCCTCCGCATTCAAAGGATCATCCTCCGCCATTTCCGCCAACTCCAGCATGATGCCACCACCAAACACATCTTCCCTTCACCCCCCCCCCGGTGGCATTCCGTAGGGATCGTTCCCTCCGGGACACCCTGATCCACTCCTGCATCACCCCCTACTCCTCAACCCCCAACCACGGCACCTCCCCATGCATACGCAAAAGATGTAACACCTGCCCCTTCACTTCCTCTCTCCTCACCGTCCAAGGGCCCAAACACTCCTTTCAAGTGAAGCAGCATTTCACTTGCATTTCCCCCAACTTAGTCTACTGCATTCCTTGCTCCCAATGCGATCTCCTTTACATTGGAGAAACCAAACGCAAACTGGGCGACCACTTTACAGAACACCTGCGGTCTGTCCGGAAGAGTGACCCAGACCTCCCGGTTGCTTGCCATTTTAACACTCCACCCTGCTCTCTTGCCCATATGTCTGTCCTTGGCTTGCTGCATTGTTCCAGTGAAGCTCAATGCAAACTGGAGGAACAGCACCTCATCTTCCGACTAGGCACTTTACAGCCTTCCGGACTGAATATTGAGTTCAACAACTTTAGATCTTGAGCTCCCTCTTCCATCCCCACCCCCTTTCCGTTTCTTCCCCCTTCCTTTTGTTTTTTCCAATAATTTATTCTTCTCTTCCCACCTATTTCCATTATTTTTAAATCTATACCTTTTAGGACCTTTTAGTCTTATTTCACCCCACCCCCACTAGAGCTATCTGTACCTTGCATATCCTGCTATCCATTCTTAATTAGCACATTCTTTTAGATAATGTCACCACCTTCAACACCTCTTTGTTCTTTTGTCTGTGACATCTTTTAGTTATCTGCTCCTATCACTGCTTGCTCGTCCCTACAACCACCACCCCCCCACTTCTCCCCCCACCTCTCCCACCTTAAACCAGCTTATATTTCACCCCTCTCCTATTTTTAATTAGTTCTGTTGAAGGGTCATGAGGACTCGAAATGTCAACTTTGTTCTTCTCCGTCGATGCTGCCAGACCTGCTGAGTTTTTTCAGGTATTTCTGTTTTTGTTCTGATTCCAACATCACCTGAGCTACTGCAGCTTTGTAATGATACCCTGGGGGGGTTGGGGGACAGGGAATGGCAGGGGTGGGGGGAAAAGGTCAGTAACTGGAAATAGCAATTCGGACACTCATATTATACACTGCCTGATTTTCTTTCCCATTTAAGTTAATAGTCTTGATTTTAAAATGGGGATGGGGGAGGAAGGGCAAGGGGAGAGTGTTAGGCTTATCCCAGCTTGGCAATGTGAGCCCTTGGCCGTTTTAACTCATTTCAATATACCAGCCTGGACCCCTGCCTGAATCCAGAGTCCAATGTGGCACCAGAGCGAGGGAATGAGTGAGATCACTTCCAGTAGGAGCTCGTTGTCAGGGACGTATGGTGATGGTGCCTGGCAAAGGAAGTCTGGGTGGGGGTGAGGTGGGAGGATGGATTGGGGACGGTGGTTCTGGAAGGCAATCGAGGGGGTGGGGGGAGCAGGAGAGAAGCCTTTTGTCCAACCAGAAAAAAAGAGCATTAGGATGCCTTCTGGGCCTGCAGATTTTTGTCGCAAGGTTTCCATGGTGATTGCAGCACTGGGTTCTGACCTACGTGCAAACGATTTAAAATGGCATCAGGATCTGTTTGACATCATTGACGTTTGGCTTATGAATTTCAGCAAGGCTAAAACCTGCCTGTCTGAGCTAAAGGAGTTAAGTTATGAAGACTCAGCTTATATTCCCATGAGTATAAAAGATGAAGGGGTGATGTGATTGTGATGTTTATGATGATTAAAGGTTTTGATAGGGTAGAGAGAGAGGGAAACTATTTCCTCTGATGGAGAGAGTCCAGAACAAAATTGGAGGTGATTTAAATCAGCCCCAATGGAAAAGAAACTTGGATGAGGTGTAAAACGAATCATCATCTGTTTTTTCATCTAGCAGTTAAAATTGAGATTACCACTGCAATAGTTCTGAATACTTAACAGGATCCACAAAATTCCTTTTTGGCTCCAGTTATATCGTAGCTGCCATCCTCCTTCAAGATAAACTGGCTAACGCCTCCACTAAGAGAATAAATTTCACACAAATTTACCAATCTTAACACCAGGGAATGAGCTATTGTAGGATCACTGAGCAACGATATGTCCCTCGCTGTAAACTTTGACTCATTCAGTTCCTCTCTTAGAATCGCTGTTAAAACTTTGGGCAACATGTATTGCTCAACCAACATCACAGAAGAAACTGATCAGGCCGTCATCATGTTTCTGTTTGTGGGATCTTGCTGTGCACAAACTGGCTGCCACATTTCCTACATTACAACAGTGACTGCACTTCAAAAGCACTTCACTGGCTGTAAAGCACCATGGGATGTCCTGAAGCAGCAAGCAGTGCTTCATATGTGCTTTCTCTCTCTGCCGTCCCATTAAAGTTGACTGTTTCTGCACATCACTGCAAAGTGCCAAGGGCATTAATTGGGTTAAAGCTGAACCCAAGCTCCTCTCACAAAAGTCACCCCACAAGCAAGGGCATCAAAAACAAAACATAGACAGAGAAAAGAATTCCTGCATCCTTAGGCTTTGCTATTGAATATGATGCAGTGGATCTAAATTGCGTTGCAATAGGAGTTAAAATCAGCTCTGTGCTCTTGTATCCTGTTGAGTGTCAATTTCCAGCATATGTTACGCAGTGCATAGTACATGGCGAGCTGTGACTTTATTCCTGTTTTACTAACTAGTCAGCCCATTAAACAAACTCAATTTTCCAATCTGAATGTCAGGGAATGGTCTATTATGAGATTGCTAAGCAACTGTCCATGGCTCACTGTAAACTTTGACTCATTCACTTCCTCTGTGGAAGTGTGGCTTAGAATCTAGTGTTAATGTACCCTTTGCGCTCCTGCCACCAAATTTTGCAGTATCACTTCAAGCCCCATTTCTGTCATATTTTGAATTAGGCTTTTGAAAAGATTTCAGATGATGATTATTTTTTTAAACTACACAAAACGACAGCCCAAAGAAGTGGCATTTGGAATTTATTGACGTCTATGCATTAAAAAATTCTTTGCTCCTCTCTTGAAGGTACTGATCCTTGCTGCACTACCAGTGCGCTGTCGTAGGGACAGCAGGAGGCCATTCATTCCCTTGAACCTGTTCCCCCATCCTCTATATCTCCACCCCTCCTAGGCCCGTCATCCTTAATCCCCCCTTACCTTACAACAACCAACTGGTCTCAGTATTGAAACTTTCAACTGAGCTCCAGCCCTCAGCAGCTTTTTTGGTACCTCTGGCCCTTCATCCGCCCGCTCATTCATCCTGCATCAGCTAAGGCTATGATGACGAGCTAGATGAAAGGGAACGGTGTCACAGCCAAGACTGATTCAGTTTTAACCTGGTCCTCCACCATCAGGAGTTGTGTATTGACCTTACATAAGTAACGAGGATGGGCTTATGACTATGGGGCCCCATGCAGAATAATTAGCTCCCCCAACCTCTGAGCAAAACTTTCCGCTCTGAAGTCTGAGATCAGCGTTTAGGTGCATAAGTGGGAATGATTCCCAGTGGGGGGCAGGGGAGGGCCAGACGGCTGAACACGCGTGGTCTCGCGCTGCTCGGCTCATTAATTATTCACCCACGTGGAGCACGGTGAATCTCGTGGCGGGGGTGGGCAGGAAGTCGCCGTCCCTGCCATTACCTCATGAGGTGGAATGTCCAGGCACCATATTTAAAAGGGCACCCGGACAGCTTTCCTCCCTGGGCCCAGTGTCCGCTCTACCCTTCCACCCTACCCCCACCACCCCCCTTCCAGTCTTGACGCAGCTTGTGCCACTGGTACTCGATATGAGTGAAGTTGTAAGTGGTCCCTAAGAAGGCAAACGCAGTGTCTACTGACCTCAAAGTCATGGGAGAAGTGAAGCTCGGCAGGTCCACGCCACTTACACATGGCTGTGAAACTGAATGCTAAATTTCCTGCTGGTGGGGAATTTAATTTGGTGGGGGGAACGTGATTGTGGCGAGGTGGCCCTTTATTGAGCACGCATGACATGCTAATGCACACAAAATGGCTTTCCGATATTGTTCGTCAGGAAGCTCGACCTCACCTTTAATCCGTCTTGAAAGCCCCAAGAACAGAATTCCGACAGTTCATCCCGATATCGGGAAACTGATTTTTTGCCTCGCGCCAAATTAAGTTCCCCTGCCCACCACACTTACCACTGCTGGTGGGACTGGTAGATTCCACCCTCTGTTTCTCATTATGTTTAATGTATGCACTGAGGATGCCATGAACTACGCTGTTATGTTTAGAAAGTATTTGCATTTCTTTATAGCCTCTTTCATTACCTCAGCTTATCCTAAAGCACCTTACAGCCAATGAAGTACTTTCTGAAATGTAGTCACAGTTGTACTACAGCCAATTCACGCACAGCAAGATCCCGCAAGCTGTGAAGTGACAAAGACCGGATAATCTATTTTAGTTAGTTGAGGAATAACTATCAGCCAAACTCCCCTGTCCCTTCTTTGAAATAGTGCAATACTCACCCAAGAGGGCAAATGGCCTCATCTGAAAAGTCTCATCCAAAAGATGGCACCTCCAACAGTGCAGCACTCCTTCAGGACTGCGCTGGAAATGTCAGCCTGGTACACGTCTCTGGAGTGGGATTTGAACCCAAAGTACTCTAATGCCGAGGTGAGAACCCTACCCACTGGGCCAGGCGTGGTGCAATGTTGATACGATTAACAGTAATTTCAAGTTGTTAGAAATCACCTGGAACAGTTGATGGGGGTCGTGGGGGGGTGGGGAGGTGATTTAAAAAAAGGAACCAAACTTTCTACTGTTTTTGGAGCTGATGAGCATATTGCAATGATTTAAAAGTCTCTTTGAGACTATGCTTTCTGTTACCTCACTTAACTCTGCTCTCTACTCATTTCTCCCCATGAATCACTTTGGGACATTTACTGCAACAAAGGTGCTATGTGAACAAACTGGGCCTCTTTTCTCCAGAAGAGAGAAGGCTGACGGATGATCTGAGAGAGGATTTTAAGATTATTAAAAGGTCAAGATATTACCACTTATGGGGGGATCCAAAACTCGGAGCCATAATTAGAAAATAATCACTAACAAATCTAATAATGAGTTCAGGAGAAACTTTTTTTTACCCAGCGAGTGGTTAGAATGTAGATGAACAGCATAGATGCATTTAGGGGAAAGCTAGATAAACATATGAGGGAAAAATAAATAGGAAGATATAATGATAAGGGGAATTGAAATAGGGTGGGGAGGCTCGTGTGACACATAAACATGGGGGCATAGACAAGTTGGGCTGAACTGCCTGTTTCAGCACTGTAAAATCCTATGGCATTGTGCAAAATAATAGTGGTTTAGAAAACCTTGGAGAATTGGGTCTGAATAGCAGCCCAGTCTGATGGCTTGGAAGTGTTATTTCCTGCTGCAAGCATTATTGTTTAATGAAATTTGAACGTCTCTATTCCTTGCAGATGTGCATCGACAGCACAAACTGCATCTGGAAATATTACAAATTCTTGCTGATGTGATTCAGGGCCAGCCTAGGTGTTTTTTAAAGTTTGTTGCAGTCCAACATCTCTACAGAGTATGAAAACGATTTTGTGCGTCAGCTTGACAACGCCATCATTGCTGAGTCAGAAAATTGTGGGGGTGTGGTGGGGGGGTCTAGGATTAGGCCAGGATTGGGTGGTGACATTCTAGTGAAGCATTACCAAGGCAGCGCAGTGACAGCGCTAGATCAGCTGAGCAAAAGCACAGTCCAAGAGATGGGTTTTAAGTGAGATCTTAGAGGGGGGGAGAGGTAGAGATGGGGGGGATCTAAGGAGGAAATTTGGGAGCTGAAGAAAAAGTATTTCACAATTCAACCATACTGGATGCAGAGACTGACTGTACTGGCAGCTATTTGACATCAGCTATGTCCGCACATCTTACCTCTGAATCAAAAAAATTGGGAGTTTAAACGCCACTCTAGAGACTTGAGCACAGAACTTTAGCCGATATTCCACTGCTGTACTGAGGGGGTGCCGTACTGTCAGAGTGTCTGCCATCTTTCAGATGAGATGTCGAACCGAGGTCTGCCCTCTCAAGCGATGTAAAAGACCCCCTGGCATTATTTTAACAAAGAGCAGGGCTGTTCTGCCCAGTGTCCTGGCCAATATTTATCCATCAACCAAAAGCACCCAAAACAGATTATTTAGTCATTTATCTGATTGCTGTTTGCGGGGGCTTCCTATGCACATTGGCTGCTGCATTTTCTACATTACAACAGTGACTACAGTTTAAAAGGAGTAATTCATTGGTTGTAGAGTGCGTTGGAATGCCCTGTGGTCATGAAAGGCACTATGTCTTTTATCCCTTGCTGCATTGTTGAGCGGCTATACACCAGAGATGTTAAACTGTGTCTTCCTATTTGTCTTCCTATTCGCTTGGGCTCAAGTGACTATTTAATGCTCCCACTCCCCCAACCAATGCCAAAAATGCAGATTAGCTGGCTGTGTGTGGAAGTAGCTGATGTAATAGCTGCCAGTGCAGTCAGCCTTTGCATCCAATATGGTCGATTTGTGAAATGCTTTCTCTTTAGCTCCAGAATTTCCTCCCTGGATCCCTCCGTCTGTACCTCTCTCCCCTCTAAGACCTCACCAAAAACCCATCTCTTGGACTATGCTTTTGCTCAGCTAATCCAGCATTAACATCTTCTTAATGCCTAATTGTTGCCTAATTGATGGCAAACGAGTTGAACCAAGTCTCAAAGTGGAACGTAGTTGTGATGACCGATTATTTTCCTCTTCGATAAGTGCTGAATTAAATGGTAAGGAGGGTTTTCGATAATACTCAAGTAAACACCAGCCCCAGATAGCCTCTTATCTTTTTGTCCTCTTTGTGTTTTAACTAAAGGTTCTCTCTGTTACCTCAATGGCAATAATTGAATCAAACATAGGTGTTAACTAAGCTGAATTCCGCTGAAATAAAATGAAGACCTCTTCCTCTTTCTTGCGTTTATTTGTGTCTCACAGGACAAAATTACAAGTTAATTTTGAGCAGCCCTTGGTGGATGCTTCAGCATCGACACGTCTGGATGACAGTCATGAGTTGTAGCTGCTGTCGCATATTAAAAGCCAATTTGATTGATTGGATGCTGCCTGTAATCGCTAAATAAAACAAGGCAATATATTGGGCTGGGTTTTACCTGCCCCCTCGCCGGGCATGTTTTTGACAGGCGTGCTCACCCCTATAACCTTTGGCAAGTGGATGGATGCCAAAATTGGCAGCCTTGTCGTCGTGTATAAATAAATTATTAAGGATCAGTTGAGCTTTTTAATAAGCCAACTGACCCTAAAAATACGCTGCCTACACCGTAATGCAGTTGGCGTGGGCAGGCGACTAGGAGTGAGCAGGCCGTTTTTTAAAAATATTTTTTAAAGTGTGGGAGGGAAAGGGGTACTATCTTCCGGATTGCCCTTTATGCATCGGGGCAGCCCCCCTAAGATAGTAGCCCCCTTCCTTCCTCACCACCTGCTCTCCAAAACCCACCTCTCTCTCTCTCTCTCTCTCTCTCTCTCTCCCTCCCCGCCCCCCACCCCCCCCCCAACCTAAGCTGTCCACACCCTCCATGCCCAATACCCTGGACTTAACTCGTGACCCGTTGGGCTGGTTGCAGCCCCCACTGCTGAATTAGCCAATCAGATTGGCTGGCAGCTCCCAAGGGCAGGACTTCCTCCCCAGTGAGGGCAGGAGTTCCATTGTGAGCCAATTTAGCCCACCCGCTGTGCGTCATAGCTGCCTGCAGACTTGTGCAGAGCAAAACAGTTTCCAGCCGACTTTCCTTGCAGGGAGTGGCGAGCTGTCTGTCTTGCGCCTCCCCCGCTGAAAAATGCAGCCCAATGAGCAAGATGCGCCCTTTCACCCTGCTAAGAATTGGGCTCAAGGCAGCAAGTACCACATTCCTCTCAGAAGGGCTAGGTGATGCTGTGTGCAAAGTTTGGTGAGGTTACCCTCAAAGCCTATAAGCCTCGCTCAACAGGGGCACCAATCAGAGAGTCAGGTTAGTGAGCTCCATTTAAGAAGCTCCCAACTTTTTTTTCATGATCGGAATATCCAGAGCAGCACAAACCTGGCACACCTAAGTGGATTACACCTGATTCCTCTACGAGGGGGAAACATTCTCTGTGTCCAGCCTGTCGAGCCCCCTCAGAGTCTTATGTGCATCTATAAGATCACCCCTCAATCTTCTAAACTCCAGTGAGTATAGGCCCAATCTGCTCAACTTTTCCTAATAAGACAACCCCTTCATTCCAGATATGAAGACTTTCTTTCTTCGACAGAACACCTCTACGACTGGGCATACATAACACAAAACATCAGTAGAGGAAATTTTCATGGAGCTAATGCAATTTTCAGCCAAGAAAATTTATTTTAAGCTCTGATGTGGCACTATAAAGGATGAGAAAGGCTGAGCAGTAATTTTAAGTCAGTAATTTGATCTCAATTCTGCTGACGCTCATAAATCTCTTGAGTTTTACTCTATTGGTTTCTAAGATTGAATCATCAGTGTGTAACTCACTGCTTACGTGTTTTATTCTCCTTGGTAATTTAACTTGGGCAGCATTCAAATGGCAAGAGGTAGGAATTATTTTTTTTCTGGAATTCTATCCTTAAACCCCTCGTCACTCTACCTCTCTCTCCTTGTTCAAGACTCCATATAAAACCTATCCCTTGGACTCAGCTTTTGGTTACCTGTTCTAATATCTCCTTGTGTGGTTTGGTATCAAATTTTCTTTTATTATTCTCTTGTAAAGTACCTTGGGGGTTATGTACTACATAAAGAGTGCCAACTAATTGCAAGTTGTTTTTGGTTTTCATGTCTTTTGCCTCTTGGTTTTGCTTCAAGGTAACATCAGTGTACTTTAGCCAACAGGGGAGGGTTGATGAGGGTAGGGTGGTTAATGTTGTGTATATGAACTTTTAAAAGGCATTTAACAAAGTACTACATAATAGACTTGTTTGCAAAATTGAAACCCATGAGATTGAATGGACAGTGGCAGAATGGATCCAAAATTGGCTAAGGGTCAGGAAGCACAGTGTAGTGGTGAGTGGCTGTTTTTCAGACTGGACAGAGTTATGCTGTGGTGTTCTCCAGAGTTTGGTATTAGGAATAATGCTCTTTTTGATATTAATGAGCTGGACTCGGATGTACAGGGGAATATTTCAAAGTTTACAGGTGACAGGAAACTCTGAAATGTAGTAGACAATGAGAAAGATAGTAACAGACCTCAGGACACATACCCATTGGTGAAATGAGCAGATGGGTGGCAGATGAGATTCATGGCAGAGAAGTGATGCAGTTTGGTGGGAAGGATGAGGAGAGACATTACAAATCGAGTATCCTTTACCAGTAAATCCGAAAACCGAACACATCAAAAAACTGCACTTTTCCTTTAGCATGGGAAGTCTAGCTGTTTGTATGCACTGTTTACCTTGCAATTTTTGTGGTAAACAAGTCAAAAAGAAACTTATTACAGGTATCCTGTATTTATTATTCAGTGATACATCTTTGTTTTCTAGCCATTTTAATTACTTTAGACTATAGCTAACCTAGGCTTAGGCTATTGTAATGTAAATTTACATGCAGTATCCGAAAACCAAAATGATCTGAAATCCAAAATGCAATTGGCCCTGAGGGTTTTGGATGAAGGATACCTGACCTGTGTAAGCTACTACAATTTTAAAGGGGTGCGGGAAAATAGTGGGTGGGTGGCGTGTGCACATACATTTCGGAGGGTAGCAGGAAGGAAGGTTGTTACAAAGACATCCAGAATCCTGGGCTTTATAAATAGGAGCATAGAGCACAAAAGCAAGGACTTTATTGCTAAACCTTTACCTAAACGCTGGTTAGGTCTCAGCTGAAGTATTGTGTTTAATTCTGGGTGTCGCACTTTAGGAGGGCCTTAGAGAGGGTGCAGAATAAAGACGTACTAGAACGGTATCAGGGATGAGGGACAGTTTGCAGAAATATTTTTTACGCAGCTAGTTGTTGTGATCTGGAATGCACTGCCTGAAAGGGTGGTGGAAGCAGATTCAGTAACAATTTTTGGAAGGGAACTGGAAAGTACTTGATGGAAAAGATTTGCAGGACTATGGGGAAAGCACATGGGAGTGGGACTAATTGGGTAGCTCTACCAAAGAGCCAGCAAGAGCATGATGGGCCTAATGGCCTCCATGGGCAGAACCCACTCCTCTTAGAAGATTCTAGGGCATTGGGACAATATCCAGGTCCTGACCCTGATTGTGTCCAAGTCCTGCCGCCTGAGAGCGGCCAATTAGGGGCAGCAGGCGGGCTGGCTGCCCAGGCAGGAAGGCCAATGAGAGTACCTGAGGCTGTGGGTGGCTAGCTGCCCCATCAGGAGAGGGTGGGCGTTGCTGGTCAATGTGGGAGACTGTGAGGGGGCCTCACCATGGAGGCACCCTCTGAAAACTTTGAAAATTGTCAAAAGTAAGTGTGACCTCAGAGGGCAGGTCACCAATGTAGAGGGGGAGAGACCTCCACAGGATGGCCTGTGGCCACATCTGTGCCCCTTTGTCACCTGTGACTCTGGGTGAGGGAGGTATTAAAGGAGGGCTCACTGGCCCCTGGCCAGCTGCTGGGATGCAACCTCTAGGGACCGGTTGAGCTTTTGCCTCAGTGGGTGACCTCTCCGTCTTCGGGAAGATCTTGGCAGCGCCACCAATCTAACCTTAAGTGAGCACTCAATTGATAATAATTAGCTGCCTGTCTCTGGCAGGTGGGTAGCTGGTGCAGGGCCAGCCCTGCCATTGGCAAGGCTGCTCAGAGGTGGGACTGCTTTGGGGAATCACCCCGATGTGAGATTTCCCCAATTTCCTCCCAAACCCATCTCCATGGGACCAAGAAGATTCCACTCCTTCTGTGCTGAATCAATTTGTGATTCTGTGGTAGGAGCCACCCCGCTCTGTGGGGTGCGGATTATTTTTTGTCCTTTTCTTATCCGAACTTTCATGTCAGGTAGTTTCCTTCAAGTAAGTTTTGTTGAGGAGAAAATAAAATGTGAACTTTTAAAATGTCATTCTGGAGCATTGCTAGCAAGGCTGGCATTTATTGCCTCTTACGAGCTTAAAGGCTACAGGCCTTCTAGACTAATGGCTTTATTGAACTGAATGTTACATGGCTGCCCCCAGACCGTCCCTCATGGCAGAGGTCACATGACTATGGCAAGCCAGGTAGGACACTTAGTAATGATTGCATTTCAAAACCCAAACACTGCCCATCACTTGTTGCCTTTGGGAAAGTGGTGATGGGCCTTTTTCTTGCCCTGTTGCAGTCAAGTGGTGAAGGTACTCCCATGGTGCTGTTAGGCAATGATCCCTCTAAATTTTCTCTTTGTGCTGGACCTGTTTATTTCCAATCATGGTAATTATAATTGTCCTTGGCATGATTGCATGTGGTATCTTATAGGGGACAGTTTGTGAGCAGCCTGCGTAATACCTTCATGATTGCTGCATGGGTACACACTCACAGAGCTTAAAGGGAACAACGCTGTTAGGTAGAGAGCTCCAGGAATTTGACCTAGCTACAATGAAGGAAAGAAGATGCATGTTATATTCTAGAAAGCCAGTAAGTGAAGGATGGTACTCTTACATCATTTACAGGGTGAAATATTACAAGCATTCACCTCCAAACTCAACCACACCACAGTTTCAATAAGTGTCTTTGTATATGTGCTCATATGAAACCCCAGTTAATGCCCGCCACTTGCATATGATTAAACAAATTGTATCATATAATTAACAATACATGTCTAAGCGTGTGACTTGGAGGGGGAACTTAGTGGTGTTGCCATGCGCCTGCTGCCCTTGTCCTTCAAGGCGGTGTGGGTTTGGGAGGTGGGACAAATGGAAATGAAGTGAGAGTCCTCACTTTAAGTGGAATGAATGCTGGGATAAATGGAAAGATTGATCAAGGGGTAAATCTTCATGGCCCCCATCACCCTGAAGACTTCCGAGCTGAACCTAACATCAAATCTGTTTGCCACCATTTCTGACCTGTTGGGAGAATGGGCAACTGGAAGCCATGCCCATTATTGGCAGCGACCTATCTGAATATGTAAATTAGGGCCCTGTTCCATTGATAGTTGCACCTGATGCAATTTCACAGCTATAAGTCAGCAGAGCGTTCTTGATTGTCTAGGGGCTTCACTGGTAATATTCAAGGGCCATCCCCTTGCCTACTCAGATCTCCTTGCTCACAGGCAGCCAGCTGACATTACACAGGTGAGGCCAGGGGCTAAAGGTGCTAGAGAACAACATTCCCTCTGAGCAGCGAGGGTCCAGGCCACTCAACAAATGGAATGTGTCGTGCAGGGGACAAGCAGGCCATTCACAAGTGCGGTCCCTTTAGGATGTGCACACACACACAGCCGTGCGTCAGTCTTAAAAGGAGAGCATGTTTATAACTATCAAGAAAGACCAAACAGACTGGGGCTCTTTTCTCTAGAAAGGTGGAGGCTGCGGGGGTGACCTGATTTAAAATTATGAAGTCGGTTGATAAGGTAGACATTTAGGTGAGGTTTCCACTTGTAGAGGAGACCAAAACTATAATTCCATAAATACAAGACAGTCACTAATAAATCCAACAAGGAATTCAGGAGAAACATCCTTACTCAGAGAGTGGACAGAATGGGGAGCTTTCTACCCCATTGAGTTATTGAGGTGAATGGCATGGATGCATTTAAGGGAGGCTAGATAAGTGCATGATGGGGAAAGGAATAGGATTATGTGGATAGGATGGGATGACGTAGGGTGAGAGGGGGCTTGTGTGGAGGATAAACACTGGCATAGGCCAGTTTAGCTGTTTCTGTGCAGTAAATACTATGTCATTCCATACAAAGAGGGAATGGCTGTCAGACTAATCTTTCTTCTCACCACCTTTAGTCCACAGGGTTACTTCTGCTGCTTGGAGCTGGCCCTCGAGCGAATTGGCTGCTGTCGCAATGGACGAACCCCTCTAATGGGTGGCGCTGAGGCATTCTCACCATGTTGCAGCGCGGATTGACATGGCTCCGGTTCAAGGTCACACAGCCCATAGCCTTGGGTAGTCTTCTGCTGCTCTTTTCTTTGCTTCACGCGTCCGCCACCTCGTGTCCTAGAAGCTGCCAGTGCTTCGATAAGAACGGGAAGTTTGTGCACTGCGCTGGCAAGAACCTGAAAGAAATCCCCAAGGACCTCCCTGCTGATACTGTGTCCTTACATCTTAACTCCAACAGGATAACCAAAATACCCAACAATGCCTTCAAGGACCTCTACCTACTCAAGGAACTGGATTTATCCAAAAACGCCATTGAGTCCATAGATATTGGAGCATTCAAAGGAATCCCCGAGGGCCTCAAGATGCTTGACCTGTCAAGCAATATGATCCAGAGTGTGCCAAAGGAGGCCCTCAGTAAAATTAAAGCAAAGATCCGACTCTCTAACAACCCGTGGCACTGTGAATGTACACTGCAGCAGATCATCAAGGAGCTAACCCTTGACCCGGAGACAGTCAACGACTTCATCTGCCATTCATCGGTGCAGGAGGAGTACGCGGGCAAACCACTCATCCAGATCCTCGATTCAGGTATCAACTTCTGCAACATCCACCAGAAGACGACCGACGTCGCCATGTTCATCACCATGTTCGGCTGGTTCACCATGGTCATCTCCTACATTGTGTACTACGTGCGTCAGAATCAGGAAGATGCCAGGCGACACCTCGAGTACCTTAAGTCCCTCCCCAGCACACAGATCACCAAGGAGTTTGACACAATCAGTACTGTACTGTGAGGTGGTTTACCCTCCCTTGTGTGACACCTATTCAACCTTAATACTGGATGAGTCAGCAACTCTCCTGGCTCAGCCACAAGTGCCTCGTTTGCTAATTAGAGATTGTATGCTCTTTGACTTTTTTTATGATTTTTTTGTGCGTTGAGGTTCCTAATAAAGCTGTCAGAACAAATGACTGCAGTGACTTTGGTAGATGATAAAACATTTTTGACTTCTCCCTGAGCCTCGGGCTCCAATCCAAGTCAGGCTTGTAGAATGAAGGATGCAGGGGGAGATGCCTCAAGGACCCAGGGACGGTGCTGGCCCCTGCATATCAAAGGGTTTTAAACCCAAGAACCAGGCAAGAGGGCTGTCCACAGTCAAGGGGCGGGGTGGGGGGTGGGGGAGGAGAGGGGGAGATCTGTCAACAAATTAGAAGGAGGGGGAAGTCTGCTCAGAGTCAGGGGGCAAGGGGCAATGGGGAGGTCAGTCCACAGTCAGGAGGTAGGGGAGAGGGAAGTCTATTCACACTCAGGGAGGCGGGGATTGGGGAGATCTGTCCACATTCGGGGGAAGGGGAGGTCAGTCCACAGTCGGGAGAGTGGGGGCTGGGGGAAGGCTGTCCACACTCGGGGGTGTGGGGCTTGGGGGAGGACTGTCCACAGTCGGGAGACTGAGGGCTGGGGGCTGGACTGTCCACAATCAGGAGAGTGGGGGTTGGGTGAAGAATGTCCACATTCAGGGGAGTGAGGGCTGGGGGGCTAGACTATCTACACTCGGGGTTGTGCGGGCTGGGGGGCTAGACTATCTACACTCGGGGTTGTGGGGGCTGGGGGACTGCACTGTCCACACTCGGGGGGGTGTGGGGGCTGGGGGGCTGGACTATCCACACTCAGGGGTGTGGGGGCTGGGGGTGCAGACTGTCCACACTCGGGGTTGTGGGTCTGTGGGGGAGGACTGTCCACACTCGGGGTTGTGGGGGCTGGGGGACTGCACTGTCCACACTCGGGGGCTGTGGGGGCTGGGGGACTGCACTGTCCACACTCGGGGGCTGTGGGGGCTGGGGGACTGCACTGTCCACACTCGGGGTTGTGGGGGCTGGGGGACTGCACTGTCCACACTCGGGGTTGTGGGGGCTGGGGGACTGCACTGTCCATACTCGGGGGCTGTGGGGGCTGGGGGACTGCACTGTCCACACTCGGGGGCTGTGGGGGCTGGGGGACTGCACTGTCCACACTCGGGGGCTGTGGGGGCTGGGGGACTGCACTGTCCACACTCGGGGGCTGTGGGGGCTGGGGGACTGCACTGTCCACACTCGGGGGCTGTGGGGGCTGGGGGACTGCACTGTCCACACTCGGGGGCTGGGGGGCTGGGGGGGCTGGACTGTCCACACCCGGGGCTGTGGGGGCTGGGGGAAGGCTGTCCACACTCGGGGGTGTGGGGGCTGGGGGGCTGCACTGTCCACACTCGGGGTTGTGGGGCTGGACTATCTACACTTGGGGTTGTGGGGGCTGGGGGACTGCACTGTCCACACCCGGGGGTGTGGGGGCTGGGGAAAGGCTATCCACACCCGGGGGTGTGGGGGCTGGGGGGCTGCACTGTCCACACTCGGTGGGTGTGGGGGCTGGACTGTCCACACCCGGGGGTGTGGTGTCTGGGGGACTGCACTGTCCACACCCGGGGTTGTGGGGGCTGGGGGGCTGGACTGTCCACACCCGGGGGTGTGGGGGCTGGGGGGCTGGACTGTCCACAGCCGGGGCTGTGGGAGCTGGACTGTCCACACCCGGGGGTGTGGGGGCTGGGGGGCTGGACTGTCTACACTCGGGGGAGTAGGGAATGGGAAGAGGACTGTCCACACCCGGGGATGTGGACGCTGGAGAGGATGGACTGTCCACCATCGGGGGGTGTGGGAGCTGGGGGGTTGGACTGTCCACACTCAAGGGAGTAGGGAATGGGAAGAGGACTGTCCACACTCGGGGGTGTGGTGGCTGGGGGTGGCTGGATTGTCCACACTTGGGGGTGTGGGGGCTGCGGGGCTGGACTGTCCACACTCGGGGGAGTAGGGAATGGGAAGAGGACTGTCCACACTCGGGAATGTGGACGGTGGGGAGGGTGGACTGTCCACACTTGGGGGTGTGGGGGCTGGGGGCGTTGGACTGCCCACACTCAGGGGAAAGGGGAGGGGTGTAGGGTAGTAGCAGGTGAAGGTCCTTTCACGACCAGGGAGGGGGGAGGGTCACTGTGATAGGGTGTTGGGGGAGATAATTTTATTGTGATGGTGGGTAGGGGAAGGCTCAATGTGACCAGAGGTATAGCCCCAGTGTAAGGGGGAGGGGGCTCCCTTTGTGAGGCTCAGAGGCAAATGTGAAAAAATTAATTTTAAACTTCCGGGCCTTTTCTAGCCTCAAATTGAGCCCTTGGCAGGTGTTGCTCGATGGGGAAGCTGACACTGCACCCTCTCCTCACACTCAATCCCCCACCCCTCCCCTGAAATTTCTGACAGAAATTCAGAGCTGTGCTTAAGGCGTAAAGTAGTTAAACTCCGTGTTAGGACCGGAAAGCTGTAGAATGCCCAGGAGGAAGACAAGATGCTGGGGCTGGAGGTTACACCGAGCTCCATTGGAACAAGGGAATGGATTTTGCAGCTGCAAATCTGGGCATTCCCAACCCCCGCCCAGGCCACCACCCTCCCCCCACAACTTCCTACATACCCCACCGCGCACCTCCCCCCACCCACCCCCAACTCATGAAATATGGTGTGATAGCGGTGGGTTGGCAATCTGACATCGCCACGCCAGTCTCTGATATTACAGAAGGAGATCAGGCTTAGCAATCGGAAGCCCGCCCGCCATTTTGAAATAACGAATTAACAAACGACTGAGCCCGTTAAAAAACCAATTGTAAGCAATTTTTCGTTGCCCCCCCCCCAATCCACTTTCTGGGCATCGGATGGGAAAAAGTTTGGGGGTACTTTACGGCAGGCGTGAGACAGCGGCACAAGGGTGGAGGAAAAGGCCTGGGACCATGGCCTCATGTAGCAGCAGAACCTGCTGGTGAAAGTGGCAGCATTTGGATGTCTTTTGACTTCATTTTTTCACTGTTTTAAACCTGCCGTAAGAAAGAGGGAGGCATTTAGAGGTCGGGGGGGCCATTAAATTTGTAGCTTTGACCGACTTCCAGTTCACAGCATAACCCCTCTGCTTCCCGGCCTAGACTTCCAGCTGGGCATGTAGCCTCCTTCCACTGATACTTAGCCCCCTTCTCCCAACAGGGTGGCCGTTAATTGGCCGTTTGACACTTGGTTCACCATGATGAAATAGCAGGGGGGTGGGGTTTGGGGAGTGGGGGCAGGAGCAAACGGACCACTCCCTTCCTGTTCCACCTCCCTCACCCTGTCGGAAACCCTAAAATCCAGTCCAATTTTTTTCAGCATTCACATTAGCCTGACTTAGAACTTTATTGCCGTCCCTTCACCACCACTGGGTCAAAATCCTTGTTCTCCATCCCCAACCGCACTGCGGGTGGAACTACACCTGATGGACTACAGTGGTTCAAGAAGGTGGCTCACCACCACCTTCTCACAGGCAATTGAGGATGGGCAACAAATGCTCACATCTCAAGAACAAATAGTTAAAAAAATGTATTTTGCTTTTGTATGCAGTAGAGATGGGGTCAGGTCTAGTCTAAATTGCAGCAATGAAGATCTCTCTGAAGGCTTGAGTTCTGCCAAACAGTTTTTGGTTTGTTTGTAATCTATAGGCAGCCTGGGTTTATTCTTAGGAATGGCAAGAACTGACTGATGTTAGCAGAGGGTAGGACATTGTAGTGATTCTGTTTATAACCTACAACACCTCAGGGTGGCTGCATGAATTGAATGAGAAGGTAATTTAAATTTCTATTTCCAATTAAATATTCAGGACAGGACAAAACTCCTACATGCCATCTAATTTAAAAGGAACAAATTATACAACATCGAGTGACATCCCAGACAACATTCACCCTTCAAGCAATATTCTGAAGGTAGGGGAGTTCTCCCCAGTGTCCTGACCGATATTTATTCCTCAACCAACATCACTAAAAAACTGATTATCTAGTTCATAATCATGTTGCAGTTTGTGGGATCTTGCTGTGTGCAAATTGGTTGCTACGTTTCCTATATTGCAACAGTGACCACATTTCAAAAGCATTTTGTGAGTTCTAAACTGCTTTGGGACACCATGAATGGTGCTATATAAATGCAAGTTTTCCTTTCCCTTTTAAGCATCACATTCTTATCATAGAATGATTCACTGGGAAATGCAATGCAATGGGTCGAGCAAGCTTATCATAGGCAAACAAAGCAGCTATCTGGAGAAGACAGCATTCCACAAGCAGCTAATGAGATTTGTGACAGGTTAATTTTTTTTATTGAAGGGAGGAATCTTGTCCTAGACACTGGGAGAATTCGTTTCCTTTGACCAACACCTAACATTCAGCAGATCAGAGTCACTTTTGCCAATCATCTGAAGGACACTATTTTCTACAAAGGCAGTATTTCACTATTTTTGTTCTGGATTGCCAACCAAGCTCATGTTTTCAGGCACTAGAATGAGACTTGAACCCTAACCTCACCCTCAGGGGTGAGAGTACCACTCACAGTGCCAAACTAATAATCATTAAGTTGTCATTTGGTAGTACGGAACTTGAGTATTGCAGAAAAAAGAGAGACATGTCTAAGCTTTTCATCTTGCATTCATCAGGACACTTCACAAGGATACTAATGTAAGGGGGAGACAACAATTTATAACATCTGTGAAGAGAGTGCTGATTGGTTGGCAGCTGGCGTTGCCATGGAGAATGCACCAGTGATGGTGAATGACAGTTAACTGCCAAGTATTGTTTGAAATTTAAACCAAACATCTTGACCCTGATTGGTCAAGACATTGCATCCAGGAATGGGCCAGCGAACGGCTGTCACTTATTTTGTTTAGCTGAAACAGGCGCAATGTGTGTACATGTTCTTTCTGTCTTCAAAGAACAGGGCCCTGTGTATTAATGTATGTAGCTTTCAGTACACGCAAATGGTCCACACTGCAAGCCCCACTGACAATCTTAAATTGGCTGTCAGCGTAATTCTTGGCACACTGGGGATTACTTAGCAAATGTTGATCAATCATGGAATCACATCTAATTTTGCAAGTTTTGAGTTTTGCAAGCATGGACTAGCACGGTCTGTACCCTGCCTATTACAAACAGCGGCTGGGAATGCAGTTTGATATGACCGCCAATCTTTGGGATGTACAGCCTATATACCTAGCATCACATTATTGAAATTCATGTACCATATGAGTGATGAATGTGTAAAATGAGTAATTTCAACAATGCTTGGCAGTTAACAGTCAGTCACCATCACTGGTGCATTCTTCATGGCAATGCCACTTGCCAACCAATCAGAACTCTCTTCACGTACAGTATAAATTGTTGTTTTCCGCTTATATTGGTATTCTTGTGAAGTGTCCTGATGAGTGCAAGATGAAAAGCTTAGACATGTCTCTTTTTTCAGCAATACTCATTAAGTTGTTGGAGGCAACAGTGTTGATTATGGAGCCTAACACAACACAACATTATTGTATCTACATCACAGAATAGAAATGACTTCTTACAATGGTGTAGAGCACTTATTAACAAATCACTAGTCCATTTCACATCTCCCTCGATTATTATTTCCACTGACTGCTGACTCCCTATTACCCATTTTACACGAGAGCATAGAACAGAATGACCTCATTTTAAAAATCAGATTCACAAAGTATTTAACAGATTAAACAAAATGACATACAATGTACACCACAGATACACGCTATTAATACAAGTAATCTATGCTGGTGTTTGTGATCCAACTTATTTCATCTCACCCTATCACCATATCCTTCTATTCCTTTCTCCCTCATGTACTTGGCTGGCTTCCCCTTAAATACTAATCATCTAATCATCTCAATGACTCCATGTGGTATTGAGGCCTACATTCTAACTAATCTCTGGGTAACAAAGCTTCTCCTGAATTCTCTAGCGGATTTATTAGTGAGTGTTATGACCACAACAGATGTTAATTGCTGAACAACCCAAATCCCAGAGGGAAACTTGGCCATGCCCTTCTTTTGTATTCTGAAAATGAGAAGAAAATCTATTGATCTCAGCAGCAAGAAGTCCAGCAACACTTTTGGGATTTAAAAAAAAAGTAAAAGTTTTATTAACAAGAAGAAAAGAAAAAACTTAAGCACACAAGGTTACAGTTAACCAGATAAAAATTAGTCCTTACAAAACATCCACCCAAACAACTCCCTACTTGGTCTGGCCCACAAGTAAACACCTTCCAGACAACACTCCCTTATACATGTTTAACTATAAAAATCCAGCAATATTACCCAAGCAAACCACTGTAGCTTTAATAAATGCATACCACACAACCTCTTAAACTCTCTTCTACTCTGCTGTGGAAATCCAAGACTTCAGAACAAGATTGCTTTTTGCTGTCCAGGGCTTCTCTGGCTTGACTGGATGGCTGATTCAAACTGCATCTTCTCCCAGCCTAGATCTGTTTCCAGGAGAGTTTCCTCACATAGCCAACCCCTACGCTCTCCACCGTAACTCTAAAATACCCTTTTCCCCCTTTCACCTCAGGTTCCATTGTTCCCACACCTCTTTGAAACTCAAATCCTTCCAAATATAAAATCTTGCATGGCTAGGATATTATGGCCCCTACCACCCAAGTACTACGGTCCTGCTGAACTGAATGGAGATTTAAATGGCTCACCGCATCCGTTGGGGGGAGACACACCACAGTGGAGCCGTAAAATCCTAGCCCATGTTTCCATTATGGGTCAGTAAAATGTAACATGCCCTTTTCTATTTAGCCATGGAACTCCTGTAAGATGCAAAATGTTTCTTGTTACCTCTGGCTTCTCTTCGATATTCACACAAACTCTCAGCTTATCTAAAAATGCAAATGTTACATCCAACCTCTTTACTTGTACATCAAACCCACCATAATATCTCATCACAAATGCATACCTAACACCTCCGTTCTTTCATGTCTTAAACCTCCAAGACAACCTGACTCTAGTGACTTTTCCCCAGCTTAATCAAAACGTAAACACACACACACACACACACATTCTTCTTCACAGAATAACACAATATTCCTCAAAAATATTTTTAAAATAACATCCATTCTCACAGCAACTATCTTATATTGATGGTTGCTGGTTTTAGTCTCTCCCATGAGTGGAAATATTTTCTTGAAGTAGCTCATGAGGCTGTGAAGACAAATTTGATCGGTAGGATCCTTGGCCAAACATTCGCACTTTCTGCAGATACTGATCGACCTGCTACACCTTTCCAGCATTCCTTTGGAAATTCCCCACCGAGTGTCCAATTACAATCAGACTATTGATTGCACCTCCTGCTTAGCGCACTGTTATGTTTGGATACCTAGCAGTCGACTGCCGGCAGCTCTTTCAAATTTAGTTTAACGTTTACAACAGGTTAGCTGTAATTGGACTTTTTGGTTCAACCTCGTCAATAAGCTGCCATATGCACATTCTGCTGCAAAACAAGTGTGTAGAGAAGTCCATTTTAATGAGGCAACTGGTTCTCCAGATCCTTTAACCAACATCCGCCCAGTGAGTTGTTCCCCAAAGGTGAGGTTATGGTTGGGGACTGGAAAAGGGGGAGGGAGAGGGATAGACAGGGAGCAGGGGATGAGACCACTTGCTTGGGGAAGGGAGAGTGGAAAGGAGAATTAGTTCACTGGAGGATGGGGTTGTGCATGGAATGAAATTGTGGGAGATGGAATAGTGGAGCACTTGGATCATGGAGGGAGACTGGATCACAGGGATTCATATTGTGTGGAAATTACAGGAAGGACTGGATCACACAGGAAGGGATTGAAGGGAACAGATCATGCTGGATGGGATCACAGAGGATAGGATCATTGGAGAATGGGATTGTGGAGAAATGGGATTGTGGAGAAATGGGATTGTGGGGAATGGGATCACAGTGAGAGCATTTCAATCACTGGGCAGTTGTTTGATTGTAGGAGTACCAGGTTAATTTGGGAGAAGGGGGCAGAAGCATTCCTGCTCTTCCTGGCCCACAAGCTGTGCTGGAAAAGCACATTGCTGCTGGAGCCATTAACTCCCATCTCCCTTCAGCTACCAAATTTCCCAAGTCCTGGGGAATTGGGTCCGCAGCTGTTAAATCCTCATGGCTATTAAAATCTGAGGCAAGGCCACCTCTCAAAAGCCCCTGCTTGAATTTCAGTCTACCTCGGGTAAACAGTGAGAGAGAGGGCATAACCTTTAAAATTCGTGCTAGGTCGTTCAGAGGTGATTTCAGGAAACACTTCTTCACAATGGTGGAAATCTGGAACCTGCAAACAGAGAAAGCAGAGAGTTATGATTGTGAGAAATGGATTGCGTGGAGAGGATGAAATGATAGCATCTGTGGAGGGTGAACTGTGAGGGATGGGGGGTGAGATGGCAATAAGATGAAGGTGAGTGTTAGTGGTTAGTGTTAACTGTCCAGGTGAGGAGGTACTTGGAGAGCGAGCAATGAGTGGAACTGCAAGGTGTGTTGCTCTGAGGAATACTGTGTGGGAGAAAATTGGGGAAGTCGGAGTGTAGGCACCTGAGAGTGGAACGCCACTCACCTTTCCTGCCCTGATTGAACCTCTTGCAGCACTGAATTCAGGTTGGAGGGATCACTTTCCTGCTACTTCCAGCCATGCCTGCTTGACCTGAGGGAGACTGGTTTCTTCCTCTTGTCCACAGGGAACAATACTTCCCTCCAAGACATGTCTGACCTCTCAAAGCCTCTCAATCATCTACAAGGTGCAAGCAACTAGTGCGATGAATACTCACCATTCACTTGGATGGGTGCAGTCACAGCAATACTGAAGGACAGATACAGAACAGATCAGTTAGATTGATCAACATTCCAGTCACTGATGTATGCACTGTCCACAGGATACACTGCAGTAACTCACTGAATTGATGTGTACTACATGGATTTTAGCAAGGCTTTTGACAAGGTCCCACATGGCAGACTGGTTAAAAAAGTAAAAGTCCATGGGATCAAGGAGAATGTACAAAGCTGGATACAAAATTGGCTCAGTTGCAGGAAACAAAGGGTAATTGTTGATGGATGTTTTTGTGACTAGAAGACTGTTTCCAGTATGGTTTCACAGAGCTCAGTACTAGGTTCCCTGCTCTTTGTGGTAAATATTAATGATTTGGACATAAATGTACAGGGAATAATCAAGAAGTTTGCAGATGATATAAAAATTGGCCATGCGGTTGATAGCGAGGAGGATAGCTGTAGACTACAGGAAGATATCAATGGACTGGTCAGATGGGCAGAAAAGCGGTAAATGGAATTCAATCCAGAGAAATGTGAGGTGATGCATTTGGGGCAGTCAAACAAGGAAAAGGATTACACAATTAGCAGAAGGATACAGAGGGGAGTACAGGAAGTGAGTGACCTTGAAATGAATGTCCACAGATCCCTGAAGGTAGCAGGACAAGTTGATTAGGTGGTTAAGAAGGCATATGCAATCCTTTCCTTTATGAGTTGAGGCATAGAATATAAGAGCAGGGAGGTTATGCTGGAACTCTATAAAACATTACCCAGGCTGTAACTTGAGTACTGTGCGCAGTTCTGGTCACCTCATTACTGAGGGGAAGTAATTATATTAGAGAGGGTACAGAGGAGATTTAAGAGGATGTTTCCAGGGCTGGAAACTTGCAGCTATGAGGAAAGATTGGTTAGGCTGGGGTCATTCTCCTTGGAATAGAGGAGGCTGAGGGGAGATTTGATTGAGATGGGCAAAATTGTGCTGAGCCTGGATAGAATGGATGGGAAGGGCCTATTTAATTTAGCAGAGAGATCAGAGAGTAGGGGGCATAGATTTAAAGTGATTGGTAGAAAGAGTAGGGAAGGAGATGCGGAAAAAAAATTCACCCAGAGGGTTTTTTGTGGAGGTCTGGAATTCACTGCCTGAAGGTGCAGTAGAGGCAGAAACCCTCCACTCATTTAAAAGGTGTCTGAACGTGCACCTCAGGAACCGTAAACTGCAGGGCCACGGACCAGATGCTGGAAAGTGGGATTCAGCAGATGGCTAATTTTTCGGTCAGCACAGACACGATGGACCAAGCAGCCTCCCTTTGGGCCATAAACTTTCAGTGATTTTTATGATTCCGGACCCTCACAGCTCAAAGCAGGACCCCAAGGGAGGAGCCAAGAGAACCGGGAGGGGAGCCTTCCCAAGCTGTGCTTTCATTCTTGTGCTTTCTGAAGAATCTGGAATGACTCTAGGGTTCAACTATCTGCTGGAGTCCCTTTAAATAGGAATCCTTTCCCATTGACGGGCACGCGTTGTCATGACACTCACACTGTGATTGGCCGGGAAAACTGAAAGCTGAGTTTCACAGCCATGGCAAAGCTCCCTTCTCTCACAGATCTGCTCCCCACTGCGACTTTTAAAATAATTTATTCATTCACATGATGTGGGTGTCACTGGCTAGACAAAATTCCACCCAAAGGAACAGGGGTAGACCATTCAGCCCATCGAGCCTGTTCCACCATTCAATTAGATCATGACTGATCATCTACCTTAATGCTACTTTCCCGCACTATCTCCATACCCATTGACGTCATTATTCTCCAGAAATCTGTTGACGTCTGTCTTGAACATGCTCATTGATGGACTTTCCACAGCCCTCTGGGCTAGAGAGTTCCAAAGATTGGCCACCCTCTGAGTGAAGAAATTCCTCCTCATCTCAGTCCTAAATGGCATACCTGTTATCCTGAGATTATGTCCTCTGGTTTTAGACTCACCAGCCAGGGGAAACATCTTATCTACATCCACCCTGTCACACCCTGTAGGAATTTTGTAGGTTTCAATGAAGTCGCCCCTCATTCTTTGAAATTCTGGCCCAAACCACTGGCTTGAAGGGATAGCAGGGTCATTTTGGCTTGGTGTGATAGTACTGTTAGAAGGTTATGTATTTAAACCCCACTCCAGTACTACGTACTAATTTAGAAAACTAGTAGACGCAAGAGTTTTTTTTTAAGTAGGACCATTTACCCAAAATCTAAGACAACTTAAATTAACCTGATCTTTCCTTCCTCTCTATGAATGTTGAATGTGCTTTCGCCAAATTTCTTGCTTGTCATTTGTGCAGAGCCATCAACCTCAGTTATCCAAAATCATGAGGGGTCTGGGTAGAGCAGATATGGAGAAACTGTTCCCATTGGCAGAGGGGTCGACAACCAGAGGTCACAGATTTAAGATGATTGGCAAAAAGAACCAAAGGCGACAGGAGGAAAAACCCATTTACACCGCAAGTGGTTAGGAGCTGGAATGCACTGCTTGAGAGGGTGGTGGAGGCAGATACAAACATAGCTTTCAAAATGGAGTTGGGTAAGCATCTGAATAAGGGCTACAGGAAAAAGTTGGGGGAGTGGGGCTAGATAAGTTGCCCACAGAGAGCCGGAACAGAGTGGTTGGGCTGAATGGCCTCCATCTGTGCTGGAACCATTCTATGGCCAGGATTTTCTGCTCCCACCCACCATGACGCCCGCCACAAATGGGAGCGGAAAGCCCAGTGGGGGGGATAATTCTGGTGAGGAGTCTTTGTAAAAAGATGCAAATATATTGAAATGACATTCCCAATGTGCTGTGGCGGGAAGAACGGCCAGCCATTGAAGGCTGCGGCGCGCAATCACGAACTGGTTTTGTGGCGCTTTAAAACCAATTTTTGGCTTTCTCGTGATATTTTCCGCTCCCATTCATGGTGGGCATCCTGGTGGGCCTTTCCCGCTGAGGCACATCGGGAATGTCATTTCAATATATTTGCATCCCTTTATAAGGACTGATTGCCAGAATCAGCCTCCCATGCTGGATCAAAAGGACACATTGGCGTGCAATTAGAATGGCATGTTTCACAATGGTATATAAGCGACGTGTACCTGGTGACCTGCATTTCACTTGTGACATCGAGGTTTGTTCGCCCTACCTTGCATCGCGCAGCGCTGGCGATAATCAGAACCAGGCTTTACAGGCGGTACCACGTTGTTTTCAGGGGGGTGTCAGAGGCAAGTCTCTACCTATCAGACCAGCGGTAAGATGGGGGTGGCTTTTAATGGGCTGCAGGGTTAGGGCTGCACTGGTAAAGTGGGGAATAATGACTTGACATACTGGACAGGTTTCAACAAGAAACTTTATTACAGAGAGCTTCTCAAATGCTATATGCTTGAGCCAGGTCCTCAACAAGAAAACCCTACCCCCAGTGCCCCCCTGGATTACCTCCACTTAGGGCTCATTGGTTGGAGCCTCCAAGAACAATCATGTGACCCTGATAGACAGTAAGAGAGGCTATACCTTCAGTTACCACATTTCCACCCCCTTTAGTTTCTTTTACAGTTTCTATTTACATAGAGTATTTGAATATCCAACAACATATACATATATACACACAGGTAATTAAAAATTAAGTCTCTGAGGTGGTTTCCTTATTTGGTAAGAGTGGCATATCTCTATTACTTGAGGTTCTTCCACAGGGTCGACATGATCAAGAACTGCAGCACCAGTTACATCATTAGAAAGTGGCAGTTCAGGGTTTGGCAACTCTACAGAGACATTGGGTGTGTCGATTCTAGACTGATCTGTCACCTCAGTGATTAATAGCAACATAGGAACAGGAGAAGGCCATTTATCCCACTACTCTACTATTGGATACTAAGATCATGTGATCTTCCATTATACCATTCTTCTTAAAGGTGTATTACACATCAGCTTACCACAGTGCACTTCCAAAGTTCCGCACGAAAACTGTGGCTCTTACAATGAATCTGCAAGCTTTGCTATGAATATCGTGATTCAATTTTTGATTACTCTGATTCTTCTCTACCTTCCCCTCTAAGTTTGGAAACACCAGACTTAATCTGTACATAGGCAGCATTTCATCAATAATTCAGATGGCATTGAACCCATAGTTGAATGAGGTGTTGTACGATAATTGAGAAGAAAACAGGAAAGTCGAGGTTCTAGAGTACCTTCTGATAACCTCTTCATTCCTGATTTGAATGTTTGCACAGCTCTCTCAGCTAAACCACTTGATGAGAGATGGTAAGGAGCTGTTTTAATATATCTGATTACATTTAATCTCATGAATCTCTGAAACTCTGTACTGGTAAAGACTGTACCATTATTAGAAACCATGACTTCTGGTAGGCCATGTACACTAAAACATTGACCCAGCTTTTCGATAGTTGCGCTTGATGTTGGTGATCTAACTTCATAGATATCCATCCATTTAGAATGCACATCTACAATCAATAAAAATATGATATCTTATAATGGTCCTACTTAACCTTTAACCCAGGGTCGACCAGGCCACTCCCACGGATGCAGTGGAACTGAAACAGGCAACTTCTGTTGTTGCTGACACTGGAGACAGTGCTTGACTAGGCTTTCACTGTCACTGTCTATGCCTGGCCACCAGACATAGTTCATGCAAGCATTTTCATCTTCGATATGCCTGGATGCACACTGTGAAGCTCTGTCAAGAGTGGTTCTCTTCCTTGAGAAGGGGCGGCAACTCTTGATCCCCACAACAAAATTCCATCTTGACAGTTTAACTGTCTTTTGGGCATGGAGTGGTCTCACCTCTTCAGATTCGGGGGAATTGGACCATCCCTGCAATACAAGGTCACTGACTTTCGACAAAATTGGATCTCTGTTTATCCAATTTCTGATTTGCTTCGCGCACACAGATGAAGAATCCCAGAAATTCAGTATAAGCACAACTTCTTGTGGCACCGGAGCATGTACAATGCTACCTGGTAATGGGAGACGATTGAGTGCGTCTGCATTTGCAATATGTAAGCCAGGACGGTGCATAAAGATGTACTCATACGCAGTTAATATCAAAGCCCAACGTTGTATTCTTGCTGATGCTGTTGGCGGAATGGTCTTATCCTCAATGAATAAACCCATTAATGGTTTATGGTCCAACACAATGGTGAAATATCATCCATGCAAATACTGGTGGAATTTCTTCACTCTGAGTATCACTGATAAACCTTCCTTTTCTAGCTGGGAATAATCCTTCTTGGCTGTGGAGAGGGATTTCAAGACATAGCCAACGGGCTTTTCTGATCCATCTTCCATTCTGTGTGATAACACAGCTCCCACAACATAAGAAGATGCATCACATGTTAATACCAATTCTTTCGATGGGTTGTGGTGTACACAATAAATGTAATAGCTTCTTAACTTTCACAAACGCTTCTTCCTATTGTGAATTCCATGACCAACAATCAGTTTTAAAAATAGCAAGTATAATGGTGCCAACACAGTTGACATGTTTGGCAAGAATTGGCTATGATAGTTGATCATACCCAGGAAAGACTTGAGTCCGGTTACACTGGACGGAGAGGACACATCTTTGATTGCCCTAACTTTCTCTTCTATCGAATGCAAACCCATGACAACCACCCTGTGACCCAGGGAAGTAACTTCTGGCGCTTGGAAGGTACATTTCTCTTTCTTTAATCATACGCCAGCTTCCAAGAACCCTCTTAACACCTCTTTCAGATTGGCCAAGTGTTCAGTTTCAGTTGGCTCTGTGATCAGAACATCATCGAGATTTACTGCCACTCAGGGAAGTCCTTGCAAAAGACTCTCCATTGTCCTTTGGAAGATTGCGAATGCAGATAATACCCCAAAGGGTTGGCAAGTATATTGATACAGACCTTTGTGCGTGTTGATATTTACATACCCTCTAGATGTGCTATCCAGCTCTAGCTGTTGATAAGCAAGGCTCATATCCAGTTTTGTATAGGATTTGCCTCCAGCTAGCTTTGCATATAAGTCGTCTATCCTCGGGACAGGATACTTATACAGTTTGGCTATCTTGTTCATGGTCAACTTATAGTTGCCACAAATAGTTTGGTCAGGTTTCACCACTGGGACCATGGGTGCTACCCATTCCCAAAATTGGGCAGGTTGGATGATGACCAGCTTTTATAACCAGCACAATTCTGTATCCTCCTTCTCCTTCAATGCATAAGGTACAGGTCTGACCTTAAAGAAACAGGATGTAGCCTGAGGATTTACATATATTTTTATTTGCAAGCCTTTTTAACTTCCCTAATTCATCACAAAATATGCTGTCATATTTTCTTAGCAGTTCAGGAACTTCTCCTGTCCTCAAGAGGAATATTTCAGACTAGTTGAGCTTGATTTTTTGTAACCGGTCTTGGCCCAGAAGAGGTCCTTCAACTGTCACTATGATCACTTGAATCTGGGCTGTCTGTTGCCTATAAGACACAGGTACTGTGACGTTGTCCTTTACCTGTATCAATTCTCCAGTGCATGTCTTCTGAGCAGTTGTCCGCTCCAGATTCAGTGGCTGGGTAACCTTCACTTAGGTACTTAAATGTGTGCTCGCCCACCACAGTGGTTGATGTTCCTGTATCTACTTCCATTACTAGTGGCTTCCCTTTAACTTGGGTTGTGACAGTGATAGGTTCAGTTTTTATAGTGATGACATTATACAGGGAATAGGTGCCGGTATCGGCAGCTTCAGGTTCTGTTGTATTATTCAATTCAATCGTATTGGCTTGCTGCTTAATGGGCTGTTTCGATTTCACCCTGCATTGCTTTATTACATGACTTTTCTTATGGCAGTAATGGTATTCTGCCTCCTTGAAACTGCAGGTGTCCAGCGTGTGGTCACCTCCACATCTATAACAGATTCACCCTTGAGCCTTTTCATTTTTCTAGCAGTGGACATTGCCTCTCACTTTGGTGCTGTATCTTTGGTTTTTGCGCCAGGCCCGGTGGTAGATTTCCACCCCACATGAAGAGAAACAGCCAAGTTGGATGTGTTGTAAAGCCTGTGAGTCTCTCACAGCACTTTCCATGGCTAGTGCTATTTCCATGGTGCGCTTTAAATCGATGTTGACTTTTACGAGTAAAGAGCGCTGAACGGTGTCGTCATGAGCTCCACAAACTAATCGGTCCCGCAGCATATCATTGAATGTATCCCTGAAGCCGCAGTGTTCTGTTAACTGCTTTAACTTCACTATATAAACTGCAATGGACTCTCGTGGGGCATTAACTGTGGAATTAAACTGAAACCTCTGCACTGTTACAGAAGGCTTCAACTGGCAAAGCGTTTTCTTGAGGTCCACTAATTCGTTAAAGGACTTAGAATTGGGGGCAGTTGGGGCCGTCAGGTTGCAGATGAGATTGTATGTCTTACCACCACATACACTCAAAAGGATGGCTTTCTGCTTCTCCTCCACGGTAATTTCGTTCGCTGTGAAATAAAATCTGAGGCACTTTACATACTGGCTCCAGTCTTCCATCATCGCATCATAAGGATCGATTCTGCTGAAGAGTGGCCTGACTGGTGAGTAGTCTTTTCTGTTTTTTAAGATTTGATGTACTCACACTCACAAGGCGAGGTGCAGCATCGGAGCTATTTCACCCTCATCGCTCAATGTATTGACTTAATGGAGCAGACAGGTTTCAACAAGAAATAGTTAACTTTATTACAGAGAGCTTTTCAGATGCTACATGCTTGAACCAAAGTTCTCAACAAGAAAGCCCCATCCCCCCCTATATATAACTATATATAGTTATATAACTATAATCTGTTATAGGACTCATTGGTTGGAGCCTCCAAGAACAGTGACGTGACCCCTGATAGACAGTAGGAGAGGCTACACCTTCAGTTACCACAGGGGAAACTGGCCTCAGGCATGGGAAGGGGCCTTAGGGCTAGGGCTGTATGGTGGGGGGGGTGGAGAAGGAGGGGTTTGGGGGGGCAGTGGGGAAGGTTGCACTCAGACACATGACTGGGGGGAGGGTACATCCTCAGCACCAGGATGGGAAGAGTATGTGTTACAGAATGGCATAAGCCACTTGGGCCAAAATGGGAGGAGCACTGAGTGAAGCAGCGCTTCAGTTTACATTGTTGAGCTTACAAAGACTGTCCCAGTCTAGGGAGGGGGAGGGCATGTGAGTCCAGTCTCAGTCGTGCCCAGCAGCATGTTGTGCGCAGGGCATTGCTGTAATACTGCGCATTTTGGTCTGTGGGGCTTCTGGCATCATAATAGGCCGCAGCTGGCACACTCAATCAGGGGAGGTATCTACAGCCTTCAGATGGGGAAAGAGGCATTGTAGGAGTATCTGAAGGGGTTGTTGGCGGGGTCATATATGTTTAACAGTGCAAGTGGCCTCAAAATGGGGGAGGGGTGAGGCCCAGATGGCACATCCACCTCAAAACGTTCAGGGGCTAACAAATGGATATCCACTGCAATCACAGTGGGATCAAGTAATACAGGGGGAGCGTTGACAAAGAAGGAAACCTGAACATTGCGCTTCTCTGGGATGTTGGGAGTGTTGCCATACTCATAGGGGGAGGTTCAAAGCTGGTCAGGCAGTGAGAGCACAGCACCACCATCTTCCAACCTATAGTGATGTGGAGAAGCTCTGCTGGTGAGGGCTGTGCTGGCAGATTGGAGGGCAGGTGCATACACCAAGGGGCACCCAACTGAACTGTGCATTCCCAAATGAGGAGGGAGGCCAGCTGACATACGTTAGGAGCCTTTCACTGACAGTGCAGGGAATCAGGAAACTGAAGCAATGATGCATATTCTGCAAAGTGGCTCTAATCGATCTCCTTGATTTGACCCCTTGTTTGCAGTGTGGAAATTCCCCAGAGCGAAAAGGAGCTCTAGAGCAATTAGACAACTGGATGAGCTTCAGAAGCATGTTAGATTGTGGGGCTGGATGGTTCACAGAACTGTCGAAGGATCATGAGGATTCGAAACGTCAACTCTTTTCTTCCCCACCGATGCTGCCAGACCTGCTGAGTTTTTCCAGGTAATTCTGTTTTTGTTTAAGACATTTACCTTCATGTTTATTCTAAAGCACTTTGGAGCACAGTGAATGAGGATCCCAGCGCCTGGGCTGAAAGCAGCAAATCCAAGTGCTTGGCTGAAGCAATGTCATAGCGCTCGGTCATGTAAAGGGAGTGGGGGAGAGCACCTTGAAATGCACCCTGCACTGGCCATCGTTTCAGGGGCGAGTAGTTGCCAACACAGGAACCAAGCCCTTGAACCCACATTCACTGACGTGTCATTGACAGAAAGAGGATCTTTGGAGACTAATGCTGACTCTTGTCTGTTTCTCTCGATGCTGCAGAGAGGAGACCATCAGGGAGATCTAGCCTGGATTTATTGCTGTCTGCATAATTGCTTACAAGCAGGAGAGAAGAAGATTGTGGCAGAGGCACCTGGATCACCAAAGGAAGGAGCCAAACCTTCATGACCAAGGGCCAGCAGGACCCCTTCCAATGCAGAGGGTGAGGCTCAGAAAATCTTCCTGCATAGGCAGCTCGCAAGACCGGGGGGTGTACAGAGCTCATATTTCTTATTTGCAGATGAGCGAGAACCAGTGTCGCCAACAGCTCCATGTGTCCATGGATCTGGTGACTCACATTTGCCAGGAATTGGCACTAGGGGGAATGGGAGGGGAAGGCATCCATTGCCAGTGGCTCCGAAAGTAATGGCTGCACTCAACTTCTATGCCGATGGCTCTTTCCAGTGCTCCACTGGGGTCCTCTGCGTGATCTCTCAAGTGTCCTCGCACAAATGCATTCATGAGGTCACAGGCTCCCCTTTTTACCAAGGCCCACAATTACGTCAACTTCGACAGAGAGTAAGCAAGCCAGGACACCAGAGCACTGGGCTTTGCTGAGTTTTCTGGATTCCTACAAATGCAGGGTGCCATCAACTGCACTCATGTGATTATAAAAGCTCCCTGGAAACAGGCACTCCAATATATAAACAGGAGAGGCCACTACTCGCTCAATGTACAGCTAGCCTGCGACCATAAGAAACTTAGCATGCAGGTTGCACCAGATACCCAGGAAGTTCCCACGACTAATATATCTTGAGTAGATTGCAGATACCTAACATCTCTGAGGGACCACACAGGATCCAGGGCTGGCTCCTCAGTGACAAGGGGTATCCACCAAGGACATGGCTGATGATGCCCGTGTGGTGGCCTTAAGCTCTTGCAGAGAGAAGGTACAATGAGGCTGCTGGCTGGAGCACACCATAGGGATCTTAAAGATGCAATTCTGATGCCTGGACAGATCTGGAGGAACGCGCCAGTACACTCCCCAGAGGGTCTCATGGATCATCGTAGCTTGCTGCGCACTGCACAACCTGGCGCTGCAAAATGGGGAGGAGTTGTCAGATGCTGATATGGAGGAATCGCACGTCTCCTGCGATGAGGTGGATGTCGAAGGGGATGAGGGTGTTGGATTGGAGGAAGCCAAGGCTGCAGTAGAAGAGACCCATGGCATGGGCCAGATGAGGCAGGCGTGCACATGAGGCCCTCATAGCCACTAGATTCCACAAGGAGGATGACGAGTTGCAGTGAGTACCCTCCATCGTGGGCCAACATGAACACCAACGTTGCTATTCCTCTCACTTCAACCCTGCAGTTCAACTGGAGAGTGAATAGTTACACATCAGGCTCCTGATCCTTCGAAGGGTGGTGAACCCTCGGCTGCGTGTGTCCTTGCTGCAATGAGGTGCTAACTGGAGGGGGGAGTCCCAACATCAGATGTCAGAAGGTGCTGCGTCTTCAAGCATCTCTCCAGCATCGCAGTCAAAACAGCAGCCTACAAGAGCCAGAAGCTGTTCCACTATCCTCAGTGGGCTTGTGGCGGTATGCTTTCAATCTGACAGAGCTCCTCAAGGAGATCTACCCCTAGCAACAGGAAAATGCCTTCTGTGTAACATCAGTGGTGAAACTGATAGGTGACGTTTGGGCCAAGGACTTTCTGCAGGTGTGCATCTATTCTGAGATAACTCAATCCTCTGTGTCACCTTCTTCCCCATCTCATTAACATCCGGCACTCTCAGTTAGGGATGCTGGCCTGCTTTTCTCCTCACCTTACTATGCATGTGGACTACCTGAGGATGACAACGTTCAACCACTTGCAAACCAGACATTAAAATGCCTCCTCTCTAAGACACACACTGTGCCCTCATGGCCAGTCCTGGCCCTTGCGAGTTCCAGAATGCTCGGACACCATGAGGCCCTCAAGATGACGAGTAATTGCTAATAAAGAGCAGACTTCAGCTTCATAGCACATTCTCACTTCCATCCCATTGCTCCCCTCAACATTGTCTAAAGCTACAATGTGCACTTCCAGAGCATGTCCAAAAGCTCTATTGACCACCGAATATCACTATCTGAAATTAGCATCACTCGACTTGGTGAGTGTTTAGGTGATGGGACGTCCGGCACTGCATTCCCAACATTGTCACAAGAGCCTTGTGGCTGCAATCCAGGAAATTGCAGGTTGAGAAACGCTCCAGGTTGTAGGTTCAAGCGCCAGGACAATAATGTGCCTGAAAAGGGGCTGAGCTTTGGCACCTTGGGGTAGCAAAGTCCTCCCACTTACTGGTGAGCTTAGCAGATGTACACTCAAAGTTGGAAACGCAGTCGGCAGAGAGCAGTGTACATGAGCTGTGAGTATAGGCACATAGCATGAAAACCCTTCTGGAAGACAGAGCACACAGAGTTACATAACATGTGACCCTTCTCCATGAATTAACACATCTCTCCATCTACACTACACCTTCACCTTTCAAGAATGCAGATGAGATTGGAGAGAACCTCTACCTCAGTCTTACACAGCCAGGAATAAACATGACATGGCCCTGCAAAGCATATCACAGAATCACAGAATTTAAAGGCACAGAAGGAGGCCATTTGGCCCATTGTTTCTGCACTGGCTCTCTAAATGAGCATTTTAACTTAGTGCCATTCTCCTGCCTTTTCCACGTACCCCTGCACATTGTTTGAATAGAAACAATCATCTAATGCCCTCTTGAATGCCTCGATTGAACCTGCCTCCACCCCACTTCCAGTCAGTGCATTCCAGACCCAAACCACCTTTTGTGTGAACAAGTTTTTTTCTCAAATCACACTTGCTTCTTTTGCAAATCACTAACTCTGTGCCCTCTTGTTCTTGATCTTTTTACGAGTGGGAACAGCTTCTCCTGATCTATTCTGTCCAGACCCCTCATGATTTTGCACATCTCTATCAAATCTCTTCATAGCCTCCTTCTCCCCAAGGAGGAGTCATAGCTGAAGCTTCTCATCCCTGGGACCATTCTTGTCTTCTGTGCTCTCTGCAATGTGTTCACATCCTTCCTATGATGTGATGCCCAGAACTATACACAATACTTCAGCTGAGGCCTAACGAGTGTCTTTTATAAATTCAGCATAACCTCTTTGCTCTTGTATTCAATGCCCCTATTAATAAAGCTTTATTAATTACCCCCACCACCTGTCCTGCCACTTTAATGAACCTGCTATCCACGTAGCTCTCAGCCTCGCAGATGCACCCACAGTGACTCCAGCTGCCGCTCGAGCTCTGAAACCCGACATCTGAAACCCTGAAAATATGAACGAGGTTGGTTCCACAAGCAGACTTAACGTTAACGTTGAGGCATCACTGATAATCGAGAATGATGTGGAAAAGGACCACACACTGTGGTGATATGGGAGCACACTATTTAGATGAGAGGCCCATGATAGTGACATCTGCAATAAGTGGGGGAGGGACCATGGTATCAAACCTGATTGACAGCAACACAGCTCATCATAAAATGGAGGCATACACAGGAGGAGATGTGAAATGGATGTGATTCTATTTACACACCAGTCATTACATACATGTTATCAACACCTATGCCATGGTTGTGCTCCTAAATCTTTTTAAGTTTTCCAACCCTACTGTTATGTCTTGTTCCTTCCCGACATCCACAGCAGAGCTGGAGGCAGCCTGCTGGCTGCTACGGCCTCTTGTTTGTGATGACTTTGGCGGGCGTCCTCTGGAGGGCTGAGATGTGGAGGGCCCAGCCTGCTTTGGGTGCCCTGCTGTGGGGCAGGCAGACCCTTCTTGGCCTGTGCAGTTAAGCTGATGAGGTCACAGGAGCAGGGAATTGGGATCGGCCGGACAGTCCCAGAATCACCTGGGTGGATAGCCTCAGGGTGTTCAGCCGCTTGTCCTCCTCCCTATGGGTGCCCAAGGGCCTCAGGCTGACTCCTTGAGAAGGGGCAGCTGGAGTGAGATCTAAGTTTCCCGTCCCCCTCTTGTGTAGCCACTGATGGATGTCACCAATGGCTACAGTGCTGACGTGCAGCTCCTGCAGCAGTGCTGGACTGGAGTCCTAGACCAAGGTCTCCAATGGCAGCCACCATCCTACCAGTGTTGGCCTCAGTGCGTTGGCATGCTGGAGCTATCACCTCAGTCTGAAGGCGGACGGACTCCTCCATCGTCAGTTGCAATCTGAGGAGTGCAACAAGACAAGGCACTCACAGTATGGTTTTCTGAGGGATGAGCTGGTGCTGGATCCTCACTTGGATGTGTGTTGCCCACCTCACTGTTGGCGCAGGCAACATCCACGCCCTCTGCGGCCAGCGCGATGGCTCGATTCTTGTAGGGAGAGAGAACCTGGCATGTTTCCCATGCATGCATAATTAATGTGGCAGGAAGTGGACAATACGGCACAAAAACCCACCATAGCGGTTGTGGGTAGAACGCTGTTGTTCACACCCACTGCTGCACTTAGTGCAATGGGGGGAAAAACCCACAGGGTAAAAACAAAACACAGCATTTGCTGGAAATCTGAAATAAAACAAAAAATGCTGGAAATAACTCAGCAGGTCAGGCAGTATCACAGAATCTTTACAGTGCAGAAGGAGGCCATTCGGCCCATTGAGTCTGCACTGGCTCTCTGAAAGAGCATTCCACCTAGCCCCACTCCCCTGCCTTATCCCCATAACCTTGCACATTCTCTCTTTTCAGATAGCAATCCAATTCCCTTTGAATACCTCGATTGAATCTGCCTCCACCACCCTTTCAGGAAGTTTGTTCCAGACTCGAAACACCTTCTGGGTGAAAAAGCTTTTCCTCACATCACATTTACTCCTTTTGCCAATTAATTTGAATCTGTGCTCTCTGGTTCTTGATGTTCTCTTGAGTGGGAACAGTTTCTCACTATTTACCCTGTCCATACCCTTCAGGATCTTCACTACCTCTATCAACTCTCCTCTCAGCCTCCTTTTCTCTAAAGAAAACAGTCCCAACTTCTCCAATCTATGCTCATAGCTACAGTTCTTCATCCCAGGAATCATTCTTGTGAATCTCCTCTGTACTCTCTTCAATGCCTTCACATCTTTCCTCAAGTATGGTGCCCAGAACTGGACACAGTACACCAGATGAGGTCTAACTTGTGTCTTATACAAGTTCAACATGAGCTCCTTACTCTTGTACTTAATGCCCCTATTAATAAAGCCTAAGATACTATATGCTTTATTAGCTGCTCTCTCAACATGCCCTGCCATCTTCAATGAGCTATGTACGTCTACACCGAGGTCCACCTGTTAATGGCCGGAATTTTCCAGTCCTTCATGCTGGCGGAATCTTCCGGTTCTGCCAATACGAACGGAGATTTCAATGGCTTGCCTCCCTGCCGTGGGTTGGTTTTGGACGGGGGGGGTGGCTGGGGAGTGGGGGGTGGGGGGGGCGGGTTTGGTGGGAGGTGGCTGGTGCAGGAGGAACAAAAGGGAGGCAGTGGTGCACAAGAGAGATTAAACGACGTGTTTCATGGGCAAAAGCCAAAGAGAACGCTAATGGGAGAAATGAAAAAAAAAACAAGAGATTTGTCCAGATGAGGCAAATCTGGGGTGGAAGGGGAGTTTCTGGAGTAGAGAGGGAAATTAGTTTCTGGCAGGGAGGGGAGTTTCTGGGGTAGAGGGGTGAAAGAGTGTCTGGGAGGGGTGGGAGTGTATGGGGTAGAGGGGGGGAATGAGTTTCTGGCGGGGAGGGGAGTTTCTGGGGTAGAGGGGGTAAAGCATGTCTGGGAGGGAGGGGAGTGTCTGGGGTAAAGTGGGGAAACAAGTTTCTGGGGGGAGGGGAGTTTCTGGGGTAGAGGGGGGGATTTGAGTATCTGGGAGGGAGGAGAATGTCTGGGGTGGAGGGGGGATAAAAAAGAGGGGAGGCAGATGGGGAAAAGTGTGTCCGGGGGACACAGTAGCAACAAATCATAGAACAAAATGGAGGCCAAGGTTATGATCTAAAATTGTTGAACTCAATGTTGAGTTCAGAAGGCTATAGAGTGTGGAGTCAAAAGGTTTGTGCTGTTCCTCAAGCTTATGCTGAGCTTTATTGCATTGGATCTCAATACAAGCTTGAGCCCATGACCACTCTCTCTAGCTTTTGCCCAAAAAATCTTTTGCCATTAATCTCCCTTGCCCTTCACCCTATCACAGAGGTTACCTTTTGTTCTTCCTGCCCCCTTCCCCTAGCAACATCCCCTCCCCCCGCCCATTGGTACAAAACCTATCACATTCCTATCTTTCTTCAGTTCTGATGCAAGATCTTCTCAAGCTGAAACGTTATCCCTGTTTCTTCCCACATCTGCTGCCTGTTCAGTGTGTCCCAGCATTTTTGAAATTTTTATCTGCAATTCCATAACATGTTCACTTTTAAAATAACCACAAAGCCATTGTGCAGGAAGATATTCACAGCTTGGATGGGAATATTGCAGGGGGTAATTACTAGGCTAAACCCCCAGTCCACAACTTTAAAGCAAAAGCCTTTACATTAAGGAAAGGCTATAACAAGATATCCCTACTGTAAATTCACCTTTAGCTCTCCTGGAGGTATGAAACAGTACCTCAAGTGAAAAAGCAGCAGATGGGCTGGGAGAAGTCCAATCGCAGGTGTCAAGGACCTGTTCTATTTATAATATTAATCAGTCTAATTAATATGCAAAATAGATCTGTTACATGCAAGGAATGGTTCCCACGGCGACTGCGGTGTCAAGAATCTGTCCATAAAAATGTGTCACGAACAAATTGGTACCAACAAACGGCCAAATAAAGCTGCAAAAAGTGGTATCTAATTCTATTACGCAAATTTCTGGCCATGATAAGAACAAAAATATTATCATGCTTGACATATTGCATTGAGTCAACAAACACAGAAACCATAGCAACTGGGACAGCAGCGACACTTGTTTATTTGATGTAACACTTTTCTCTGTTTGAAGGCACTACTTCAAAGAGCAGGGGAGTTCTCTCTGGTGGCCCTGCCAAACATTTATCCCTCAATCAACATCATTAAAAAAAATTCACCCGAAGGATGTTGCTTTCATATATAGCTTCTTCTAATCGTCTCTCAGAGATGCCTGATTTCTGATACAATAAGCTGAATTTTTACAGTACCCCCCAACCCCCCAGTGGCAGGTGGGGCAGGGAGGGTTTTACCGTAAAATTGGGCAACATGCCAACAGCACCATTCCCAACGCCTGCCTGCCCGCCTCTGCTGCAATTTTACCAGTGGCGAGCGATGGGTTAATCAGCCCGTCCACGTGTGGGCCAAATGAGGCCCTTAAGTGGCCAATCAATGACCACTGTTATGATCCCCAGCTGAGATTACTCCTGGACAAGCCTGATCCCAGAGTGAATCCCAGCTTGATAGATCCTAACTTTTATTTGTTTGTTTAGATATATGGAGAATGGCTACTGAACAGGGTCACAGGAGTCAACTGATAGACTTTTAACAAAAGAATACAATATTTATTCAACAAGAAAAGATGAACTATATTACAATTCTCCTTCACCCACAACTATACCTTTATAGATATATGTACAGGTTTGTAAGGATAACACAAATCACAAAAGCTATCTTATACTTTAATGTCCATAGTAAGTACACAGTCCATGTACCAATAGGCACCCTGTGGTCAGATACACTACACTCTGAAACCAAGTGACAGATGTCACCTCAACCAGATGCTATGGATCTCTCCTCAACTCCCCCCAGACATTTGTCACACTGTGAGCCAACCTGTCTCACTTCACTTCGTCTTTCATACGAGGGGTTTCCAATCTCCTCTTGCCTTGCAATCTTCTCTTAAACCAAAGCTTTCTCTCAGACACCTGCAGGGTTTTAGACTCACCTTCTGATGTTCCTCTTCCCTGAGTCACCACATGCATTCAAGCTGCCTTCCACGCACCCTCTCTCACTGACTCTGCCTTCTATAGTACCATTGTTTCACATGCTCATAGCAAAGAATGAATTAAAAAACGGAAAGACCTGCACTTACATCGTCTCTTTAGTGGCTTCAGGACGTCTCAGGCACTTTACAGCCAATGAAGAACATTTGAAGTGTAGTCACTGTTGCAATGTAGAAAATGTAGCAGGCAATTTGTGCACAGCAAGCTCCCACAAACATCAATGCAATAATGACCAAACCATGTATTTTAGTGATGTTGGTTGAGGGTAAATACTTACCAGGTCACCAGGGATAATTCCCCTACTCCTCTTTGAATTGGGACCACTGGATCTTTTACAAGGGTTGACAGGGCCTCAGTTCAATAAATCATCTGAAAGACAGCACCTCCCACAGTGCAGCACCCCCTCAGTTGCATTTCAACATTAGCCTAGATTTAGTGTGAAGGTTTCTGCAGCAAGACTTGAATCCACAACTTCGTGACTCTAAGGCAAATCTCTCTCTTTTTCTATTGGTCCTCCAACTGCAGCTTTGTGGCTTTGAGCAAATTTTTCATTGCCCTGCTGGCTGATTTTTTAAAAAAAATCAATAACAAAGGTCGTCTAGAATTTTATTCCCTCTGGATCAAGTTCAAATGAACAGGTTTAAGCAAGCAAAACATTTGATTTGACTAGTACCCCAACAAAAGTCCACTGACCATGTGACGAACAAATGGATTCTTCCAATCTGATTCCGAGGGACATGACTCGGTTGAGTCTCATCAGTGAGGCAGAAGTAGAAGTATTGGGGCAGAGACCCTACCTGGAACCCTCTCTTATTCTTCCTGATAGATAACCAGGAAACTGTCTGGGCTGCTGCTTATTACCTTGACTGTGATGCCCAACATTGTTGTGCTGCTTTAAGAGATTTCATTCATGTTCAGGGTGTGGCCACCACTGCTCAGGTTGTCCATCCCTAGTGGTTCTGAGGTTTGAAACAACTGAGTGACCAGCTTGGCCATTTTAGAGAGCAGGACAGAGCCAATCATATTGTTGTTGGGCTGGAGTCAAATTTAGGCAAGACAGAGTGAGAATAGCACCCGACAGAGACATTTGTGAACCAATTGGGTTCATGTGAGTATCCAAAGGCTTTTACCAACTTTTTAATCACCAGATTTGTTAAACTGAATTCAAGCTGCCATGGTGGGATTTGAACTCATCTTCTCTGGATTATTAGTCTAAAAACAGAGTCACTGTGCAAACATAGGCCCTCAGTTATTATATCCTGTTTATGATTCATTTATATCGCAGATCTTGGAGTATAAGTTAGCTCAGTGGATAAGGCCATTTCTTCCACCCCGAGAGTCACGTTTTTGCACATCCTCAGAGTGCTATACTCACAATAGCCTTCGGCCTCAATTTTTCACCTCACAAATGGATGTTTTACATGCCGGACATTATAATTTAGTGCAAGGGATCAAGCAGGTAATGCGGGCTCTGTTGCAAAGATGCATGGGACAGGCCCACACAGAGCAGACCCCCATGAAAAAGATGGCAACCACCCACACTGGTGTTTCACTTTTATACTCGGTGTATAAGTCAACCTCTGTTTTTGGAGGGATTTTTGGAGGTTTCAAAGGTCGACTTATATGCCAACATCAACAGTAATTATAAATGGAGGGAAAAGATTTAAGCCGTTTAGACAGTTTTGTTTCATTTGTTAACCCTTCTGACTGCTTCAGGAAGTTGTAGCTTCAAACTTCAGCCCAATACTTGGGCAGATAACTTAATCTGAAAACTGAGGAGACGTTGGATTGTTGGCGGTGCTATCCTTTGGAGGTGGTGTTACCTAATGCCCTATCTTTTTTCTCAATCGTTCATGACATGTGGGCACCATGGCAAGGCCCCCATTTTTCCTGACCCTTTGTTGCCCTAGAGGAGTAGGTCATGCACCACCTTCTTGAACCACTTCAGACTGTATACCGTGCTGTTAGGTAGGGAGTTCCACAGTTTTGACTCAGTGATGATGAAGGAACAGGTAGTGTTGCTCCCATGCGTCTGCTGCCCTTTTTCTTGTAGATGGTGAAGGTCATGGGTTTGGGAGGTACTTTCGAAGGAGCCCTGGTGAGTTGCTGCAGTGCATCATTACACTGCAGCCACAGTGTGACAGTGATTGAAGAAATGAATATTTAAGATAGTGGATGGGCTGTTGAACAAGTGGGCTGCTAGCTTGTGGATGATATCGAGCTTCTTGAGTGTTGCTGGAGCTACACTCATCCAGGTGATATAACCTTGGTAATTTAAACAAAGAAATTCAAAGTCCCAGTTATTAACTAAAAGAACTACACCACAAGATTTCACGTTTTAACAAAAACTTTTAGTGTATAGGAGTTAAACAAAGTAAATACTACTGACTTAACACTATATTTCGTAAACACTTACCTTTATAGCTGAAAATTTTAACATAACACTCCCTGTTCTACTTTTATTTCACCCAAGGGTTCCTCTACACTTTACAGGGTATTGAGGATTCCTTCACTTCTCCTGGGACCAAACCAAGGTGTGCCACAGCTCTCAGGAATTCACTTTGATTTTCCAAAGTGTTCCAGCTATTCTCCGAGGTATGAGATTTCTTGGGGCCCTTCCACTGACATCCAGCTAAGTGAACCCTCCAATTCTCCTTCAACACCTCACAATTGTGGGCTCTCCAAATGAAGCAGGGGCCCCTCTTCTTGCTTAGTGACTCCAAATCAGTAACATCCTTGGGTCCTGATAGCCATCTGCTATTGGTTCCTGCTGCTCCACAGCTCCTGGCAGATTCTTTCTCTGCCTGTTTCAAAGCTGCATCCAGGCTGACTACCTGTTTCTTGAGAAATCACACAGGTAAAGGCCAACACCAAAAACAAAATTTCCCTGCAATCTATTCCCATGGCACATCTGGTATCTATCAAATAGAGATTTAAACTAATTATCTCCAATTCCCAAATCTTCCCTTTATTCTTGAAGACCATTTGAATGATTTAAACCCCTTATTGAGAGAGCTGTAGACATCTTGTCTCCACCAAGAAGCTCAGAGAGGTGGCCCATTGTTTAGTTTCCAATATTTCCCATTATGACCTTATAAAATAAACATAGACCACCCTTTGGTTTGCAATCACTTTAGGTTTGTTTACCAGCTTCTCAAACTAGATGCTTCATTTATCTTACCTTTAAAAATTTCAATCCCCTAACTGAAAATTATGCTCCTATAACACATGAATCATGAAATTAGATGTGCATAACACAGGCAGGTAGGGAGTAGTTCATCACTCTACTGACGTTGCTTTGCAGATGGCGAATAGGCTTTGGGGAATCAGGAGGTGAGTTACTTGCTGCAGAATACCTAAACTCTAATCTACTCTTGTAGCCACAGTATTTATAAGGCTGGTTTAGTTGAGGTCCTGGTCAATGGTAAGCCTTAGGATGTTGATGGTGGGGTATTTGATGATATTAATGCCATTGGATGTCAAAGGGAGGTGCTTAGATTCTCTTTAATTGGAGATGGGCATCCTGCTGCAGTTCAGGTGAGTATAAGAAATCCCATGAGTCAATTAAAAAGTAAGCAGGGAATTCATTCCCCTGGTGTCCTGGTTAATATTCCTCCCTCAACTGCATGGTCAAACTAAATTAACCGATGATTATCTTACTGCCCTTTGTGAGGTTTTACTGTGCCACTCTTACTGCTATGCCACAATTGGCTGCCTTTCTATACGCAAGAACGGTCACAGTGTATGAAAGAAATTCATTGAGCTTAATTTTAACTGTGTTTAAATGAGTGGGTTTGAAGTGAGTTAAAAATCAGGTCCCAGCGATTCAATTTTGCGCTCTTTGTTTTAGTTTTCACGTTGCCTCCACAGTCTCCCCTCCTCCCATCCGATCTGGAAAATATCCAGCTTTCCATTCCAGCTGACATCTGCAGAACTGCACGTTCTCTGCAATCTCTGCTCCACCAATGCAGCCCATTCTTTCAGCCATTATCCTTCCACCTTCTGAATCTTTCTCCGACAAACATTTTGCTCAATTGCTGTTCTCTCTGCTTTCAAAAGCCACATAAAAACCCGTCTCTTTGATCTGGACTTTAGTCCCCTTCCAACACCTTTCGTTTTCTGCTTCTTTTAGGAACGTGGGAACTAGAGTGGGCCGTTCAGCCCCTCTGGCCTATTCTGCCATTCAATTAGATCATATAATCTGTGTCTTAACTCCATTAACCTTCCCTGGTTCTGTAACACCAACAAAAGTCAATCAATTTCAGCCTTAACAGCTTTTTGGAGAGAGTGCTCCAAGTTTCCAATATCCTTTGTGTGAAGGAGTGCTTCCTGACATCACCTCTGAATGTTCTAGCTCTAACTTTAAGGCCTAGTTCCACCTCTAACTGTAAGGCTGCCTGAGAACACCACCTACGTGGGAAGTGCTATGTAGATATGACTTGCTGCTGCTGAAAGTCCCTCCGGGGATCTTGACTGGAACCAACCATTGAACAAAATAGGCAAAGATCAGCAGCGCGAGTGAGAAAAGGATGTGTTACCTCAATCAGGCTTTTCAACAAATGCTCTTCATTCATCACAGAAAGCAGTCTGTATGACTAAGAGGCTCGGCTGAAGATTGATGGGAATTGATAAACTGACTGAAGTACAAAGATATTACAGTGCTGATTCTGGATACAAAGAGAGGTTATAAGGGACATTTGTACAAGGTCATTCAGGTAAGTTTGGAATATGGATTGAAAATAAATGCCAAATCAATGCGAATCACAAAGGAATCGACCCACGAGTGAACAAAGTGGAAATGGAGCATAGAGTAAGTAGACCAAACTCGGGTTTTCTGTGGAAATCAAGGACTGGATTTTCAGCTCCGCGGACGAGCACGATTGGCGGGTTGGGGATGGGCCAGGAAATGGATCGCCAACTGGGATCAGCCCTTGACTGTGATTTCGCGCCGGCCAATTAACGGCCAGCCAGAGAGAAGCACACGCTGAAAAGCTCAGGGCTGCCAGGGTGGGGACAGGAGCAGGGTGGGCGATGGCATCAACGCTGACAGAAAGCTCCTTGAAGGCAGAGAGCAGCCTCAGGGAGCTGAAGGCCCGAAACCGCAGGAAATAAAGCTTTTAAAATCAGGGGGGAAAACAAAACGTTCGAGCGTCACAATCAGGCACCTGAACGTATAGGTTATAAAAATGCTGTCCGCAGATTCCTATTTGTATTTTATTTAAGGACGGAAATCTCAACCCCGCCCTTGGATGAGGTTTGGCCCGCTCCCACCTGCTCAGCGTGAAATTCAGCCCCTCAAAAGCAAGAAAGAACTTATGTTTATTCATCAGCTCAGTGAGAAGCCACGGGGCAGAAGACGGCACTGGTCGGCAGGCACGCACCCGACCTAAACGAGCGTAAAATGGCGCCGATGAAGCCAGGTGAAGTCCCGACGTCACCGCGCAGTCGTGCGATATTTCAGTCGGCAGGCGTGCGCGGGAGTCGGCAGCGCACCTGCTGACAACTAACAGGCCTTTGGTGGTTATTAAAGGTCTCTGATTACGTGAAATTTTTCGCTGTCCGTCCAACCTTACAATTGGGGGGGCAGGCGGGTGAAAAGGCCAAGCGGCCTTTAGATTTTTTGCGAAACCTCATCCACGGGCGGGATGAGGTTTCGATCAGTGATTAAAAAAAATAAATAAAATTTTTTCAAATTAATTCCTAACTTGTCCCTGCTCATGTGACGTGAGGGGAAATGTTAGTAACGTTTTAAAATTCTTTATTTTTTTTATTTTCAAAATTCTTCAGCTCCCTGGGGCAGCTCTGTGCGCTGAGAACTGCAGCACGTGTTTCACACAGGCCGGCTGTTAATTGGCCAGCTAGCGTGATATCCATGTCGTGGCCCAATCACGGGCAGCGGTCAGCTTCACAACCACTCCCGGGCCCACCCACTGGACCCATCCAATGAGGGCAAAATTCTGCCCATCATGTGTGTGTGTGTGTGTGCGTGTGTGCATGTGTGTGTGTGTGTGTGGGTGTGTGTGTGTGTGTGTGTGCGTGTGTGTGTGCATGTGTGTGCGTGTGTGTGTGTGTGTGTGTGTGTGCGGGTGTGTGTGTGTGTGCGTGTGTGTGTGTGTGTGTGTGCGGGTGTGTGTGTGTGTGTGCGTGTGTGTGTGTGTGTGTGCGGGTGTGTGTGTGTGTGTGTGTGTGCGTGTGTGTGCGTGTGTGTGTGTGTGCGCGTGTGTGTGTGTGTGTGTGTGCGGGTGTGTGTGTGTGTGGTGTGTGTGTGTGTGTGTGTGCGTGTGTGTGTGCGTGTGTGTATGTATGTTGTTACAATCCAGCTAGGACCATTAACAATTTTAAAATGTACCTCATTTTTGCTGCCAATGCCACACAGTTCCAGTGTTTTGAGCGTTCCATAGTTTTACAGCCACCACTCCCTTACAGCTGAGGTAGAATATTTCTAATTTATCATGATAGTGGCCTCCAACAAAATGAATGGGATTCCAAAGAGGAGCACAGAGAACTTAGGATTCAGATATAATATTATCAGATATAATAAAAGGAAACCCCCCACTGACTACCATGTACCACTCTCCCTCAGCTGATGAACCAGTGCTCCTCCATGTTGAACAGCACTTGGAGGAAACAGTGAGGGTGGCAAGGGTGCAGAATGTACTCTGGATAGAGGACTTCAATGTCCATCACTAAGAGTGGCTTGGTAGCACCACTACTGACCGAGCTGGCCAAGTCCTAAATGACATAGCTGCTAGACTCGGTCTGCGACAGGTGGTGAGACCCAACAAGGGGGAAAATATACTTGACTTCATCCTTACCAACCTGCCTGCAACGGATGCATCTGTCTATGACAGTATCAGTAGGAGTGACCACCGCACAGTCATTGTAGAGACGAAATCCCGCCTTCACATTGAGGATACCCTCCATCGTGTTGTGTGGCACTACAACCGTGCTAAATGGAATAGATTTTGAACAGATCTAACAACGCAAGATTGTGCATTCATGAGGTGCTGTGAGCTATCAGCAGCAGCAGAATTGTACTCAAACACAATCTGTAACCTCATGGCCCAGCATATCACCCACTCCACCATTACCAGCAAGCCAGGGGATCAACCCTGGTTCAATGAAGAGTGCAGGAGGGTATGCCAGGAGCAGCACCAGGCATACCTAAATAAAATGAAGCTTCAACCTGGTGAAGTTTAACACAGGACTACAGCAAGTGACAGACAGGGCTAAGCAATCCCACAACCAACAGATCAGATCTAAGCTCTGTAGTCCTGCCACATCCAATCGTGAATGATGTGGACAATTAAACAACTCACTGGAGGAGGAGGCTCCACAACTATCCCCATCCTCAATGATGGAGGAGCCCAGCACATCAGTGCAAAAGATAAGGCTGAAGCATTTGCTGCAATCTTCAGCCAGAAGTGCTGAGTGGATGATTCATCTCAGCCTCCTCTGGAGGGCCCCAGCATCACAGATGCCAGTCTTCAGCCAATTCCATTCACTCCACATGATATCAGGCAATGGCTGAAGGCAGTGGATTCTGCAAAGGCTGTGGGCCTGACAATATTCCAGCAATAGTACTGAAGACTTGTGCTCCAGAACTTGCCACACCCATAGCCAAGATGTTCCAGTACAGCTGCAACACTGGCATCTACCCTGCTATGTAGAAAATTGCCAGATATGTCCTGAGCACAAAAATCAGGACATATCTAACCCGGCCAATTACAGCCCCATCAGCCTGCTCTCCATCATTAGAGTGCATGCCACAACCAAACTCCTTTTAGGGTAAAGCTCAATGAGCGAGGGGAAAGTTGCCCACTCTAGTGCTCAGACCAGTTAAAACCAGAGAGGAACTGGGAACCAATTTCAAATCAAATCAATCCCAGGTTGATGGGATAAACATCCCTTCTGTCTGCTGGCTTTTAAAGACCCAAGCTGGATATAAATTCAGGAACTGTCAATCCAATTCCTAGCAGTTGTTGACCTACAGCTAAAAGCTGGCTGTAATTCAACATTAAATTATCCGTCTCCCAGCACTCATCTACTGAGTCAGTCGATGATGAAGTCCTTTTGTTTTATACCCTTTTGTTCAAGATAATAGCTAGAAGAAAACGGAGAGGGTTGGAGGAACAGGGCACAAATTAGGGAGACAATATAGCTCATACTTCAGCCTCAGATGGGGTGATATATCCAATTCTGGCCTCCACATTTTGGGAAGGATGTGAAGACTTTAGCAGAAAGCCTTATGAGAATCTTTCCTTGGATGAGGGAATACAGTTATGTGGATAAATTGGGGAAACTGAGGCAGTTCTCCTAGGAGAAAGCTCTGGACAGAGTAGATAGAGAGAAACAGCTCCCACTGACAGAAAGGTCGAGAGGAGAGGTGAATGGAAAAAGAACCAAAGGCAGTGTGAGGAGAAACCTTTTCATCCAGCGATTGGCTAGGATCTAGAATTCACTGCCTGAGGGTGTGACGGAGGCAGAGAATTGCAGGGCTATGGGGAAAAGGCAACGGAGCAGGACTAGCTGCATTGCTGTCACAGAGAGCCAGCATGGACACAGTGGGCCGAATGGCCTCCTTCTGTGCTGTAACCATTTTATGATTCCAAGATCCAATTGAAGAAAGTTTCGTAGGACAAGTTTTTAAGTCAAGGAGAAATCAATAATGTTTAAGCATAATGGAGCTGGGAATATGAATCAAATGTTATCTGTCCAATTCAGCATACTAAAGAAAAGCTTTGGCCCCCAATATTTATAGGGAGGTGGAAAGAGAGAGGGGGCTTTTGATTGTTGAGAGAGAACTCAGAGATTTTAGAGGGCACAGAGGTTTTATTATTCTGGTTCCTGCTGGGCAGCCGGCTGAACTGATGGACTGTTAGCCAGGGTCAGAGCTCTGCGATCAGGGAAAGATAGGGGAATTTGTGGAGGGGAGGGGGCTGTGAGTTCGGTGGGGGAATTGGTGGTGGGGTTGAATTCCACGATCACGGGGCAGGCTGCTTGAACTCGGGGATTGGAGGATGGGCGGGTGTCGGCTTTTCACGGCAATGAGGAGAGGCCGCAATCGGCAGAAGGTTTGAGAAAGGGGCTGAGGTTGAGGGGGGACCTCGCCTGCTCCTCTTAGCTCACAAGCAGTGCTCTAAAAAGGACTTAACTTCTACAGTCAGAAGCTCCCATCTCCACTGCTGTGCTGGGTTTCCCGAACCCTGGAAAATTTGGCCGGCAAAGTTAAACGTTAAGTCAACCTCCCAGCTGCACTGTAGGAGACTGCTCCAAACATTTTAATAAGGTCCCCACCTCTCCAAGACAGGACACAGGCAGGCCATGCAATCTGCTGCCATGAAAATGACAGCGAGCACTCAGCCAGCAGATTGGGACCACATTTAGCGATCTTTAATTTTTAATATTGACCTTTCATTTCTATAGTGCTTTTCTCAGCTCCAGGGTAAACCAAAGTGCTTCACAGTCAATGAAGACATTTAGGTCTCTGATCACTGTTTTAATGTAGGAAACGCAGCAGCCAATTTGAGCTCAGCAAGGTCTCACAAACAGCAATGAAATAAATGACCTGATAAGCCATTTTAGGTGTTAGTTGAGGGATAAATATTAGCCAGTACATTAAGGAGAACTCTTCTGCTCAAGTAGTGTTACAGATTTTTTACATCTGCCTGAGGGGGCAGGCAGGTTTAGCACCTCATCTGAACGATGACGCCTCCAACAATGCAGCATCTTCTCAGCACTTCATTCGAGTGTCAGCCTAGATATTGTGCTCATATTTCTGGAGCAAGTTTGAACCCGCAGCCTTCAAACTCAGGGGCAAGAGCTGGAGCTACAGCTAATGCTGAAGCGTTTCAGGGAGAAATGGAAACTGCTTGAGGTGCAAGGGACTGGGGCTGTACAATTCATGTCATGAGACATCTCTAATTTAGAGCCATAGAGTTATACAGCACAGAAATACTGTCCATTGTGTCCATGTTGGCCATCAAGCACCTATCATTCTAATCCCATTTTCCAGCATTTGGCCCGTAGCCCTGTATGCAATGGCGTTTCAAGTGCTCATCTAAATGCTTCTTAAATGTTGTGAGGGTTCCTGCCTGTAGCATGCGCTCAGGCAGTGTGTTCCAGATTCAGACCACCCTCTGGGTTAAAAGGTTTCTCCTCAAATCCCCACTAAACCTTCTGCCCCTTACCTTAAATCTATGCCCCCTGGTTATTGACACCTCCGCTAAGGGGAAAAGTTTCTTCCTATCTACACTATCTATGCCCCTCATAATTTTGTATACCTCTATCAGGTCCCTCCTCAGCCTTCTCTGCTCTAAGGAAAACAACCCTAGCCTATCCAGTCTCTCCTCATAGCTGAAACGCTCCAGCCCAGGCAACATCCTGGTGAATCTCCTCTGCACCCTCTCCAGTGCAATCACATCCTTCCTATAGTGTGGCAACCAGAATTGCACACAGTATTCTAGATTTGCCCTAACTAGCGTTTTATACATCTCCAACATAACCTCCCTGCCTCAGCATATTTTGTGCCTCGGCCAATAAAGGCAAGTATCTCACATGCCTTCTTAACCACCTTATCTACCTGTGCTATTGCCTTCAGGGATCTATGGACATGTACACCAAGGTCCCTCTGATCCTCTGTACTTCCTAGAGTCCTACCATTCATTGTGTATTGCCTTGCCATGTTAGTCCTTCAAAATGCATCACCTCACTCTTCTCAGGATTAAATTCCATTTGCCACTGATCTGCCCTTCTTACCAGCCCATCTATATCCCTATGATCTAAGGCTCTCCTCCTCGCTACTTACGAAACCAATTTTCGTGTCATCTGCGAACTTACTGATCATACCTCCTATATTCACGTCTAAAACATTAATGTACACTACGAACAGCAAGAGTCCCAGCACCAATCCCTGAGGTACAGCACTCAACACAGGCTTCCAATTGCAAAAACAACATTCGACCGCCACCCTTTTAGCCAATTTTGGATCCAATATGCCAACTTGCCCTGGATCCCATGGGCTCTTAGCTTCTTGACCATTCTCCCATGCAGGGCCTTGTCAAAAGCTTTACTGAAGTCCATGTAGACGACATCAACTGCACTACCCTCATCTACACAACGAGTCACCTCCTCGAAAAATTAAATCAAATTTCTTACTCATGATCTCCCCCTGACAAAGCCATGCTGACTATCCCTGATTAATCCCTGCCTCTACAAGTGGGGATGAATCCTGTCCCTCAGAATTTTTTCCAATAGTTTCCCTGCCACTGATGTTAGACTCACTGGCCTGTAATTACCTAGTTTATCCCTACTACCCTTCTTGAATAATGGTACCGCATTCCCTGTCCTCCAGTCCTCTGGTACCTCTCCTATGGCCAGAGAAGGATTTGAAAATTAGTGATAGAGCCCCTGTGATCTCCTCCCTTGCCTCACACAGCAGCCTGGGATACATCTCATCTGGGCCTGGGGATTTATCCACTTTTAAGCCCACTAAAACCGCTGATACCTCCTCCCTTTCAATGCTAATTTGTTTTTAATTTGATCATTAGTCGGCTGAATTAAAATCCCCATGACCATATATTCACATTTAACCCATCGCATCTTTCCTGAAATATAAGCTGGTTTAAGTGGGGGGGGGGGGGAATGGTAGAGCTGGATAAAGGGCCAGTGATAGGTGGAGATAACCAAAAGATGTCATAGACAAAAGAACAAAGAGATGTTGAAGGTGGTGATATTATCTAAAGAATGTGCTAATTAAGGGTAGAAAGCAGGACAAGCAAGGTACAGATAGCCCTAGTGGGGATGGGGTGGGGTGAAGGGAAGGGATCAAAATAGGCTAAAAGATAGAGATAAAACAATGGATGGAAATACATTTAAAAATAATGGAAATAGTTGGGGAAAGAAAAATCTATATAAATTATTGGATAAAAAAAGGGGGGGCGATCGGAAAGAGGGTGGGGATGGAGGAGAGAGTTCATGATCTAAAATTGTTGAACTCAATATTCAGTCCGGAAGGCTGTAAAGTGCCTAGTCGGAAGATGAGGTGCTGTTCCTTCAGTTTACGTTGAGCTTCACTGGAACAATGCAGCAGGCCAAGGACAGACATATGGGCATGAGAGCAGGGTAGAGTGTTGAAATGGCAAGCGACAGGGAGGTCTGGGTAATGCTTGTGAACAGACCAAAGGTGTTCTGCAAAGCGTTCACCCAGTCTGTGTTTGGTCTCTCCAATGTAGAGGAGACCGCATTGGGAGCAACGAATGCAGTAGACTAAATTGAGGGAAGTGAAGTGAAATGCTGCTTCACTTGAAAGGAGTGTTTGGGCCCTTGGATGGTGAGGAGAGGGGAAGTAAAGGGGCAGGTGTTGCACCTTCTGTGGTTACATGGGAAGGTGCCGTGGGAGGGGGTGAGGTGTAGAGGGTGATGGAGGAGTGGACCAGGGTGTCCCGGAGGAAACGATCCCTGCGGAATGCCACCAGGGGTGTTGAAGGGAAGATGTGTTTGGTGGTGGCATCATGCTGGATTTGGCGGAAATGGCGGAGGATGATCCTTTGAATGCGGATGCTGGTGGGTGATAAGTGAGGACAAGGGGGACCCTTTCATTGATCTGGGAGGGAGAGGAAGGTGTGAGGGCGGATGCGCGGGGGATGGGCCAGACACAGTTGAGGGCCCTGTCAACCACCGTGGGTGGAAAACCTCGGTTAAGGAAGAAGGAGGACATGTCAGAGGAACTGTTTTTGAAAGGGGCATCATTAGAATAGTTGCGATGGAGGCGAAGGAACTGAGAGAATGTTCCTGAGAGAATTCCAGGCTAATCTGGCTCCCAAATACATCCCCTTGTAAAGCAACAGTCCAAAAGTAGATTTTAAAGTTAGAAAGAAGGCCACCACAGTTATCACATTTAAGGGCTGGATACAGCAGGCTCATGCAAACATGGCTGGAGGGGTTTCTAAACCTGTTTTGCAAGCTTCTGCTAGATGTCACAGGGCTTTTCATTCTCCTTCATATATATTTTTCACTCTTTAAACTGTAACTTCCTTTGTTCCATATGTCTTTGAAAATGAACTTTCCCATAATATAAAACATTTCATGGTGCTAATATTATCAGTAACCTTTGGGAAAAATAAACACTCTTCTTATCTTGTCAGGTGTAAACATCCTACAATCTCTTATATATTCAAACTGCAATGATTTATCTAAAAATGCAAATTCTCCTCACACCTTATATTCTAAGAATTCAGCCATGTTTACATATTTAGCACTTCAAACCCCTCTCTACCTAACTTCTTTTGATACTTCCATTCCTCCAGATCAGCTGTCTCCAATTCAATTAAGTCTCACACACACACACAAAGAAACTATCCAAAGCCCACTATTAACCTACTTTTACAATAAATCACAATAATATTATGGCCTGGATCTTCTGGTCAGCATGCAGGGGCAAGCCCCACCGCTGATGCATAAAATGACTCACAGTGACGCCAGACATGTGTCCCGATGTCACTGCACGTCATTCCGATCTTCAGTTCGCCGGGCGCACACTGGAGTCGGCTGTCAAAGGCCTGTTAAGGCCAGTTAAAAACCACTTGAAGCAATTAACAGGGCTGCCTGTCCAACCTTAATGTTGGCGGGCAGACAAATAATCCAGGCGGCCTTCTCATTTATCATGGAACCTCATCCACGGGCGGGATGAGGTTTCATGAAGGCTTTATAGAATAAATAAAATTTTTAATTAAAATTCATTGACATGTCCCAGCTCATGTGACACTGTCACATGAGGGGACAAGTCTGAATAATTTTTCTTCCCTTATTTTAATTCTTCATAGTCAAAGTAATTTCCTTGAGGCAGCTCCATGTGCATGAAAGAGTGCAGGCCCTGACTCTCCCTCCTCCACCAGCCCGCACAGGGAGCACTCACCGCTTCCAGGTGTGCGTCACGCTGAGTGGGCCTTAATTGGCCCGCCCACATAATATGGCAGCACACAGCCGACCGTGGGTAGTGATCAGCTGCGCGCTTGCCCAACCCGTCCAACAGGGAGAAAATTCTCCCCTATGAAAATTGTTATACTTTCGTAACCAGACTATAATTCTGCAGAGTGTGGTGTAATATATAAACATGGTGTGGGGGTTTTTGGTCACATTAGGAAGTTAAGGGATAATATATTTTCTGTAGTTAGCGTATCAAGCATTCCCTATAGTGTTCCCTATCAAGCAATGTTTAGTCAGTGTTGATTTTAGTTTGTTGCAGTACAAGTTTTACAGCATGAAATCTGGTTGTGTGATCCTTTGAGTTGGTCACTGGGAATTCAAATCTCTTGTTTAAAGTTATCGATCTCAACGGGGATAATCACACTTCTCAAACCCAGATCCTGTCTATTAGCAAGAGTGCCTATTTCTACTCAATAACAACACCTGTCCACACTCCTATCTCCAAAGCAGAGATATGAGGCAAGTTCAAATATCACCGTATGGGGCTTGGTGTCAAGTTTTCTCTGTTAATGCTCTTGTGAAGTTATGGATGTTTTACTGCTGTAAATTTGTGTCTGGGCTGATCTGGGACCATGTAAGGTATGTGTAAGATTATTTCACTGTCAGGGTTAGGAATATCACAACTGGCGGTCCCAGTGGAGACATTACAATAGATTGATGGTCTGCAATAGAGGTGAGGCAGACGGTTCACCATTCTTGCACAGTATGTTCCTGATCTTTGGCAGGTTGGTTGACCTGGTGGGATCCCTGGTGGGACTGACAGTGACAACAAGGTTGTTTCTACTCCCCTTCCCTTCCCAGGAAGAGGGAAAGTCAGAGAAGCAACACATTTTTGTGATGCTACTGCATACCTACTGATATTCAATTCATGAAATGGTAGGGGCAAGAACAGTCATTCCACCCCCCCCCCCCCCCCCCCCGCCTTTTTGTATGTTTGTATGTTTGCATGATTAAGCTGGGCAGATTGAGAGAAACTATTTCCATTGGTGGGAGAGCCCTGAACAAGGGACATAACCTTAAAATTAGAGCCAGAGTGATGTCAGGAAGCACCTTCTCCTCTTGAATCAGAAGAATGTGTTTTCAAGCTGCACTCCAGAGACTTGAGCACACTTCAGTGCAATACTGATCTGGTCCCAGATCAGCCCAGACACAATACTTTTGGAAGAAGTGTTGAACTGAGGTCCTGTCTTATCTTTCAGGTGGACACAAAGGATCCTATGGCATTTCCAGAGCAGCAGGGGAGTTCTCCCTGGTGTCCTGAGCAATATTTATCCCTCAACCAATGTATAGATTTTCTGGACATTATCACATTGCTGTTTGTGGGAGCTTGCTATGTGAAAGTTGGCTACTGCGTTTCTTACATTCCAGCAGTCATTACACTTCTTTTGTTGGTAAAGAGCACTTTGGGATATCCTGAGATTGTGAAAGGCCCTATATGAATGCAATTTCTTTCTTTTCTTCCTCACTTAAAGGGTGGTAGAAATCTGCAATTGTCTTCCCCAAGGCTCAGTGAATTCAAAATTTCAAAACTGAGATTGATGGGTTTTTGTTAAGTAAGGTAGCAAGGGACATGGAACTCAGCTGGGTAAATGAAGTTGAGATGCAGATGAACCGTAATCTAATTGAATGAAGGAACAGGCTTGAGGAGCTGAATGCCAACCCACCCCACACCCACCACCGCACCCCCCACCCCCACCAACCCCACCACTTCCTATGTCCTTCATTATCATGTTAAATACTGATAATGCAAATGAGACCCACCTGGGCATTCTATTTGATTGGCGAAAATTTGGTATAATATCTATACCAAATTGAACTTTTCTTCATCATGGATGTAAATACGGCACTAGTGTAGTAAATAAAGTATCTTCTGCATGCCATATGGGGAGGAGCTCTTATCTTTACTATTCATGTCTTCTGGGTTTTTTCAAGTTTTAAGAAAAATGCCAAGAGATAGGACAAACTTAAGCAAAGGTTAAATTGCTTGTTATCTTCCCTTCTGAACCAAATATCTGAGCTGCAACTATTATTGTCACCAAACCGATCCTACTTCAATATAGGCCTTTAAATTAATACTATTGTTCATAAACTTTCTCAAAACTTGAATAACTGTAGAATCATTGAAGCTTATGTTATAGGAGGTGGCTATTCAGCCCATTCTGCCTGTGCTGGCCTGTTGAAGAAGTTTTCCAATTTGTCCCACTCGCCTGCTCTTTTCCTGTACCTCTACTTTCTTTTTCCCTTTTCGAATATGTATATCCAATTCCCTTTTGAAAGTTACTGCTGTATCTGCTTCCACCAGATTATAAGAACAGGCTGAGTCAAAGGAAAATGTCCCCAGATTCTTTTTTGCTAATCATCTGTGTCCTCTAGTTATGTCTGGAAACATTTGCCCCCTCTCCATTCCATCATAGCCCTTCATCATTTTGAACACCTCTATTAAATCTCTCTTTAGACTTTTCTGCTCTAAGAACAATCCTGGCTTCTCTAACCTCTTTACATAACTGAATCTCAACCCTGGTGCCATTCGAGTAAACCCCTCCTGCATCCTCCCTGTGACACCCCCAAAGTGAACTACCTGTGTTCTTTTCGTACTGTGAGTGTTTCCATAGCAGATTGTAAGACATTGTTGTATTATAAAATCTTAAGAAATGTATTCAATATTATAGAAATCTTATGAAGAAAGCTCCCATAACAGTTTGCTGGCTGAAAAAACACAGCACAGACCAGTTACCTCTGCCAAGGACATGGCTCGAGCACACACATTGCTGATAAGTTTGGATCTCATGACCAACACATCATCCAACTGTCTGAAAAAAGGGTTAAAAACAGATTCTCAAGAGGAAAAATATCACTTTGGACAGAAGAGAGTTCCTCTAATTAGGCGAGGTGGTGGCATAGTGGTATTGTCATTGGACAGGTAACCTAGAGACCCAGGGTAATGATCTGGGGACCTGGGTTTGAATCCCACCACAGTAGATAGTGGAATTTGAATTCAATCAATATCTATTAAAAGTCTAATGATGACCATTGTCAATTGTTGTAAAAACCCATCTGTTCACTGAAATCTGCTCGTCTGGCCTACAATGTGGTTGACTCTTAAAAATGCCCTTTGAACAAGGGCAATTAGGAATGGGCAATAAATGCTGGCCTAGGCAGTGACGCCCACACCCAATGAATAACAAAAAATGTTGGCCAGTCTCCTTCAGACAGAGGAAGATTGGGTGAAGAGAGCTTTCTAGCACCTTGGTTAGTAAGAGAAGAAGGCTGTGAACAGGCAAGTGGATGCTGCACCTGATAAACTGTCCTCACCAGTCATGGGTTGTATACTTTTCCTGTCTATTTAACTTATGCATCATATTTAAACTGGTGCTTCTTAATAAACTGCTTAACAAACTTCCCTAAAATCACTTACAATTTCGACTACCCTTTTGGGTAATCTGTGATTCCTGAACTCAACCCTTTGCAAGTTATTTTATTTCATCTCATCCCCTGTTGGAGCAGCGTTAACATCTGACATGACACATGAACCACTGAGCTCGATGTGAAAGGCCACAATCTGGGAAAAAGCAAATGCATTCACTGTCACAGACAGATGGGCAAATTGACAAAAAATGTATTTTTTAAATTGATGCACGCGGTTTGGACAGCGCTTTAATCGTCCGTTATCATTTGCAGATGGAATGTTATTTGAGTCAATTTAAAATAATTAGTTGTTAATTATTAATTAAGGTGTAATGCCCCAGTAAGTTTCAATCAACCCATCTGGCATTATGCATTTTTTCTAATACCTTTAGCATGAGCTCAGTATTGAAATTTGGTCACTGGAGGCACGAAAGATGCTGGGGGGGTATTTTTCGATGGCTCCTTCAAGTGCTAAATAGCCTCACTGGGGTCTCTAATTGAAATCATTGAAATGATTTAGTCCATGTTTAATGCAAGGCACCATCTTGGTGATGAAGTTGAAGCTTGCACTAGGAATGGCCACTTGAAGGATCGCTAAGGGGTTGGTAGCCACTTCAATTCTGGTGGCTGGTGCTTGACCTAATGCTGTTTCCTAATACTGATCAGCTTATTGGGACTAAACATGGCATTGCTGAGTGTTTTGAGCGTTACATGAAGGTAGCTCACATTCTAAGGTGCGCTTGCTGCTCAAGGCTCCAAGGGGAGTTTTGAAATACATCGGAACACTGACAGTTTGTCAAGACTTCACCAAAGCTCTATCAACATTTATCCTGAGCATTTTATGAGGATTTCACATGAAAAGAGTAAATGGTCTGCTGCTCCAGCTTATTAGACCCCTCGTATAAGAGTCACCAGGAAAAAGAAAGTGCTTAATCTTGGACATCTTAGCAGTGACCCTTTTGGTTTGCAGGAGGAAAGGAAGGGGGACATGAGGCCAGGCAGAGCAGCAACAGCTGCTGTGGGAGAGAGAGGGAGAGAGAGACAGGAGGGTGAGGAGAACGCCTCCCTCCCTGTGGGTACAGGACATCCCTCTTCCTCTAGGCATCTTCCACCTGGGCCTCCAACCCCACAACTGAGAATCTGTGCACCCTCTCTCTCAGCCATCCTGAAACTGTTCTGTTGTGTGTCATCCAGCTCATGCCACACTGTCAGGGAGTGGGTGGGAGGAGCTGAACATCTACTGCTCCATGAAAAATGCTTCTGAACAGCACTTGAGTGCTAAATCTGCAGGTGTCTATTTTAACGCCTCCTGGCAAGTTCAAATTGCAGTAATCAGCAACTAGGACCAAAATTATACACTAAAGCTGGAGTTTCGAACAGACCTGTCTCATTAGCACAGCACCCGCTTAGCACCTGTTTTCACCCTTGGATCAAAATAACTCCCTGGTTCCCTCTTCCATACCAACCAACACCAATGCAGGTTTGAGGAAAGGAGGGGGAGTGGGATGGGGCTGACTGCCCTTACGGAGCTAAAAGGGTTAAATTTTGAGGACAGGTCGCAGAGACTAGGTTTGTGTTTCCTTAAGTATTGTAGACTAAGAGGTGATCCGATTGATATGTTTACTGTAAGTAAAAGCTTTGGTAGGGTAGCTAGGAGTCAGTTACTGCAGTAAGGAGAGATGATATCTTGGAGGGGGCATCGAATGAAGATTTGTGGGTAGAGCTTAGGAATAAAAAAGGGGCAGCCACATTGTTAGGTGTTTATTATAGACCCCCAGATAGTCAGCAGGAAATTGAGGAGCAAATATGTGCACAATGTGCGGAGGTGTGTAAAAACAATAACAATAGGGTAATTATATTAGGTGATTTCAACTTTCCAAACATTAATTGGGATTGACATAGTGTTAAGGGCTTGGATGGAGTGGTTTTCTTGAAATGTGTACAGGAGAACTTTTTAGGTCCATATGCAGAGGGTCCAACAAGGGACAGCGCAGTGCTGGACCTAATTCTGGGGAATGAAGCCAGACAGGTGACTGAGGTGGTGATGGGGGAGCGTTTTAGTGATAGCGATCATAACTTGGTACAGTTTAAGCTGGTTATGGGCAAAGAAATAAACAAGTTGCAAAAAAACGTTTTGGATTGGGGGAGAGTGGATTTTAGTAAAATAAGGCAGAATCTGGCCAAGGTAGACTGGGAACAGTTACTTGTGGGGAAATCTACAGAGGAGCAGTGGGGGTTCAAAAAGGAAATGGGGAGGGTAGAGGCTCACATGTTCCCTCCAGGGTGATAGAAAGGAGTAACAAGCTCAGAGAACCATGGATGACCAAAGATATTCAGGATACGATGAGAAGGAAAAGAGAGGCTTTTAGCAGGTGCAGGGGAAGCAAATCAGCGGAGGCATTAGTGGAGTACAGACAGTGCAGGGTGGTGTTTAAGAAAGCAATTAGGAGAGCCAAGAGGGGATATGAGAAAGCTCTGGCTGGTAATAGTACGGAAAATTCCAAGATGTTCTATAAGTATATCAATGGGAAGAGGATAACCAGGGAAAGAGTTGGGCCCATTGCCCATTGCCCCAAGGGGGCAATCTATGGATGGAGCCAGAGGACACCGGTGGAGTGTTGAACAAATACTTCACAGCCTTCTTCACCCAAGAGAATGAGGATGAAGGTATCAAACTCGGGGAGAGGGACTGCGAGGTTCTTGAGCAAATTGATAGGGAGTGACAAGGTATTGGGGGTATTAGCAGGCTTAAAAGTGGACAAATCTCCAGGTCTGGATGATTTGTGTCCCAGACTGCTGAGGGAGGCAAGGGAGGAGTTCGCAGGGGCTCTGACCCAAATTTTTAATTCCTCTCTGGCCACGGGGGAGGTGCCAGAGGACTGGAGAACAGCTAATGTCGTTCCGCTATTTAAGAAGGGTTGCTGAGATAAGCCAGGGAACTACAGACCAGTGAGTCTCACGTCAGTGGTAGGGAAACTATTGGAGAAAATTCTGAGGGAGAGAATCTATCTCCACTTGGAGAGGCAAGGTTTGATCAGGGATAGTCAGCATGGCTTTGTCAGAGGGAGGTCATACCTAACAAATTTGATTGAATTTTTTGAGGAGGCGATCAGGTGTGTCGATAAGGGTAGTGCAGTTGATGTAGTTTATATGGATTTCAGCAAAGCCTTTGATAAGGTCCCACATGGGAGACTTATAAAGAAGGCAAATGCACATGGGATACAGGGTAATTTGATAAGGTGGATTCAGAATTGGCTTAGCTGTAGGAGACAGCGGGTGATGACAGAAGGCTGCTTTAGTGACTGGAAGCCAACGTCCAATGGCATACCACGGGGATCTGTGCTGGGTCCTCTATTATTCGTCATTTATGTAAACGACACAGATGACCATGTGGAGGGTAGAATTAGTAGGATTGCGGATGACATAAAGGTTAGCTGGATGGTTAACAGTGAGGTTGAGTGTCTTGGGCTACAGGAAGATATAGACGGGATGGTCAAATGGGCAGATAAGTGGCAGATGGAATTTAACCCTGAAAAGTGTGAGGTGATACACTTTGGAAGGAGTAATTTGACAAGGAAGTATTCAATGAACAGCATGGCACTAGGAAGTTCTGAGGAACAAAGGGACCTTGGTGTGTGTGTCCATAGATCTCTGAAGGCAGAGGGGCATATTAGTGGGGTGGTGAAAAAGACATTTGGGACACTTGCCTTTATCAATCGAGGCATAGATTACAAAAGTAGGGAGGTCCTGTTGGAGTTGTATAGAACCTTGGTGAGGCCACAGCTGGAGTACTGTGTGCAGTTCTGGTCGCCACATTATAGGAAGGATGTGATTGCACTGGAGGAAGTGCAGAGGAGATTCACCAGGATGTTGCCTTGGATGAAACATTTAAATTATGAAGAGAGGTTGGATGGACTTGGGTTGTTTTCCCTGGAGGAGAGAAGACTGAGGGGCGCCCTGATCGAGGTGTACAAGATTATGAGGGGCATGGACAGGGTGGATAGGGAGCAGATGTTCCCCTTAGTTGAAGGATCAGTCACGAGGGGACACAAGTTCAAGGTGAGGGGCAGGAGGTTTAGGGGAATGTGAGGAAAAACTTTTTTACCCAGAGGGTGGTGATGATCTGGAATGCACTGCCTGGGAGGGTGGTGGAGGCGGGTTGCCTCACAACCTTTAAAAAGTACCTGGATGAGAACTTGGCATGTCATAACATTCAAGGCTATGGGCCAAGTGCTGGTAAATGGGATTAGGTAGGTAGGTCAGGTGTTTCTCATGTGTCGGTGCAGACTCGATGGGCCGATGGACCTCTTCTGCACTGTGAGATTCTGTGATTCTATGATAGGGTAAAACTATTTTTTTCTGATGGGATACTCCAGAACACAGAGGGTGGGTGGGTGCAGGGGGCAGGGGTGCATCACCTTAAAATTAGAGCTAGACTATTCAGGGGTGATGTAAGAAAGGGCTTCTTCACACAATAGGGATTGGAAGTCTGGAACACCCTTCCACGAAAAGCTGCTGAGGCTGGGGCTCAATTGAAAATTTCAGAACTGAGGTTGGTAGGTTTTTTGTTAGTTAAGGGGTTTAAGATTTAAGGAACCAAGGCAGATAAATAGAGCTCAGAGACAATCAGCAATGATCTAACAGATTAAACAGGAAGAGGGCTGAATGGCCTCCTCCCATTCCTAAGTTGCTCGTCATCTCTTTCCTGATCTTTGCATAGCAGTCTGTTTTTTCTCTTGCCTCTGAGATGCACACTGGGATGTTTCTCTTTAAATTATAGCTGCTAGACAAATGCAAGTTGTTGCTGCTGTTAAGGCAAGCAGATGTGGGAATATGTGAGGTGTTCGCCTGTCAACACCTGCAACACTAGCATTTAGTTTTCATCGGTATGTATATTGGCCACACCTGGAATCCCATGTTGGAAAGGGCCTGCTGCTCAGATCTGTAATCTAGCTTTTACATCTCTCTGTTACACAAAATTAATTTTTCAATGGTTTATGTGCAGTCGACGAGGTATTTTTAAAAACTAGCCCTTTGGATGTAGGTGACACTGGAAAGGCAATAATAAATAGCATACAGGGCTGGAAAATGGGATTAGAATAAATAGGTGTTTGATGGCCAGCAAGGACACAATGGGCTGAAAGGCCTGTTTCTGTGCTGCATAACATTTTAACTCTATGACTCTAAATAACAGACCAGAATTTGCCTGTTAACAGTATAGCAGGTTACCTATGGTCGTATTTAGTGTTTGCTTTATTTGACTCCTTTATTGTAAAAATGCTTCTGTTTTAAACCGTACAATCCCTTTTAGTAAACAACTTGGATTTCGGATTTCTTCTGCTTTTAAAAATGTTACTAGCCTTCACTATACATGAACACACACCACATGCAATGCTTTGTCCCATCAAAGAAATCTTCAAAAGAAATCAGTTTGCATTCAGATTATAAATGAGCACTGGACACTGAACTTTTTCAGAGGGAGATCTGAGTTAAATGGGATTACATCGGATATATGGTGCAGTAATACCCATTCGGTCCAAATAGTCCATATATATGCTCCACTTGAGTCTCCTCCCATCTTCCCTATCTCTTGTAACCCTCTATTCCCTTCTCATACGCTTGTCTAGCTTCCCCTTAAATGTATCTAGACTATTTGCTTCAGCCTCTCCTTATTGTAGCGAGTTCCACCTTCTCATCACTCTCTGGGTGAAGAAGGTTCTTCTGAATCCCCTATTGGATTTCATGATGACTATCTTATAGTGATGGCCTTTAGTTATATGCTTCCCCTGCACGAGGAAACATTCTGCCCATATTCGCTATCAAATCCTTTCATGATTCGGAAGACCTCTATTCGGGTCACCCTCAGCCTTCTGTTTTCAAGAGAACAGATCCAGCCCTGTCAATTTAAAACACAGAATGTGGTGAGTGTTGCATAGTCTTCCTTAACTCATGTCTGAGTCTAATCGTAGACTGATTGATAGAGATTGATTGCTATGATTAGCCAAAAACTTCATTAGCAATGTATCATATGACTAATAGGATGGTAAATGGCAAACTAGGTGGACTTCGGTCTTTATCTGTCTAGCAATCTCTATATTATTAAAGTCATATCGTCATTGAGGCTCAGAAGGAGGTCATTCAGCCCATCGAGTCCATGTCAGTAGTGGAAAGCGTCTCACTTGGCTAAAGCCAATCTTTCTCTAATGCATGTCACTGGCGCAAAACCCTTATCCAACGCCTCCACCTGAAGAAAATTCACTGGCTGAAGAATATCTGAATTTTTTTTCCCCTACATACTTTAGCACTGGCTGTCTCAGTTGGCAGTTAGCAAAGACAGATTAGCCGGTTATTCCACCCCTGACAATTCAGGATGTATGGCTGGCAGAGAATGGTCAGTGCTTTTGTCTGTGTAACAACAGGTCACCACAATCCAAAAGCACCTCGTCCAAAAACACCTCACTGCGTGAAGCATTTGAGATGCTCTTTGTCCCCAGTGAAGTCAGAAGGTTGTGGGTTCATGTCCCGTTCCTAAGACTTGAGCAGTAAAGACCCTCCCAGTTCAGTACTGAGTGTGCACTGCACTGTTGGAGGTGCCAACTTGCAGCTAAGACATTAAACCGAGGCCCCATCTGCCCTCTCAAGTGGACATAAAGATCCCCTGGCATTATTTCAAAGGAGGGCAGGGGAGTTCTCCCCAGCGACATGGCCAATATTTATTCTTCAAATTATCTGATCATTATCTCGTTGCTGTTTGTGGGAGCTAGCTGTGTGCAACTTGGCTGTCACATTTCCCACACTACAACAGTGACTACACTTCAAAAAGTACTTTATTGCCTGTAGAAGCCAATAAGCTTTGAAATATCATGTAGTCATGAAATGTGCTATATAAATGCAAGCCTTTCTTTTAAGTGCCTTGGGTCATTTCATCACATCAAAGGCGATGTAAGTTGTTATTATATTTTGATGCAGTAAGTTGCTATATAAATGCATGCATTGTTCCATTTACTCAGTATTTGTCTGTTTGCTTGTCTAAAGGACCTTAATATTAGTCGCAGCATGTAAAGCAATATGAAGCATAGCATATAGGGGGAGGTAATGGCATAGTGGGAATGTCATTGCACTAATAATCCTGAGGCTGCAGGCTAATGTCCTGGAAACAGAGGTTCAAACCCCACCATGGCAGCTGGGCAAAATCTAGAATTGAAATTTTATCTCAGTAATGGGGACCTTGAAGCTCTCATCAATCATTGTTAAGAAACCCATCTAGTTCACTACTGCCCTTTGGGGAAGGAAACCTGCCTTTGTTGTTTGGTCTACATATGCCTCTAGACCCCACAGCAATGTGGTTGACTCTTAACTGCCCTCTGAAATGGTCTAGCCACCCAGTTCAAGGGCAATTAGGGATGGGCAACAAATGCTGGCCTTGCTAGTGACCCCCCACCCCCACCCCCCCACATCCCATGAAAGGAAACAAAAAAGTCATTTTTGAAGTAAATCTTGTTCCTGCCTAACGCACTATTTGCTCTGATGTTTCATTGACTTCGGCATGCCCACAGGATGGAAGACAGTCACGTACCTAAGGACTTTGTCTATTGAGGTAGCCTGAGCCAGACAACCAGTAGAACACCTAAAGTTCTGCTTCGAGAATGCTGTTAAATGTGACAGGAAGGCCCTAGGCATCAATTGTTGCATCTGTGTGAAGACAGAGGAAAATGAGGGCAACTGCTGTGCACTGGCGTACACCACCATGATGGCGACAGATGCCAACACTGAAAACAGTGACCCGCAACAGCACTTGGTAACTTCATGTGTGACACTTGTGGCAGAACCTGCCTCTCAAGGACTGGCCTCTTCAGCCATTAGAAAAGGTGCAACATGTGAAGACACCTCCATCTGAAATGGGTTTGCTTGCTGCACATCTATCTTTCACAGCTGGAAGGTTTCCAGAACTTTTCAAAAACAACATGAGTTGAAATAATGAATTTTCATTAGTTGTTTTCTGAAGGATTACAAAAGTATTCATTTCCGCCTGATAAATGGTGAGCTGGAATGAGTCAGTGGGGATGAATTAAATGAACCTGCACTCAAAATAACTCATCTTTTAATTCTGTCAGTATGCAGAGTGGAGCTCTCGTGCTGAAATGGCTGCTGCATTGCTAATTAATCTAAACTAATTACAAGCAGACAGCAATTTACAATGAGTTGAGTTGATTTCCTCTTCACCAAACAAATAACAGAATAAAGGAGTGCATCATTAAGAAGAAAAGAAGGCCAATTTCTGTCTACAGTGACTGTGTGCATGGCAACAGTAACCAGGGCTACGGTTAAAATGGAGAATAGGCCAATGGGAGAGGTGGAAGGCATGAACCATGGCTGAGAGATTCAAAAATGGTTTACAAATGTGATCTAAACCCTCAGAGTGTGCTACTTGAGAAAGCTTCCAAGTATTATACTATTTGATGTGTGTGTATATAACGGAAATATATATCTTTAATAGTTGAGTGAAGAGTTTCGTGGGCTGAGACAGCGGATTGGGTATTTAGGAACTGGGCCCAATTCACCGCTCTGATTCTCCGTTCATTAGTGTTAATAGATGAATAATTATGATGTCTACAAATGTAACATGTGCATGGACTACACATACGTGTCTCTGCTGCACAGAACATCAAATGTATCACACACTAAAAGTGAGATGAACTTTGCATCCTATCAGCTTTGCATTTGGTTCAAGCTGTGATTCAGCGGTAGTCCTCCTGCCTCTGACTCAGAAGGTTATGTATTCAAGTCCCACTCCAGGGACTTTAGTACGTGATGTAGGCTGGCACTCTAGTGAAGTGCTATCTTTTGGAAAACATGTTAAACCGAGGCCCGGTCTGCCATCTCAGGTGGATGTAAATGATCCCAAGGCACTAATCAAAGAGGAGCAGGGGAGTTCTCCCTGGCATCTTATTCAATATTTATCCCTCAAGTAACTTCACTAAAACAGATTATCTGGTGGTCATCAAATTGCTTTCGTAGGAACATTAGAACTGGAGTTGGCTGTTGCAGGATCCAGTGATCCCTGATCCTGCACACTCAATGGGAGTGCTGTTCCCAATCCAGAGACTTGAATACAAAATCTAGGCTGATATTTCTGGTGCTTTGTTTTTTGCAAGTTCTTTCTTTATTCACCCCAACCTATGTCACTCTTCTTCCATAGTCATTATCAGAGCTAATTCCTGTTCTGCTTTGAGCTGAGCAATTGGATTATTCTTATTCCCTTGTAACATTGACAACTAAACATTATTCAATTCTACAACACTGCTGCAAACTGACTTTTAGGGTGGCATTTTACTTTGGGGAATGTGATCGGATGGCATGGTGTGGGGACACTATAGCCGACCCCTACCAGCCTCCTCTGATATTTTACCAATGGCGGGGGAGTCGCAGCTGACCTTGGGCCAACTAAGGCTCTTAAGTGATCGATTATGACCACTTCAAGGCCTCCTTCAGCCTCCATTGCTATTTTATTTACCTTGAAGTCAGGGTCCATGGCGTCCCTTCTTCGGACGATCACTACTCCAGGTGGAGCTGCAGGGATATGAGAGCTTCTGATCATTCAAGTGGCCAGCAGCTCTCGGGGGTGGGGTTTCCTCCCTAACTGAGGCAGGTGTCTTGCCCTTAACCAGTTAGTGGCTGGACAGCTGTTAAATCACTGAGTGGCCGCTCGGCCAAATGGAGGTGGGCTCATCCCTAATTTTCTGAATTGGGGGTCTTTTCTCTAGAGAAGGTTGAATGGTGATCTAATAGAGGTCTTTAAAATAATGAAAGGGCTTGATAGCTTGGATGTAAAGAAGATTTGTCCCCTTCTGGGGTTGACCAAAATGAGGGGTCTCACGTATAAGATAGCTACCAATAAATCCAATAAAGAATTCAGGAGAAACGCCTTTAATGAGTGAGCAATGAGATTGTGGTCAAGGTGAATAGCAGAGATGCCTTTAAGATGAAGTTAGTGTTACAATCCCCATAGTGACTAATAACTTTTAAAAAAAGATGAATTTCCCAGCATCCGAAAGAAATAATTGAAGGACAAGATTTCACATTTCAAGACTTTTACTGTAAACAACAAATTAAAATACACATAAGTCAAACATTACTTAACAAGCAACTGATACAGCAAACTAAAGAAAAGTTACTTTCACATTAACTAACTAACACAATAGAAAAATGTCTTATAAAATCTGTTTGCTGTTTGCCATATTTCTGGTAGATATGTATCCTTACAGGAACAGTTCCCCAGCTCTTCAGCAGGCTCACTTCTCCCAACTATGCCACATCAAAACTTCCGGTGTCCTTCAAAAATTGTTCTACTCAGCCCTGGTTTTCCAGGTCTGATTTTCACCAGCAAGGCCCATCTCAACAACACCATGTTCCTTAAATCTCCAAGAGCCACATCGGTTCTGTTTCATTCCATTTGAACAGAAAAAAATTCCCACCAGCATTGTACTTGGTTGTTAGCACAAAACAGTCCTTCACTGTTTCTCCACATCAGTATCTCCTTTGCCTCTCTGCCTCTTACAAAGCAACTGTCCTTTTCTTTTCATGAGACACTGTAAAAAGGTGTTAAGGCTGTCACTTGGCATTTCAATAGGTTTCTGTTTGAGTTTCTACCCCATGACAACCAGATCACCTGGGCGTGCCTCCAAGTGTAGGTGTTTATCATGACCATCCACCTTTTCAGAATGTTCCATTTCAGCTTAAGTTAAAGGGTTATGTTAAAACATAACATGTAAAGTTCAGCTTTCATGACACAAAATAAATGAATGAGAGAGAGAAATGGAAGGATATGTTGGCCTGGTAAGATGAATTAGGTGGGAGGAGGCTCGTGTGAAACATAAACATTGGAACAGACCAGTTTTGCTGAATGGCCTTTTTTCTGTGCTGTAAATTCTATACATATATTTTTCTTTAGATTCAAATCATCAAACCAGCAGCTTATTAGTCTTTGCTGGAATCACACTAACAAATCTACAGATAATCTCCATTTCCTTAAATTCAAGCCAGCAATCCGGGTTTTGGAGAGAGGTTTTGTGGGAGGGTGAGGTGGGGGGAGATGGTTTGGGAGGAGGTGGGAGGTGGGGGGAGGTGAATGGCATGGAAGGAAGAGGGATGGCATGGAATGGGGGCAACGTCTTGGGGAAGTGAATGGCATGGAATGGGGGGAGGAATGCATGCGCGGAATAGGATGAGGAATGGGGTTGGCATAGGAAGGAGGGGAGGGCTGGGATGTGGATGATATGAGAGGGATGAAGAGATTGGAATGGGTATGGCATGATAAGGATGGAATGACAATAAAGATCCTAATTTCACCGCTAAGGTTCAGGGATCTCTGTTGCTTTATCTTATTCTGAAGATCTGGGTGAAGGGGAAGTGATTTGGAATACTGAAGGAGCGCAATTGGTGGGTTCAAACTAATGATTGGATCATGCCTGTATATTTAACTGACATCAGCTGCGGCTGCACAAATTTTAAAGAGTAAGCAGATGGCTCAAGCTTGCTGGCTCATCTATATTTTACATTTGGCACATTAATTCTGAGTGCCTCACATTCCCTGTGATAAACTCGATTATCACTTCCTCATTCCAGACTGTTAGTTTGTCATCTGTCTGTATTAACGCTAAATGGACGGCTAATTATAGATATTCAGTAGCACATACTGTGCTTTGGAGTGAAGTACACAAGAAGAACGACACATTGATCATCCACATTGGTAATTCAGGATCAGTGGCTGTAACGCAAAGAAAGATGTATTTTTGTTGATTACTAACCTATTCACTCTGTTTGAGGTGTCACCCAAGTACATGAAATGTAACCAAGTGTTCTGGATGCAATGGGTAGAGTAAGAGATAAGGGGTTGAATCGCCCTAGGTTTGCACTAAGTGCAATAGTGGGCAGGTAAAACATTGTTTTACCCGCTGGCCGCAATGGCGGGTTTTCATGGTGTATCGTCCCAAACCTGCCACGTTATTTATGCATTCCCAGGAAACACACCATTTCCATGGTGGGTGGGCTCTCATTTGCCTGCCTGCTGTCAGCTCACTGCTTCATCACACTGGGCACCATATTTAAAGTTCAGTTGTGCGCACACATTTCAGTTCTTCCCTCCCAAGACTGCTGCAGGGAAGATGTCCATGAAAGGCAGCCTCCAGGTTTATGGACACGTCACTGGAACACCTTTTGGATGCCATGGAGACATGCCGTGATGTCCCCTACCCCTGCCCAGGCCACAGGATGGGCAGCGGCATTACCAAACTGGCTTGGGAGGCGGTAGTCAGTGCCAATGCCCTACAAAAGAGGACAGCCACCCAGTGCTGCTACAGGATGAATGGTCTCATCCATTCCATCAGGGTAAGTCACTCTTCTCATCACTCTCAACTCACGCACTCACAAACCCATCGCACATCCAAAGGCATCTCAGGCCTCAAAGGACAACACTGCTAACTCTCACACACACTTCACATCTCCCACCAGGCTCAAATCCTCTTGAACTCACATCCTCATCCCATCCATGGCTCCATTCACCACACAGACATTCCACGCAGCGCCATGCATCCTGCTCACAATCTTTCCATCTGTTTTCATGCAGGAGAAACTGGCTCACATCAGTAGGGAGAGGTTCCAGACCGGGGGTGGAGTGGCCCACATTAGGCCCCTCGCTCACTTTGAGAAGTGTGCCATCGTGCTGACTGGGGAGGATGTGGACCCTGCCTGCGGTGACAGTGAGGTTGGCAGCGAACACCCACCGGAGGATCCTGCACCACATCATCCCTCCCTCAACACAACTGTAAGCGCTCTCTCTCCTGCTTTTGACTGCTGACATGCATTAATTATCCCTACTTTGGTTCACAGGGAACTCTGCCAAGCAGCTGACACCCTCAGTCAGCCAATCCCTCAGATCCTTCCACGTCCTCAGTTACAGCCAAGAGGACTTCCCCTCCAGTGAAGAGGTGGAAATAAGCAGTTTGGAAGACCCATCACTGCAGAGGGACCAGCCGACCCATGAGTGATTCTGGAGAGAAAAGTGTATGTATGGCAGGGTCTTTCAGAGCCTCGTGCAAGCACGCTCACACACACGCTGATCCTTCACGTTTCACACTCATCTCACTGTCCTGAGCATTTTCAATGCTGCCTGCTGGGGTTCTCTTTCAGTTGTCCATCTGAGCTGACCTGCAGCTCCACCCATCCACTGATCACACCCCCATGCAGCACCTGATCTCGCACATGACTCTCGTTTCACTTTCAATTTGGATTTCAATTAACATGGCGCTAATTCGGTTTTACTTTCACACCCGCATCCTTTACCTCCCACAGTCACCCATTTCCTCTTCCCCATCACAGTTGACCCCCTGCAACATCACCCTCCACCTCCCCCCATTATCCATCAGCCACAACCTTTTTCCTTCGGGGGTGTCCTGGTGAACTTGCATGTTCCCTTCCTTCCTGAAAATCCTACCCCCATCCACATTCATCTCCCCAACCTCCTCCTTTCCACCCCCAGGGTCCGTGTCTGTCTCTGGGTCCCCACCAATTACTCCCGCTGTCCCTTCTATCGCTACTGTCAAATCTCACCCTCCCACCCTGCCACCTCACTCTGCCCTCGGTCATTCTCATCCTGTCTCCATATCACTCCCACCCTCATTTCGAACCTCAGGAGGCAGACATGGACCTGTCCAACCCCTCCAGTGCATGTTCACCTGCACATCCCCCCTCTGGACCCCTTTCCCCCTCCACACCCCTTCCCCCTGGAACCTCTTCCCCCCACTGGAACCCTTCCCCCCCCACCCCCACCCCCCCCCACCCCCACCCCATTCCCCCCATACCCCGGACTTCACACCTGCTAAGTCCCTCCCCCCTCCTGACTCCTGCCTCCAGCCTTACCTCTTCCTCAAGCCTCACTTCTTTCTCCAGCCTTACTCCTAACCTCTTCCTGCCCCCGGTCAGCCTCCTCTCTCTGCACCCTTCCCTCCCACTGGACGCCTTCCCCTCTCCGCACCTCTTCCTTAGAGTCATAGTCACAGAGGTCTACATTACAGAAAAAGGCCCTTCAGCCCATCGAATCTGTGCCAGTCAAACAAGCACCTAACTATTCTAATCCCATTTTCCAGCACTAGGCCCATAGCCTTGTATGCCATGGCATCGCAAGTGCACACCCAAATACTTCTTAAATGTTATGAGGGTTTCTGCCTCTACCACCCTTTCAGGCAGTGAGTTCCAGATTCCCACCACCCTCTGGGTGACAAAATTCTTCCTCACATCCCCTCTAAAGTTCCTGCCCTTTAACTTAAATCAATGCCCCCGGTTATTGATCCCTCCACCAAGGGGAAAAGTTCCTTCCTGTCTATCCTATCTATGCCCCTCATAATTTTATACACCTCAATCATGTCTGCCCTCAATCTCCTCTGCTCCAAGGAAAATAACCCCAGTCTATCCATTCTCTCCTCATAACTAAACTCTCCAGCCCAAGCAACATCTTGGTAAATCTCCTCTGCACTCTCTCTAGTGCAATCTCATCCTTCCTATAATGCAGATTCCAGAATTGCATGCAATACTCTAGCTGTGGCCTAACCAGTGTTTTATACAGTTCCAGCATAATGTCCCTGCTCTTATATTCTATGCCTCGGCTAATAAAAACAAGTATCCCATATGCCTTCTTAACCACCTTATCTACTTGTCCTGCTACCTTAAGGGACTGATGAACACGCACACCAAGGACCCTCTGATCCTCGGCACTTCCCAGGGCCCTACCATTCCCGTATTCCCGTGCCTTGTTTGTCCTGCCCAAGTGCATCACCTCACACTTATCCGGATTAAATTCCATCTGCCGTTGATCAGCCCATCTGACCAGCCCGTCTATATCTTCCTGTAACCTAAGGCTATCCTCCTCACTATTTACCACCCCACCAATTTTCGTGTCATCTGTGAACTTACTGATCAATCCTCCTAACATTCAAGTCTAAATCGTTTATATATACCACAGACAGCAAGGGATCCAACACCAATCCCTGTGGAACCCCACTGGATACAGGCATCCAATCACAAAAACACTCTCGACAATCACCCTCTGCTTCCTGCCACTCAGCCAATTCTGGGTCCAATTTGCCAAATTGCCTTGGATCCCATGGGCTCTTACCTTCGTTATCAGTCTCCCATGCGGGACCTTATCAAAAGCCTTGCTGATGTCCAAGTAGACTACGTCAAATGCATTGCCCTCATCTACACACCTGGTCACCTCTTCGAAAAATTCAATCAAATTGGTCAGACACGATCTCTCCTTAACAAAACCATGCTGACTGTCCTTGATTAATCCCTGCCTCTCCAAGCGTAGATTAATTCTGACCCTCAGAATTGCTTCCAATAGTTTCCCCACCACTGAGGTTAGACTGACTGGCCTGTAGTTCCCTGGTTTATCCCTTTCTCCCTTCTTAAATAACGGTACCACATTGGCTGTCCTCCAGTCCTCTGGCACATCTCCTGTGGCCAGAGAGGTATTGAAAATTATTGCCAGTGCCCCTGCTATCTCCTCCCTTGCCTCACTCAACAGCCTGGGATACATTTCATCCGGGCCTGGAGATTTATCTACTTTTAAGCCTGCCAGACCTCCTCGATGTCTACGCTAATTTCTTTAATCATATCACAGTCCTTCTGCCTGATTTCCATACCCACGTCGTCCCTCTCACTTGTGAACAGTGACACAAAGTATTCATTTAGAACCCTACCTACGTCTTCCGGCTCCACACACAAATTACCATTATGGTCCTTAATGGGCCGTACTAGTTATCCTCTTACTCTTAATGTACTTGTGAAATAACTTTGGATTTTCCTTTATTTTACCAGCCAGTGTTTTTTCATGCCCCCTTTTAGCTCTCCTAATTTCCTTTTTCAGTTCGCCCCTGTACATTCTATATTCCTCTAGGGCTTCCGCTGTTTTGATCCCTCAGAATCTGCCATAAGCCTCCCTTTTTCTCTTTATCCAATCCTGTATATCCCTCGACATCCAGAGTTCCCTGGATTTGTTGGTCCCACCCTTTGTCTTTACTGGAATATGTTGGCCCTGTACTCTCATTATTTCCTTCTTGATTAAGTCCCACTTTTCTGATGCAGATTTGCCTAAAAGTAAATGCTCCCAGTCTACTCTGGCCAATTCATATCTGATCTTATTAAAAGTGGCCTTCCCCCAATTTAGAACTCTGATTTCTGGCCCGTTCTTGCCCTTTTCCATAACAACCTTGAATCTAATGGAGTTATGATCACTATCAGAAAATGCTCCCCCACTGATACCTCCACCACTTGCCCAGCTTCATTCCCTAAAATTAAGTCCAGGACCACCCCCTCTCTTGTATGACCTTCTACGTACTGGCTTAAAAAGCTCTCCTGGATGCATTTTAAGAATTCTGCTCCCTCTAAACCTATCACACTATGGCTAACCCAGTTAATGCTGGGGAAGTTGAAATCCCCCACTATTACGACCCTATTATTTTTACACTTCCCTGAAATTTGTCTACATATCTGCTCTTCTATTTCTCTCTGACTGTTTGGGGGCCTATAGTACACTCCCAGCAATGTGATTGCTCCTTTTTTGTTTTTCAGTTCTATCAATTTGTCTTCATTTGAGGAGTCTTCTAAGATGTCATCCCTCATTACAGCTGTAATTGGTTTCTTGATCAATATTGCGATGCCCCCTCCTCTATTATGTCCTCCTCTGTCTCGCCTGAAAACCCTATATCCTGGAATACTGAGCTACCAATCCTGCCCCTCTCTCAACCATGTCTCTGTGACAGCAATGACATCATACTTCCATGTGTTAATTTGTGCCCTCAACTCATCTGCCTTATTCATCAGACTCCTTGCATTAAAATAAATACCATCCAACCTTGCCAAGCTCCCTTGTACCTTAACTGGCCTATAATTTCTATGCCTTCCAGACTCACTTGCTCTCTCTTCTAATTTTGGCTGTGCATCTCCCCCTGCTGAACCTCCTCTCAGTATCCCATCCCCCAGCCAAGTTAGTTTAAACCCTCCCCAACAGCATTAGCAAACCTCCCCGCAAGGATGTTGGTCCCATTCTGCTTCAGGTGCAACCCGTCTGCCTTGTACAGGTCCCACTGCCCCCAGAAACAGCCCCAATGTCCCAGAAATCTAAAGGCCTCTCTCCTGCACCATCTCTCCAGACACACATTCATCTGGACTAACCTCCTATTTCTATACTCACTAGCGCGTTCCCTCTCTGCACCCCTTCCTCCCCACAGACACCATCCTGTATCTGCACTCGTTCCTTTGCACTTTCCACCCCCATTACACCTACCTCCCCAGTTGCAATCTTCTCCCCATTACTCCCTCCTCCCTCCATTCTCCCTCCTCCTCCCAACCTCCCTCCCTCCCTCCCAACACCTTAATTCCCCTCTCCCAACCTCCCCCCATCCTGACACCTTCATCACCCCCAACCTCACCCCCCGACACCTCTTCCTCTCCCAGCCGATCCTAGCCTTTCATCTTCTACCCCCTTGACCATCATCCATTGTAAGCATCAACAGTAACTTTCCAACTTCCATGCACTGCTACACAGCAGAGCCACGTCCATGAGAGTCCACCCGGCATGTCATGGATGTTCCTCCAGTGATGTCAGGCTCCAACATCTCCTCCTCCTCGGATGTCCGTGCTGTAAGTCCCGATTTCTGCACATCACACTTGTCAAGACGTATTCTACACTGGCGTGCTTTCCCACCGGGTGGACAATCCAGCGGGGGGGGCGGTGCGGGGAGACGATTCCGGGTGGGCTGGCCTGATAATGATATGCTGATATATTGCAATGAGGTTCCTAATGTCCAATGGCGGAGAATGCCATTGGGGGGCTGAGCAGACGATCACGAATTGCTTTCACGCCATTGTGAAACTGATTGTGACATATTGTCTGCTCATTCCACCAAACACGCCCAACGCTGGCAGGCATGGAGAATCCCGGCCAATGAGTTGAAAGAGTGTGAAAGCATGTTTAAGGAGCATAACACCAGGGAATGGGAGAACTGGAGCTTTTTTATTATTGGGTTGTTGGTTATGGGTGAAGCTGGTAAAGCCATTTTTATTGCTCATCCCTTGGAGTGATTGGCCCTTGAGTGGTTGGCCTTTTTCTTGATCCAATGCGGTTTATGTGGTGAAGGTAGTGCTGTTTAGGAGGGAGTTCCAAGATTTGACCCAGTGACAGTGAGGGTGCAGCGATATAGCCCAGTGTCGGGGACATTGTTCAGGGCGCAGGTGAGTGGGAATTGGGGAAGTGACTTAATGCAGAATAAGGTTGTGTGGTATCCCTTCAGAAGGAACTTGTGCGAGGCTTCGGATCCACCTGAACATTTCAAAATAAGACAACGTGGGATGGAGGAACTATTGATTGTAAAAGAAGTGAATAAGATTCAATACACTTTCAAGACAGGTTGCTACTGCAACATGATTAAATATCTTAATTATCTTGAGTAGTGTACCTGTCTTAATTCCCAAGGGAGCCTGGTTTCAAGATTTAAAGCCAATTTATTTCCTTGCATTCCTTCTGCTTCTTCTACCCCTGAACATCCTGCTGTTTCTGTTGGCTATGAGTTACTTAAAAACACGTTGTTTTCCAACATGAATAAATCCAGATCTTCCATGTAGTGTTAGGGGCAACACTTGCTGAAGGAACATTCTTGTGCACAATATTAAAATCTGGTGTGAAGTAAGTTTCTAGTCAGAATCCTTTGGGTTTTTTTGGGAACCTGGCAGCCCAGCTATTGCACCATGTTCTTTTCAATCCTGGAATGAAAATTGTGTGTTTGAGGATGGTAAATGGAACATGGATTGGTTCCTCTGAATCCACTCCCTCTTCTGCCCCTCTGCCCCCCACTTTTGCTCCATATCTGCAAAGGAACAAAGCAGTTGGATTGAACAAATCCTCCACCTGTGATTCCATAGCTCAGCCTGAGTCGGTGCCTTCAAGAGTGGCTGGGAGTTAATTCAAAGGGACAAAAAGGAAACATGATAACTGTATAATTATGGTTTTATTTAGTGTGAAATGTACCTTTAAGAATAATGCTTGTTAGGCAAGATCACATGATTTGTAGTAACCAATAAGAGTAGCGCGGGCTACCTTAGCAGTCAATGTAGAGTTAGAGTTGGAGTTGAAAGCACATGCATAGTTGCTGTTGAGTCTATTGTAAATAAACTTAATGTTTCCACCCAAGAAGTGTCTGCAGTTCAACTCTATCATTAATAGTGCAACTTGGCCACCCTATAACAAACTGGCGACAAGGATAAAACAGGATTGAACAGAAGAAATGAAGTTAAAAAAAAGGATGATGTACTCACCAGGTATGCTGTCACTTTAAGTTAAAGAAAAAATGAGCCCCAATCCAAATGGCTGAGAAATCTCCCAGAGCATTCCTGACATTTAAAAAATAATACCAAAATTACCAAGACCCCTGACAGAGAATCCTCAAGATGGATGAGCAAAACATTAAAAAAAAAAGAATCTGTACTTATATCATAAAATAGGCGGCAGCCCCGCAAGCTCTGTAGGTTAGAGAAGCTGGCACAGAGCTTGCAAGTTAAAACAAAAAAGCAAAAACCCTGCAGGATCACCCAGAAAAGGGAGAAGAAATCACTGCTATGTTTTTTTTCTGAACAGGAACCAAGTTTTACAAAGTTAAAAGAGAAGAAGGCCCACGATCATGGAGATCTCGCTAAATCTCGAAAAGCATGGGGAACACAGCACAGAAAAGCCGACAGCTGCAGAGACAGTTAAAAAAAAAGGTGACTGCTCTTAAAGCAGCAATACATTTAAAGTGGTAAATACAAGGAAAATGGCTATGGACAGAAAATTAGAAGAGACCCCAGAGAGAGGGCAATTCTGCCAAAGGGAATAAGAGACCCCAGAGAGAGGGGAACTCTGCAGAAGGCAACAAGAGACCCCAGAGAGAGGGTAACTCTGTGGAAGGCAACAAGAGCCCCCAAAGAGAAGGCAAATCCGCCAAGGGCAACGAGAAACCCCAGAGAGCAGACAACTCTGCCGAAGGGAACAGGTGACCCCAGAGTGAGGGCGACTCTGTGGATGGCAAAAAGCGACCCCAGAGAGAGGGCAACTTTGTAGAAGGCAACTAGAGACCCCAAAGAGAAGGTAACTCTGTCAAAGGCAACAAGAGACCACAGAGAGAGGGCAATTCTGTGGAAGACAACAAGAGACCCCAGAGAGAGGAAACTCTGCCAAGGGCAACAGGAGACCCCGAGGGAGGGCAACTCTGTGGAAGGCAACAAGAGCCCCCAAAGAGAAGGCAACTCCGCCAAGGGCAACGAGAAACCCCAGAGAGCAGACAACTCTGCCGAAGGGAACAGGTGACCACAGAGAGAGGGCAATTCTGTGGAAGGCAACAAGAGACCCCAGAGAGAGGAAACTCTGCCAAGGGCAACAGGAGACCCCGAGGGAGGGCAACAAGAAATTAAACAGTTGAAAGAATAGTTCAATGTCCTTCAAGATCAAATGCAAAAGCAATGTGTCAACATTCATCAACATGAAGAAATGAAGACCATCTCAAACAGTAGAATGGAAGCAGAAGAAACGTGAAGAGGGTTTAGGGGAAGGCCTGGTGATCGAAAAGGGCTCAGGAAATGTCTTGGCAATCGAAAAGGGCTCAGGAGAATAAAAACAAAAAACTGCGGATGCTGGAAATCCAAAACAGAACTCTGGAGGGTCATGAGGACTCAAAACGTCAACTCTTTTCTTCTCCGCCGATGCTGCCAGATCTGCTGAGTTTTTCCAGGTAATTCTGTTTTGGCTCAGGAGAAGCCTTGGTAATCAGAAATCACAAGAATCCCTGGGAGTCATGTATAGCTGGATACAGCCAGGACACCAGAGTTCAGATAAACTCCAAGGCAGTGCCAGCTCAGTGAAACTAGCTGCCTAGCAAAGAACTGAAGAATCAGCTAAATGAAGCCAAAGATGCTTTGAAGCAAGAGTCATAGAATGTTCCAAGAAGCAGACAGATCATGAAATTTTGGGATGCTCACCCACTGAGCTCAGACAAGTCAAGCTTGCATCTGAAAGAAGTCTGGCTAATAATGAAGTCAAAAAGAAGGCCAAGATTAAAGTCTGTGCTAGAAAAAAGAAAACACGTAGAAAGAAGATACAGAAATACTGTTAAGGCCTCCACCCAGTTGAGGAGAAAGTGAGAGCCATAAGAGAGGCACCTCCACCAAAGAACACCTTGGAGCTCAGAACATTCCTCGGAATGATCATCTATTGTGGGTCGTTCTTACCCAATTTGTCTACAGTGCTGGCCCCCCTGCATTCTCTACTCAAAAAGAACCAACGTTAGTCTTGGGAGGCGCCCCAGAAAGAAGCTTTTATAAAGGTGAAACAATTGTTGCACTCGTCCAATCTATTAGTGCATTATAACCGGACGTAAGAATTGGTGTTGACATATGATGCATGTCCCTACGAAGTGGGACTAGTGCTCTCTCATCGGATGGACGATGGCATGGAACGGCCAATAGGCTACGTATCAAGAACGCTCACCACAGCGGAAAAGGGACACTCGCAGATAGAAAATCAAGGCCTGTCCATCATCTCTGGTGTCAAGGAATTTCCCCAGTATGTACACGGCCGCCATTTTACAATCATTTCAAACCACAAAACATTGCTAGGATTGTTTAGGAAGGACAAGGCTAAACCGCCCATAGCCTCAGCAAGAGTTCAACGATGGGCTTTAATTCTGGCAGCACACGAATACACTTTCATACATAGGCCTGGCAATCAAATGATTAATGTCGACGCCCTTGGTTGTTTGCTTTTACAAGAAAATGATGAGCACATCTCTGTTCCACAGGAACTTGTTTTATTGTTAAATTTCTTACATTCCTTGATGCGCTGGACACAGTCCTGTTCAAGGTAGGAGAACAACTGCTGCATGATTGATCACAGGAGCCCGTATCTGATGAAATGAAACCGCACTTCAACAGAAGACATGAAATAACCAGCCAGGATGGCATCTTATAATGGGGAGCATGAGTGATAGTTCCTAAAAAGAGAAGGGAGTCACTTTTAATTGAACTACTCAGTGGCCATCCAGGGATTTCTCGAATGAAGACCATAACACGCAGCTACCTATGGTGGCCTGGGATGGATGGTGAAGTAGGGAGTTTAGTAAAGCACTATGTACAATGTCAGCAACTGCGAAAGTTGCCAGTGACAGCTCCGTTACACCCATGGGAGTGGCCAGGTAGACCTTGCCATTCACTACCAAAAGTAGTCATTTCCGATAATGGCATGGCATTTATGAGTGCAGAGTTTTAACATTTTATCAGCCTCAACTCATGTGAAAACTGCACCTATACCACCCTTACTTAAATGGACTGGCGGAAAGGATGATTCAAACATTCAAGGCAGGCATGAAAAAGCTAACTGGCCATTCCTTGGCAACAAGCTAGCATGCTTTCTTTTTCATTACAGGACCACCCCTCATACAATAGGTGTCACACCTGCGGAGTTATTGTTGAAACGCTGTCTCAGGACGAGATTGAGGTTAATAATACTGCATTTAGAGGGGAAGGTGGAAAGGAGTGGGGGAGCCAGGAAACTAGACACGGTTGGCATAGCCGTGAGAGGAAATTTACCGTGGGAGAGCTGGCATACATGAAAAACTTTGGGGAAGGACCAAAGTGGTTACTGGGTGAAATAAGTGCGGTGACTTGACCTCTATCTTACCACATGGAGGTGGAAGGCTGGATCATCCATAAACATGTGGACCTTTTAAGGAAGAGAGAGACAAATCACCAAGACTTGGTTTCACCAGTGATCATGACTGGGTCTGCGTTTCCTGTTGAGAATACTCAACCCAGGACTGACATGTCTGATGTTCCTGTAAGAGTTGAGGATACAGAACTGCAAGCGCCCACCGAAGCACCTGATGTTCAGGGAGCTCCGGAAAAGAAGGTTCCTGACGAATCGGAAGTTGTGGAGCTGTGACATTCCACACATACCAGGATACGACTTGAAAGACTGAACCTGTAAATTCCTTACCCAGTGTAAATATTATGTTGTCTCGAAAAATATGTACTTGTAAATAATGTATGTATAGCTGAGTTAAGGGGGGAGGCATGTAGCAATTATAGTTTTATTTAGTGTAATGCACCTTTAAGAATGATACTTGTTAGGCAAGACCATATGATATGTATTAACCAACAGAAGAGCTGCGTGGGCTACCTCAGCAGTCAGTGTAGAGATAGAGTTGGAGTTGAAAGCACACGTGTAGTTGCTGCTGAGTATATTGTAAATAAACTTAATGTTTCCACCCAAGAAGTGTCTGCTGATCAACCCTATCATTAATAGCACAACTCAGCCACCCTCCAACACTAAAGTTGCACTTAAGTTTAACATCGGAGTCCAGAACAATTGGGTGCCGCCTTAAAAATTGGAGTCACATCGGTGATGCCTGCACTCATGGATTAACTAACAGAGGAAGCAGGAGCTGCTGAAGTATCTTTGGTGAGTCGCTGCAGTACATCTTTGTAGGAAGTACCTGCTGTTGCACCTGTGGTGGAGCAAACGAACTTTGGGCTGAATTTTATGCCAGTGGGATTTTACATTCCCGTCGTAGTCAATGGAGTTGAGAATGACTCGCCGCTTGTTTCAGCCCTGCCCCCATCCCTGCCCCATGAACGAGTAAAAGAAGAAGAGTCTCCTCACTGATTCAAGAGACATACGCTAAAGGCATCTGCAAACACTTGTAGCTTATGCCAGTTTATTTTCACTCACACGATCTTCGTAATCTCAACCAGCTACTGGTTATACAATAGGGCATCGTTCACTTCTTTGTGGACTATTCTCACTTGCATTTGTTTACCTGACTGATACCTGAAATGAAGGGTTTATCTTATGAGGAAAGGTTGGACTGGCTGGGCCTGTAATCACTTGAGTTCAGAAGAACAAGAGATGATCTTATCGAAACATATAAGATCCTGAGGGGGCTTGACAGGGTGGATGCTGAAAGGATGTTTCCCCTTGTGGGAGAGACTAGGCCTAAGGGACACAGTTGAAAAACAAGGGGTCTCCCTTTTAAGATGGAGATGGGGAGAATTTTTTCCCCTCAGCGTCTCATGAGTCTTGGAACTCTCTTACCCAGAGTGCGATGGAGGCAGCGTCATTGAGTACTTTTAACGCAGAGTTGGATAAATTCTTGCCTAACAAGGGAGTCAAAGGTTACTGGGGCATGACAGGAATATGAAGTTGAGTCCACAATCAGTTCTGCCATGGTCTTATTGAATGGTGGAGAAGGCTCAAAGGGCCAATTGGCCTAATCCTGCTCCTAATTGGTACGTTCGTATGTTTAGACCAACAACATGCACCTGGCTCATCTTTTGCACAGAAACATTGAAACTAGGAGCAGGAGTAGGCCATTCAGCCCTTCGAGCCTGCTCCGCCATTCATTATGATCATGGCTGATCATCCAACTCAGTAGCCTGCTCCTGCTTTCTCTCCATACCCTTTGACCCCTTTCACCCCAAGAGCTATATCTAACTCCTTCTTGAAAACATATAATGTTTTGGCCTCAATTACTTTCTGTGGTAGCGAATTCCACAGGCTCTCCACTCTCCGGGTGAAGAAATTTCTCCTCATCTCTGTCTTAAATGGTCTACCCCCTTTTCCTTAGTCTGTGGTTCTGGACTCCCCCACCATCAGGAACATCCTTCCTGCATCTACCCTGTCTAGTCCTGTTAGAATTTTATAGATTTCTATGAGATCCCCCCTTATTCTTCTGAACTCCAGCGTATATAATCCTAACTGATTCAATCTCTCCTCATATGTCAGTCCCGCCATCCCAGGAATCAGTCTGGTAAACCTTCACTGCACTCCCTCTATAGCAAGAACATCCTTCCTCAGATAAAGAGACCAAAACCGCACACAATATTCTAGGTGTGGTCTCACCAAGGCCCTGTAAATTGTAGCAAGACATCGCTGCTCCTGTACTCGAATCCTCTGGCTATGAAGGCCAACATACCATTTGCCTTCATTACCGCCTGCTGCACCAGCATGCTTACTTTCAGCAACTGGTGTACGAGGACACCCAGGTCTCGTTGCACATTCCCCTCTCTCAATTTATAGCCATTCAGATAATAATCTGTCTTCCTGTTTTTGCTACCAAAGTGGATAACCTCACATTTAACTACATTATACTGCATCTGCCATGCATTTGCCCACTCACTCAGCTTGTCCAAATCACACTGAAGCATCTCTGCATCCTCCTCACAGCTCATTCCCCCACACCACCCCACCCCCCACCCCCCCACCCAGCTTTGTGTCATCTGCAAATTAGGAGATATTACATTTAGTTCCCTCATCTAAATCATTAACAAATATTGTGAATAACTGGGGTCCCAGCACTGATCCCTGCGGTACCCCACTAGTCACTGCCTGCCATTCAGAAAAAGACCCATTTATTCCTACTCTTTGTTTCCTGTCTGTCAACCAGCTTTCTATCAATCTCAATGCACTACCCCCAATCCCATTTTACACGCTAATCTTTTATGTGGGACTTTGTCGAAAGCCTTCTGAAAGTCCAAATAAATCACATCCATTGGCTCCCCCTCATCAACTCTGCTAGTTACATCCTTGAAAAATTCCAGTAGATTTGTCAAGCATGGTTTCCCTTTCATAAATCCATGCTGACTCTGTCCAATTCTGCCACTGTTTTCCAAGTGCTCAGCTATTAAATCTTTTATAATGGACTCTAGAATTTTCCCCACTACCGACATGAGGCTGACTGGTCTATAATTCCGTTTTCTCTCTACCTCGCTTGTTAAATAGTGGGGTTACATAAGCTATCCCCCCAATCTGTAGGAACTGTTCCAGAGTCCACAGAATCTCAGAAGATGACCACCAATGCATCCACTATTTCTAGGGTCACTTCCTTAAGTACTCTGGGATGTAGCTTATCAGGCCCTAAGGATTTATTGGCCTTCAATCCCATCAATTTCCCCAACACCATTTCCCTACTAATACTGATTTCTTTCAGTTCCTCCCTCTCACCAAACCCGGTGTTCCCCAACATTTCTGGTATGTTATTTGTGTCCTCCTTTGTGAAGACAGAACCAAAGTATATATTTAGTTCGCCAGCCATCTCTTTGCTCCCCATTATAAATTCCCTTGTTTCTGACTGTAAGGGACCTACATTTGTCTTCATCAATCTTTTTCTCTTCACATACCTATAGAAACTTCTACAGTCAGTTTTTATGTTCCCCGCAAGCTTACTCTCGTACTCTATTTTCCCCTTCTTAATCAATCCCTTGGTCCTCCTTTGCTGAATTTTAAACTGCTCCCAATCCTCAGGTCTGTTGTTTTTTATGGCCAATTTGTATGCCTCTCCTTGGATCTAATACAATCTCTAATTTCCCTTGTAAGCCATGGTTTGGCCACCTTTCCTGTTTTACTTTTGTGCCAGACAGGAATAAACAATTGTTGCAATTCAGCCATGTGCTCTTTGAATGTTTTCCATTGCCTATCCACCATCATCTCTTTAAGTAACGTTTCCCAATCCATCATAGCTAACTTGCGCCTCATACCATCTTAGCTTCCTTTATTGAGATTCAGGACTCTAGTCTCAGAATCAACTACGTCACTCTCCATCTTGATGAAGAATTCTATTGTATTATGGTCCTTCGATCTCAAGGGGCCTCGCACAACTAGATTGCCAATTATTCCTTTCTCATTACACAATACCCAGTCTAGGATGACATGTTCTCTAATTGGTTCCTCAACGTATTGGTCTAGAAAACCATCCTGTATACACTCCAGGAATTCCTCCTCTATGGTATTGTTACTAATCTGATTTGCCCAATCTAAATGCAGATTAGTCACCCATAATTACAGATGCTCCTTTATTGCATGCGTCTCTAATTTCCTGTTTAATGCAATTCTCAACATCACCACTACAGTTTCGGAGTCTGTATACAGCCCCCACTAACGTTTTTTGCCCCTTAGTGTTTCTCAGCTCTACCCATACAGATTCCACATCATTGGACCTAATATCTTTCCTCACTATTGCGTTAATTTCCTCTTTAATCAGCAATGCAATTCCTTTTTGTCTGTCCTTCCTAAATACTGAATACCCCTGGATGTTCAGTTCCCATCCCTGGTCACCCTGCAGCCATGTCTCCATAATCCCGACTATAATATACCTGTTTACATCTATTTGCGCAGTTAATTCATCCACTTTATTGTGAATGGTCCGCGTGTTAAGGCACAAAGCCTTAAGGTTTGTCTTTTTAACATCACTTGTCCCGTTCCCACTATTTTTCACTGAGGCCCTGTTTGATTCTTGCCCTTGATTTCTCTGCCTATCACTTTTCTTGTTCCCCTTTCTGTCTTTTGTTCTTGTCCTTGATTCCCCTCCTCTGACTCCTTGTATAGGTTCCCATCCCCCTGCCATTTTATTTTAAACCCGCCCCAACCACTCTAGCAAATATTGCCCCTAGGACAATCTAATCCCAGTCCTGCCCAGGTGTAACCCGTCCAGTTTGTACTGGTCCCACCTATCCCAGAACCTGTCCCAATGTCCCAGGAATCTGAAACCCTCCCCCTCACACCATCTCTTCAGCCATGTATTCATCCGATATATCCTGCTATTTCTACTCTGACTAGCACATGGCACTGGTCATAATGTTGAGATCACTGCCTTTGAAGTCCTACTTTTCAAATTACTTCCTAACTCCCTATATTCTGCTTTTAGGACCTCATCCCTTGTTTTTACCTATGTCATTTGTACCAATGTGTACCACGATCACTGGCTGTTCACCCTCCCCTTCCAAAATGTCCTGTAGCTGCTCTGAGGCACCCTTGACCCTAGCACCAGGGAGGCAACAAACCATCCTGGAGTCTCATTTGTGGCCACAGAAACACCTATCTATTCCCCTTACAATTGAATCCCCTATAACTATTGCATTCCCACACTTTTTACTCCTCCCCTATGCAGCAGAGCCAACCGTGGTGCAATGAATTTGGCTGATGCTGCTTTCCCCTGAGAGGCCATTCCCCTCAACAGTATCCAAAGCGGTATATCTGTTTTGCAGGGGAATAGCCACAGGAGATTCCTGCACTTCCTGCCTAGTCCTCTTGCTCTGCTGGGTGGTCACCCATTCCCTTCCTGCCTGTGGAATCTTAGCCTGCGGTGTGACCACCTCTCTATACATGCTATCCATGATACCCTCCACCTTGCCGATGCTCTACAGTGTCCCCAGCCACCACTCAACACCAAAACCCAGGCTTCCAGGAGCTGCAGCTAGAGACACTTCCTGCACACATGCTGGCCCCAGGCACTGGAAATGTTCCTCGCTCCCCACACAAAGCAGGAGGAGTACGCCACAGCTTTGAGCTCTCCTGCCATGACCTACCCCTTTAAATTAAATTAAACCTTTTGGAATAAACTTAATATCAAATAATATCAATTAGTTCTTCCCTGCTCTGCCTTGTTACAGAAAACCACCTGGAACATTTTAGCAGGTGATGCATTATTTTGAAATATATTGAAGCATATTGTTCTGTTTGTTTTTTATCTTTATTTGGTGTGTTTATTGTATATTGTACAGCATGTATTCTATTTTACTTCAGAATCAGAATCATATAGCACAGGAGGTTTGGAATAATAGGAGGTCCAGCATTTAAAATAAAGATGAGAAGAGATATTTTGTCTCAGAGTGTTAGCCTGTGGAAATCCCTTCCCTAGAAAGCAGTGGAGGATGGGTCATTGAATGTGTTCAAGGCTGAGTTAGATAGATTTTTGACAGACAAAGGAGTCAAGGGTAATGGGAGCAGGCAGGAAAGTGGAATTGAGGCCGTAATCAGATCAGCCATGATCTTACCGAATTGCAGAAGAGGTTCGAAGGGTGACTAGCCTACTCCTGCCCCCAGATCCCTATGGTCCACAGGAGGCCATTCAATCCATCATGCTGGTGTTGGCTCTTTGAAAGGGTTATTCAATTAATCCAACTCCCCTGCTCTTTCCCCATCTTTGTGCTTTGCAATTATATATCCAATTCCTTTTTGAAAGTTACTTTTGAATTGCCAAAGCCTCAACTTTAAAATTCTCATCCTTGTTTTCAAATCTCATCATGGCCTCACCGCTCCCTGTTTCTGTAATCTCCCCCAGCCCTACAACATTCCAAGATGGCTGCTCCTCTAGCTCTGGCCTCTTGCACATAACTGATTTTAATTGGTCCAACCACTGTCAGACATGCCTTCAGTTGCCTCGGCCCTAACTTTGAGATTTTCCCCCAAAACGTCTTCACCTCTCTTTTGATCTTCCTTTAAGGCACTCCTTAAAACCTGCCTCTTTCATCAAGCTTGCGATCACCTGTTCTACTATCTCCTCATGTGGCTCGGTGTCAAATGTTGTTGGCAATTACACTTCTGCTAAACACCTTGTAATGTTTCATTATATTAAAGGCGCTATGCAAATGCAAGTTGCTGTTGCCGCCATTATCCTTTCAGGCAGTACTTGCCACATCATAACAACTGACTGAGTTATTAAAAGATTCTGCTCATCTCCCTAGCCTTTGGATTGTATGGCCTGGAAGTTTGAGGAAACTTGCGATAAGACAATGTAATGCCAGAGTTCTGATTTCCAGCTTTCTTGATCGTTTGCACCAATTCCAGAAAATCTGCACTAAAACTCTCTGCATTCGGAACAGCAGCTCCCATGAATTTGCTGCACTTTCACGATTTTACCGGGGGGATAGATGTGCAGCTAAAGATTTAAGCACAGCCGGGGCCAAAGTCATCATTTCAAGTGATATTTTTGCTTTGGCGATTTATTTTTTACTGAGGCCTGCCCTGTGTCTTCTACATCTTTGAATGCTTTATTTGTGACAGCAAAATGAGCAACTTTAAAAATGGAAGCACAGCTATTACATTTTCTCCATCATACGAACACACGTACATACATACGAACGTACAAAATAGGAGCAGGAGTAGGTCATTCGGCCCATCGAGCCTGCTCCGCCATTCAATAAGATCATGGCTGATATGATTGTAACCTCAATTCCACATTCCTGCCTACCCCCATTAACTTTTCACCCCCTTGCTTATCCAACTCTTCCTTAAAAATATTCAAAGACCCTGCCTCCACCGACTTTTGAGGAAGAGAATTCCAAAAGCTCACGACCCTCTGAGAGAAAAAAATTCTCCTAATCTCTGTTTTAAATGGGCGACCCCTTATTTTTAAACAGCGATACCTAGTTCTAGATTCTCCCACAAGAGGAAGCATTCTTTCCACATCCACCCTGTCGAGATCCCTCAGGACCTCAAAGGTTTCAATCTTACACTTCTAAACTTCAGCAGATACAAGCCTAGTCTGTCCAACCTTTCCTCAAAAGACAACCTTTCCATTGCAGGTATTGGTCTAGCAAACCTTCTCTGAGCTGCTTCCAATGCATTTACATTCATCTTTAAATAAAGAGACTAATGCTTTACACACGTTTTCTCCTGCATGAACTTGATGGACAGAATGGCCTTCTCCAGTGCCATAATGACTCTATGTTCATGCCTGGTGAGCTACCATGCTGGTTGGATGGCTTCAAACTTTAATTTCCAAAGACATAGAGGGGCTTAAGGAAGGGATTTGGCCTTAGGTTTTCCGCAGTGCTCGGGTGTTGATTGCTTAGCTGGTTTCTACTTTTTACGCGGGTTTTTACATTGTGTTGGAATCTACTGAGATTGGAAGGAATTTCTGGGATAAATAGTGACTGCAGCAACAGGATAGAAATTGGCAGAAATTTCATCATGTCTTTCAATTTCAGGCATGTGTGTTGCAAGTGTTGAGCTACATAGATTGGACTGTCGTCTATAAGTTGCAAATGTCCAATGTCTAAATGGCAATTTCAGTTTTCATTTTATTCTTGACGCAGGTCTGTTTGTGTCTTATCCACACTAGGTATCTGTCTACAATATAATTTTTTTATTAAAAAAGCTAACTGTTTCTTTTGCCCCCAGCTTGTTTTCCAGTAATAATCAAAGACATAATTGTTCAGAAGGTCATTAATGGTATAGGAATAGTGCTATTAATCAGCAGCGTTTGAGACACCCAGTGATTGCTCAGTGTAAAACATTTGGTTGCAAAATCTCATGCCATTAGTGCATGGCAATTGTTGATCATTATCCCAGGTCACAGGAGTGAAGGTCACTGCAATAACATGGATGTGTCAGGGATGCAATTTCAATTGATCTTCCCTGGGCAATGCACAAAAGCAAATCCCTTCAAAAGTGTGGCACAGGGGTCATGAGCAGCATATAAAATTAGATGGCGGCTGTCCAATATTTTCTTTGCATTGATTACAAAATTAATAGAAGGCCTTTTTATTACAGGCAGCTAAACTATGAAATAGCAGGAAGTATATAATTATACCATTGGATTTCTCCTGACATTGCACACAGAGAGTCAGAGACTGTGAGCTATCTCTCCTCTGCCCTCTGTGGAGCTGTTTTCTCTCTGTCTCTTTTCTGCTTGTCTCCCTCTTGCAGTCTTCGTTCTCCTTATCTGCTTCTCTCTGTCTTTTTTTTTCCGTTCTTTTCTCTCACCTGGGAGGTGCCGAGAAGTATGGACAAGAAGGCAGTTTGCATTTGGGGTTGAAGTTGCAGTGAAAATGTGGCTTCAGTGGATTCACTCACACCATCTCCCCTCAATCACTTGTGTTCTTCCCCACCCCCTTGTTCACATTCTTCCTACTACATCTTCCCCTTCCTACCAACCCCTCTTTTCCATTGCTATCTCTTTCACTTTAAACTACTCACTCATTGATAAGCGGTGGTATAGTGGTACAGTGGTATTGTCAATGGACTTGTATTCCAGACACCCAGGGTAATGCTCTGGGGACCTGGGTTTGAATCCCACCATGGCAGATAGTGGAATTTGAATTCAATTTTTTTTTTAAAATCTGCAATCAAAAATCTAATGAGGACCTTGGAACCATTGCTGTAAAAACCCATTTGGTTCACTAATATCCTGTAGGGAAGGAAATTTGTGATCTTCACCTGGTCTGGCCTACATTTGACTCCAGACCCACAGAACTCATGACTCTTAACCCCTGAACAAGGGCAAATAGGATTAGGCAATAAATGCTGGTCTAGCCAAATGCCCACACCCCATGACTGAACAAAATAAAATTATTGCATCCTCCCATCCACCTTGCTCTGCTGTCACTCACCTCATCCTTAAGTCTTTATCCACTCTTCATTGCTTTTCCTCAGCGCAGGTGAGTGAAGGTCAGAGGCCCTCACATTCACAAACTGTATACTTCCTCCCCTTCATTGCAACTTGTTACCAACAGGAGGAGGGTTAATTTAAACTGCACTGATTTCTCCTCTCACCAGCCATCCATAAACAGAAAGCTATTTTGATTTGCTTCCCCCCTTATAAGCAGTGGCATATTTCCCAACCCCCCAGTTTTGGTATGATCCAATTTCTGTTAATAACCCCACAGCAAACTTGTGATAGGATGACCTCAAAGAGTTAGTTTATTTGCACACATTCAAATCTCAGGAAAGGGGGCGGGGTTGCAACACAGCCCCCTTTGTATTCATACAGTAAAGAGAGATAGAGAAAATAAAGATTTACATTGCAGAGGCCACAGAGAAAATAAATGGTGTTTCTTGTGGGTTCCAGAGTCCAAAATCAAAGTCCAGTGAAGTATTCCGTCATGGAGATCAGCAGGTTGAAAACAAATGCTATATAGTTCATTTCTCTGGTGGAGTTGAGTTTATATGATGAGATAGGAATGAAGTGATGAATCAGTCTTGTAGGAGATGGTACAGAATATCCAGCAGAAATGGAATAGATGTGGCCAGGTATTTAATCTGGGCAGAGCTCCTTTTCTTGATACTGCTAGTTAGATGGTAAAATGGCAGACTGAGATTTTGCAGTACAGCAAGGCAATATTACTGGTTACACAAACTAGACATCCATGTCACATGACTCCTACCTCTCCACATTGTCTTTCACAAGGGCTGTGTATACCTCATCTGGGTTCCCAAGATGGCTAAATGTCTCAACCAATTGAATTGGAAGAAAGGTTTCAGGGCCTCTGTCCTAGTAGATGAGTAGACTTCAAATGGAAAACCTGGGTTATGAAATGCAGATGGCCTTTGTATAGCTCTCTTTGAATTTGGTCTGTGCAGCCCACAGAGGGGTCATTAGTGTCTCTTCAGGGATAACGGGTGCAAGTTCTTCAAGACTGCCAGGTAGCTCCAGGGTCACAGAAGACATAGCTTCAGCCATTTTAAAAGGTCTTTGTCCAGTTTTTTAATTTTTAGAAATAACAATGAGGTTATCTATATATATTTTATAAAAAATATACAGTGAGGTCTTAGTCCCTCAATGAGCCTTTGTTTGTTTTCAAAATTCATATTGCTTAATGTAAAAGAAAAACAAATTATAATGAGGGAAAATTCTATCTGTCATAGGAACACAAGGACAGGAGCAGGCCATTCTGCCCTTTGAGGTAGTTCTGAAATTCAGTTGGATCATGTCTGATCTGTATCCTAACTCCAGCTATCTGCTTTGGTTCCATATCCTTTAATATCCTTACCTAAAAAACTCTATCAATTTCAGTTTTGAAAATTTCAATTGGTCCCTAGCTCAACAGCTTTTTGTGGAAGAGAGTTCCAGATTTCCAATCCCCTCTGTTTGAAGATGTGTCCATTTTACCATCTGTCATTTTATCATCTAACAACAACAAGAAAAAGAACTCTGCTCAGATTAAATACCTATTCCATTTCTGCTGGAAATTCTGTACCATCTCCTACAAGTCTGATTCATTGCTATGTCCCTATCTCATCGTATGAACTCAACTCCACCAGAAAAGTGAATTATATAGCATTGGCTTTCAGCCTGCTGACCTCCATGCAGGAATGCCTCACTACATTTTGATTTTGGGCTTTGGAACCCATGTGAAACACCATTTTATTTTCTCTATGACCTCTGCACTGTAAACCTTTCTTTTCTCTATCCCTCTTTACTGTATGAATACAAAAGGGGTTGTGTTGTGACCTCCGCCCCTCCTGAGTTTTGAGTGTTTGCAAATAAACTAACCCTTTGAGGTCATCCTATCACAAGTTTGCTGTGGAGTTATTAACGGTTCTTCAAACAAAGGGGATTGGAAATCTGGAAAGAAACCGGGTCCTGACATCAGGTCCTTCGTCCTGACATCACCCCTGAATGGCTTGGTTCTAAGTTCAAAGTTATGCCCCTTTGTTCTGGACTTCCTTATCCCAGAGGAAATAATTTTTACCTCATCAATCCTACAACCATCCTAAACACCTCAATTAGATCACCTCATCCATAACAAATTCCAATTAGGAACTACCACCTTCTGGCTTTAACAACTTTAGATCATAACCATTGCACATATTCTCTCGGTCAACAGGCAGTCTAGTTGTAGCCATTTACACTTCCTGTGGACCCAGTTTTTTTTCTATGCTTGCCCTATTACCACTCTCTTTGCCTTCCACCATCATTCCTTTTGCTCAACCAATTCCTCCTGCCCTCCACCCTGTAACATGCCTTCCACCCATTTTCCCCCAGGACGTTGGTTAATTGGCTGCTGCATTTCCTATGTTACCATTTTTCAGCGGTTTCCAAGCTAGGGTTGAAAAAACAGTGAATGTGATCCACGAGCCCCGCATCCTCCCAGTCTGCCCCACAAGACACCAAGGTTGGGATTTTTCTGGTCCCGCCTGTGGCAGGGACTTGTCGCTGGCGGGATGTAAAATTTGGCGAACCAGCAAAAAGTCCTTTGACATTCTGCAGGCAGGACTGGAAAATCACACTCTCTCTCTGAGTGGTGGGCTCCTCCCTGTGGCTGCTTCACTGAGTCTCAAAGCCCAGCCCGGACCATGAACTCGGCGGTGATGCCTCCGTTGCTGAGCTGAGGCCTTTCTGGGCCCAACCCCTGGGTTCTAACATTCTACACCTCAAGATCCTTAACCTGTGCTTCCACTATTTCCCGGCCAAGGACAATGAGCTGGAGCAGTTCAAATGAAGTAATGGACCGTTGAGTACATAAAATATGATTTTTACAAATTACTTTAAAAACACAGATTTTCATATTTATATGATGTTTTATTGATATATAATATGTGAACTTTATTATATACTAAATGTTACTATGATACTATTTTGCTGTTTTGCTATTGTTGGTGTCTGTGTTGTATTTTTTCAATCTTAAAATGGGGTTGTATTTGAAAATAGTTTGGGAAGCACTGCCATATTAACTGGACTTCAAAAAGTACTTCATTGGATGTAAAGCTCTTTGGGATGTCCTGAGGTCATGACGGAGCTATATGAATGCAAGTCTTTCTTTCTGGGCTTTGTACTTGCCAACATCTGCAGCATTCTGCTTTTGGTCCAGACACTTAATTGGAAATAGACAAATAACAAGGAGAAACTTTTGGTCATTTGACTTGAACTTGATTATTGTAGAAGAAAGGGACTTGCTATCAAATTGTTTCATCTTTCACTCATCAGGATAGCTCAAAGGAAATTACCAACAGTAACGGGGGAGCAACAATTTATACTGCATAAGAACAGATTGCTGATTGGCTGGCAAGTGGACTCTGATTGGTGGAGACATTGCTATGAAGAATGTAGCATGGAACAGTTAACTGCCCTGCTTTGTTCAAATTCAAACCAGCTAATCGACTCTGATTGGCCAAGGCATTGCCCTGGGAAATGTACCAGGGAATGACTGTTCCTTAAGCTTTTGTTTAGTTGATAAAGGTGCAAAGTGTGGACATGTTCTTTTTGTCTGCAAAGGAGAGGACCCTGTGTGTGAATATATGTGGCTTCTAGCATGTATAAATGAGTGACATTGTGAGCCTGATTGATATTGCACCTGGGCAGTTAACTGTTCCATGCTGCATTCTCCATGGCAATGCCTGCACCAACCAGTCCACTTTCCAACCCTCATGAAGTGTAAATTGTTGATCACCCATAACTGTTGGAAAATTCTTGCAACCTATCCTGATGAGTGCAAGATGAAAAGCTTTGACAGCATGTCTCTTTTCTCAGCAACACTCAAGAAACATTTACACATTCTTGCCAAGTGCAATATTAAAAGCAGATTCGAAATGTTTGCTGAACAGGAGGTCATTGAGAAAAGTCTGACCCACCTGCATTAGCCAACTAACCTGGTTGTTGTCGCCTCCCTGGTAATGAATTCACTGTTGGCAGGAGCTCTTTGCATTTCCCCTGATTATCATTATAACGAGGTTTAATATCGAATGTGCCAAATCTGTTCTGTATACTTGTGAATCGTTTTTTAAAATTCTTTCTCCTTCCTGGGGATACACGAGTATGAACTCCTTTTAAAGTGAAAAGTAATGAAAAGCCAACAACTCATAATGAAAAAGAGAAAAAAAAAATCAGTTTGTGGAAAATCACATGTGGTTTGGACATCACCTCAGTAACGTTAGATACATGGTGGTGTGCATGTGTGAGAGAAAGGTAGAGATTGGGGTAAAATTTGGCTTTGGCAGCATGGTAAGATTTATAGTCGTCAGCCTGTATTCAGTTCCAGGGATCGGGAACTGCAGTTACGAGGATAGATTGGAGACGCTGGGACTGTTCTCCTCAGAGGTGAGAAGGTTGAGAGGAGATTTGATAGAGGGGTCTGGTTAGAGTAGATAGAGAGAAATTGTTCTCATTGGTGGAAGGATTGGGAACAAGAGGACACCATTTTAAGGTTTATGGGAAAAAAGCCCAATCAACGTGAGGAAAACCCTTTTTATGCAGTGAGTGGTTAGGATCCGGAAGGCATTGCCTGAGAGTGTGGTGGAGACAGATTCAACCGAGGCTTTCAAAAGAGAATTGGATAAGCAGCTGAAGAGGAAAAAACTTGCAGGGCTATGGGGAAGTGGCTAAATTGATCTTGCAGAGTGCTAGCACGGACACGATAGGAGGAATGGCCCCTTCTGTGCTGTAGCCATCCTATGATTCTGTGAATAACAGGTGGCCAATTTGATGCTGCCCGTTTCACGCTGCGGCCTAGAATGAATTTCCATGCTGTTTGCCTTCACTGTATGCCATCATTTGATTGTTTGGTGTCAGGTCAAGAATTCTGGTGGTGAAGTCACAAATCCATGCCCACAGTCCTAATACGCTCATTGAAGTTATGAAAACATCTGGGGGATTTCTATTTAACTGTCTGGGTGTTGAGCGTGGGATGAGTGAAGAGCCGAGCAGAGATTGGGGCTCAGGGTAGCGGTGGTGAAGGGACGTGGAGGGGGACATGGGAAGGCAGGTCAGGGACAGAGCATGGCCTAAGGAAAACCAGGGAGGTTCTGTAAGAGATGTGTACCTCTTTATTCGCATCACATTGAGGGATGTTTAACGCTCAGCTGTTAAAGGCAAAAGTCTATTTTACTTATTGAAAGCTTAGACCTCCAGGCAAATGTGGCTTAGCAGGTAGAGCTTCTGTCCCTGAGCCAGGAGGTTGTGGATTCAAGACCTAGACCCGAACTTTCCGTCCCAGTAGCATCATGGCGGGTGTGAGTGGACAATTTGGGGAGAAGGCCAAAAATTGGTTTCAAGCCGTGGTGAAACCAGTTTGTGATTGACTGCTCCACCCATCATTGGCAGGCTGTGTTTCCTGCTGCTGAGCTGCATTTTCATGTACTTATAAGCCCTGCTCACCGGAATCATCCCCCCATGTCGAATTTACCACCCACGTCAGTGAGAAAACACGCCGGCCCAGAACACGTCTTGACAAGTGTGATGTGTGGAAGTCGGGACTTACCGCCAGGGCCTTGCTCACACCATGGATCCAAGGAGCAGAGGATGCTGGAGCCCGACAGCTACCGGGCCCTGGAGGAACACGTGCATCACGTGCTGGGTAGACTTGCATGGACATGGTTCCACCGCGAAGCAGCTCACGGAAGGAGGGAGGTCTCTGCTGATGTCTGGGGTCTGCTTTGGGGCATCACGGTCTTGGCTGTGGGCTACTACAGATGATGGCGAGGTGGGGAGAGGAAGGTCCAACTCTGAGTGGGAGAGGAAGGTGTACTGTGGGGGGGTGGGAGAGGAAGGACTAGGTTTGACTGGGAGAGGAAGGTGTAAAAGGGGTGGGTGAGGTTTGGATGGGGGAACAAAGATGTCAATGGAAGTGAGGTTGGGAGAGGAGTGGAGGGAGTAATGGGGGAGAACGCAGAAACTGGGGAGGTAGGTGTAAGGGGGGAAGAAGGTGTATGGGAAGGAGTTAGGAGGGGGGAAAGAGTCCAGAGGGAGGAAGGAGTCCAGGGGAAGGAAGGAGTTCGAGCAGAGGAGGACTCCAGAGGGAGGAAGGAGTCAGGACGGAGGAAGGAGTCAGGGTGGAGGAGGGGATAAGAGTGGAGGAGGGAATAAGGGGAGGTGTCCAGGTGACTGTGCAAGGGAGGGGTCTGTGGGGTCGATGACTGCCTCCAAGGGAGAGAACTGAGGGTGGGCATGGTAGGAGGGAATGGTGAGTATGAGAGGGGCAGGGTGAGCAGGTAGGGTGGGAGGGTGAGGGTGCGACAGTACCTGTAGAAGGGGCAGCGAGGGTGGTTGGTGCGGACTCGGAGGCAGACACAGACCCTGGGCGTTGGAAGAAGGAGGTCGGGTAGGTCAATGAGGATGGGGGTGGGACTCTTGGGAAGATCAGGAGCATGCACAATCACCTGGACATCCTGGAAAGAAAAGGATTTGTGTTGGTAGGTGATGGCGGGGAGGTGGAAGGTGATGTCGGTTGGGGGGGGGCGGTGGTCAACAGTGATGGGGGAAAGGACATGGGGGACTGGGGGAGGGGAAAGCACTAGGGAACTGAAAACAAACCTCACTACAACCATACTTCTGAAATGGAAAGTGAGGAGCGTTGTGTTGGACGGGACCAGGTGCTGCATGGGGGTGTGAGCAGTGGGTGGGCGGAGATGCAGATCCGCTCAGATGGACAACTGAAAGAGAACCCCAGCAGGCAGCACTGGAAATGCTCAGGACAGTGAGATGAGTGTGATGGAGGAAGGCTCTGCGTGTATGGGAGAATTCTTGCACCAGGCTCTGAAAGGCCCTGCCACACACACACTACTCCCTCCAGGATCACTCGTGGTCTGGCAGCTGAACTATTAGTGGCGGGGGTGGAGAGGGGTGCAGGGGGAGGACTCAAAAAGCCCATAAATGAATCTGAAAGACACCAGATGGAATCGTCTCAGATTTACACTAAGTGCGTTCGTGGGTAGGTAAAACGATGTTTCACCCTCAGCTGCAATGGCAGCTTTTCACACCATATCGTCCCGAACCCGCCACGTTAGTTATGCATTCCTGGGATACATGCCGTTGCCATGGCAAAAGAGGACAGTCACCCAGTGCCCTAAAAGGATGAATGATCTCCTCTGTTCTGCCGGGGTAAGTCACTCTTCTCATCACTCTCAACTCACACACTCACAAGCCCATCACACACCCACAGGGCCCTCACTCACTGCCGGTCCAAGGGACATCACCATTCACTCTCTCACGCACACACATTCATTGTCTTCGTCCCACCCAAGGGACCACTCACCACCCACACATGTCAGGCATATGTACCATCTGGGCTGGCAGGCATTCTGCTTACAGTCTCTCCATCTCTATTCATGCAAGACAAGCTGGCACACAACAACAGGGAAAAGCAGGAATGCCTGAAATCAAGGTCCCCACAGACTTTGTAAACAGAGCCATCCAGCTGGCCAGCGACTATCTGGATCGGTCTTGTGCTGACAGTGAGGTCGGCACTGCTCTACCAAGTGAGGGTCCAGCAGTGCACCCTCTATCAGACAACCATGCTGTGAGTGATGTGTCCTCTTTCACAGGCCACTGTCATGTACTAATTATCCCTCCCTGCTTTCGCAGGCACATCTGTCAAACAGCGGATGGAATCCATGACCGAGGGCCTCCAATGAAGGCCTGAAGAAACCTCTGAAGAGGAATCTGGAGGCGCCCTCCCTAAATGTCCCATCACAGTGCTCAACCCCACCCTCCCCCAGCACAGAGACACACATCTCGGTGGGACCTAGCTTTAGAGCAGTCTGAGGATCGCAAACTGGTGAGCACATCACACTGTCTGATCCACAGCAGGCAGCAACAGGGATGTCCCAGATGTCCGGCACTCAGAGGACCCCTGGAGGCCAGAAATCTGCTGAGTCTGAGTCAGATGACGAGCCTCTGGACTCGGTCATGTCACAGTTGCTGGAGCTGCAAAGGCAAGCTCGGGAACATCAGGAAGGGATGTCCGCTGCACTTCTCAGACTGCAAGGCACCATGGAGGAGTCCATTCACCTTCAGGCTGAGGCGATAGCGCCGGCATGCCAACGCGCCGAGATCAACATTGGTAGGATGGCAGCCACCATGGAGACCTTGGTTCGGTACATCTGTCCTGCACTGCTACGTGGGCTAAACTCCATCACTGATGCCATAGTTGGCCTCCAACAATGTGTACACGAGAGGGGTACGGGGCAGCCCGATCTCACTCCAACTACCCTCTCACTTCAAGGAGTCAGCCAGGGGCCCTCGGGAGGAGGGGGATCAGCAGGTGCACACCCCAGTGCCATCCATCCAGGTGACTCTTGGAGTGTCTGGCGCATTCAAATCCTCTCTCCCTGTGACCCCAGCAGCTCCAGCTCCACAGGCCGAGGAGGGTGCCACTGCCACATAGCAGGACCCCGAAAGCAGGCCAGGGCCCTCCAGGTCTCAGGCCTCCAGAGGGCATCCACCAAGTTCACCACAGACCTCTGCTGTGGATGTCTGGGGAGCACCAAGGCATAGCAGCAGGGTTAGGGAGGTTAAGAAGATGTAATTGCACAGCCTGGGCACGGGTGTTAATCACTTGTACAAAATGTTCACTATTGTAAATAAACTTCCAAGAATGTCTCCCTGTCTATGGCTCCTTGTTCTGATGAGCAGTGTTCCTGTCACTCAGATGTGAAACCTTTCTGCAGAAGATAAAGGCAGGTGTCTCAGTCCAGGGCCTCTTCCCTGTGCATTGTGCAGCCTTCAGACCAAAGTGATGGTCCAGCCTCACACTCCCTGGGCACATTACTGAAGCCTGCACCTTGATGGTGCTGGTCATTGCTGCCAGAATGGGCAGAATGGTATTCCAACGAGGATCCCGATGTCCAATGGTGGGAAACGCAGTCGGCCATTGACGGGCTGAGCAGACGATCACAAACTGGTTTCACGACGTCATGAATCCAATTTTTGACCTACTCGCCATGTTGTCTGCTCACACCAGTGAACACGCCTGACGCCAGTGGGCATGTCCGATTTCGCCCAGCATTACACATTACTCAGTGAAAGTGAATATATTTTCACATTATAAAGTGACAAAATGTGTTCACCTGTGCAACCACTTGTGATCAGAATGTCTTAACTTTTCTAGGCCTACCATTTCTTCTAGGTGCTGTCCTGACATCCACAGCAGGGATGGAGACAGTCTGCGCAATGGTTGGCTGTGTTGCTTCTGATGGCTTTGGGGTGGATCCTCTGGAGAGCCAAGGTCTTGAGGGCCCAGGCTTGCTCTGGCTGTCCTCCTGAGGGCAGCTGCTCCCTCTGCGGTGACAGGGAACGAGGTTGGGGGGGTGGGGGGCGGTGGTCACAGGCAAAGGGGACTTGGAGTGAGCAGACAGCCTCTGAGATTCCTGAGTGGATGACCCAGGGGTGTCCAGCTGCTGCTCCTCCTCCCTTCAGGTGCCCAAGAGCCCTGGGCTGACTCCTTGAGGGGAAAGAGCACCTGGAGGGTCGGCGAGGTGCCCTGTTTCCCTCTCGCATTGTCACTGCAGGAACTCATCCATTGCTACCACAATGCAGGTCTGCACACATCTCTGCGTTCTGCTTGACCAGTGTATTCATGGTGTCCATCATCCTTCCCAGGGAGACCACCATACACACATATGGGCACCACTTCGTCAGAGAGCAGGTGGACGCATTCCTCCGATTCACAAGCCACTGTGTTGAGGGCTTCCAACAGCTCTGCGTGATGTTCCACCACCTTCTGCTGACTCTCAAGGTTGAGTTGAGAGGCCGAATCCAGAGGCTCATTATCTGACTCAGACCTCACACTTGCCCCTTCCCCAGCAGTCCTCCGAGTGCCGGGGAACTTGGCTGAACCTGCCTCTTCCTGCTGCGGACACATGTCCATGTAGTGACCACCAGATTCTGAAGCTGAGCCTGCTCCAAATCTAGGCCCACTGAAGTGTGTGTCTCTGCGCTGGTGGAGGGTGTGGGTAAGCGCTGTGACGGGTCTTCCAGGCTGCTTATTTCCAGCTCTTCAATGGAGGTGTTGTCTTCTTGGCTGCAAATGAGGATGGGGCTGGAGCTGAGGGACTGGCTGGCTGAGTTTGTCATTTGCTTGGCAGAACTCCCTGTGAACCAAAATTGAGATGAGTAGTGCTTGTCAGCATTCAAAAGCAGGAGAGAGAGCACTCACAGTTGCATTGAGGGGGGGATGATGTGGTGCAGGATCCTCAGGTGGGTGTTCGCCACCCCGACCTCACCGTCGCTCCATCATGGTCCACGACTTCACCAGTCAGCGCGAGGGCACGCTCCCCAAAGTGAGTGAGGGGCCTAATGTGGGTCACTCCACCCCTGGTCTGGGACCTCTCCCTGCTGATGTGAGTCAGCTTCTCCTGCGTGGAAACAGATGGAGAGAGTGTGAGCAGGACACATGGCACTGTGTGGAATGTCTGTGTGAGGCATGAGCTCCAAAGGATATGAGCCTGATGGAGATGTGAGGGTCTGTGTGAGAGTTAGTGGTGTTGTCCCTTGAGGTGTGAGATCCCTGTGGATGTGTGATGGGTTTGTGAGTGCGTGAGTTGAGATTGATGAGAAGAGTGACTTACCCTGGTGGAACAGAGGAGAGTATTCATCCTCTTTCTGCACTGAGTGGGTGTCCTCTTTTACAGGATGTCGGCACTGACTGACACTGCCACCGCCTCCCTTGCTGGATTGGCGACCTTGCTCGCTGGACTTCGCTCAGAGCCGGGGTAGAGGACTTTGTGATGGGCCTCCACTGTGTCCAGAAAGTGCTCGAAGGAGGGTTCACTAAATCTAGGGGGGTAGTATGTTTCCTCCCTTTGGCAGCCATCAGTTCCCAGAAGCTTCCTATCTCTTGAAGAGAGCTAGCTCTGTGCAGGGGTGACCTTTAGATATGGCGCCTGGTTTACTGAACGCCTGAGGTGACGGTGGGGCAGGTGACACAGGGGCCACCCCGTCAGCAATCCGGTGTGTTTCTCTGGAATGCATAATTAATGAGGCGGGACACACTGGGAATGGGACGATAAGGCATGAAAAGCCGCCATTGCGGCCAACGGGTAAAACGTCCTTTATTCCGCCCACTACCGCACTCAGTGCAAATCTGAGACAGTTGCATCCCCTCTCTACAAACTTGTCTGCAAAATCAAGGGTCACACTCCCAGTGCTAGTGCTGTCCGTTTTGTGGATCTTCTTGCCAGACTGGTAAACAAAATTCCAATACAACCACTTCCATTGCATAGTGTGACACACTTTCCAACCAGAAATTCCATCCGTCGTCTTGACCGGGTGGAGAATCAGCAGCTGGGCAATGTGGGCTGTGCCCAGGGTGTACCAGGAGTAGCTGTGTCAGGAAATTTACTGCTGGCTGGCCAGGGGTACATTAACCACATGGAGTCTGACTGACCCTGCAGTATACAGAGCCTTCTCAGTAATCTGCAGGGAAACCTGTAGAGTGTCAGCATTTGATTCCAATTAGATCATGGTTAAAGAAAGAAACAACTTGCACCTTTTTAGCACCTTTCATGACCTCAGGACATCCCAAAGCACTTCACAAGTGATGAACTCCCCATCGGCCCCACCCTATTTTGAAGAAGAGGAGTGGAGTTCTTCCTAATGTCCTGGTCAGTATTTATGTCTAAACCAACATTACCGAAAAGAGATGATGTGGGCATTACCACACTGCCGTTTCTGGGAGCTTGCTGTGTGCAAATTGGCTGCTGCATTCCCCACATTACAAACCTGACCACACTCCAAAAGTACTTCATTGGTTGTAAAGTGCTTTGAGATGTTCTGAGATCCTGAAAAGTGCCTTTGTTATAGAGTTGATTTTCCAGGCAACTTCTCCTGGTGGTCACATTGAACTTTATTTACAAGACAAGCAGCAGCAACTACATGTGTGCATCAAACTCTATAACTAAAGAAGAACTCTCCCCTAGAGGTTCCTCCCCCTGCTGCTAATTCATTGGTTTACACAGATCTTGTGATCTTATAGCACAGATTTATTCTTAAAGCTACAATCCTACGTTTACCAGAACTATACTACTACATTCCTCCCCCTTTAACTTTTCTGTACATTTTGTACTTACAAGGATATTTATCTCAAGACATTACAATATTTACACAGGTCAGGAAATTACAAGTTCAGTCTTTCAGGCGGTTTCTTGATCCATGTGGAACGTTGTAGCTCCACAACTTCAGCTTCTTTTGTAGGAACCACATTCTCTGGAACCGCATTAACATCAGGTACCTCATTAGGCACAGGCAATTCAGTGACTTCCACTCCGACAGAGACATTGGGCATGTCAGTCCTTGGTTGAGCAACTTCAACAGGAACCATAGGTTCAGCAATGGTTACAGTGGAACATCATTTTGTTGGGGTTTCTCTTAAACGATCCACATGCTTACGGGTGATCTGAGACTTCACTTCCATGTGGTAGGACAATGGTCCGGTCACAGAACTTACTTTACCAGGTAACTACTTCGGTCCTCCGCTGAAATTCCTCACATATGCTGCTTCTCTGACAGTAAATTGTCGCTCATGACTATGCAAATCATGAGTCACTTCATTGGTGCCTTTGACTTTTCCCCACCTTACCCTCCAGACTGGGAAGTATCAGGTTTAGTCTTGTTTGAAGACAGTGCCTCATCAGTAATTCTGCATCCTCTTTCTATGTGTCTTCTTTGTTCTACCACAGAATTTAGTCTCGTCCTTCTTTTTGACTTCACTGTCGGCCAGACTTCTCTCAGGTGAAATCTCAACTTGTCTCAGTTCAATAGTTGAGCTACCCATGACTCCATTATCTACTTGAATCTTCTAAAGTTCTACGACTTTTGCTTTCAAAGCCTCTTTAGCTTCATTCAGCTGATTCTTCAGCTCTTCTGTCTCCTTCTTGTAACTGTTCCTCCTGGAACCTTGAACATTGCTGTGTTTTGTCTGCCAACTGGTCCTTCAGTTTGGTCAGAGTGACATTAAATTCTTCCTGTTTCTCCTCGTAATTTTCCAGAGGTAAAAATTTTGACCTGAGGGATCCTTGTACTGTGTGAAGGTCTTTCAACAGGTTTTCCTTTTCTTTGTGAAATTTACTTGTTTCATCTTGAATTCTGTCATTCAGCAGAGTCTTCTTGAGTTTCATCTGCTGTCCTTCCATGTCGTTGTTTAAGACAACATTCATTTCTTTAGGTTGCTGAATGGCCACACACTCCATTTTCATCCAGTTGCAATCCTTGGACTCTCCAGGCTCTTTCTGAATTACCTTGTCTTGTTCCTTTTCCAACTCAGGAACTCTTCCAACTTCCTTTTGAAATTTCATTGGCCAATCAGGTGAATTTTAGTCAAACAATTTCAACCTAGAAGGCTTGATCCTCTACCTTCTACCACCATCAGTGGTATCTGTGCCTATAACAATTGTCTATAATGAACAGTTACTCTGGTAATACCTTTTCCCTGGATTTTTCACCTGTGTATGTTTTCAACTTGGCAGATGTTTGTTCCAAATTTAATTGTTGAACACCTTTATTTAAATATCTGAAAGTCCTATTACAGTGGTAGAAGGACCCATGTCTACTTCCATTTTTAATGGTTTACCATTCACTTGTACTGTGACAATAATTGGCTCTGTCTTCTCAATTTTCATGTTGAATAATGAATAAATGTCAGAATTGGTTGTTTCTGGCTCTTCCACACAATATACTTCATTGGCCTTTTTAAATCTCGCTTTCCAATGTTTCAACTTATTCCCATTTGCAATGTTTCTACTTCTGTGATGAAAATAACACTCTACCTTTTTAAATTGCCAATCGTTAGGTGTATGATTGTTTCCACGTTGATAAAAATTAGTTTTTAACTTTGCTGCTAAGCAATATGTTGTGGATCCAACCAGGGATCAGGCTATTCTGGATCTGGTAATGTGTAATGAGGCAGGTCTAATAAATGATCTCAGAGTAAAAGATCGCCTAGGAAACAGTGACCATAACATGGTGGAATTTAGCATTCAGTTTGAGTGAGAAACTTAGTACGGTAACAGCTGTGCTAAACTTAAATAAGGGCAGTTACAAAGGAATGAGGATAGAGTTGGCTGATGTGGACTGGGAAAGGAATTTAGCAGAAAAGACGGTTGATGAACAATAGCAGACGTTTAAGAAAATAATTCATGACTCACAACAAAGATATATCCCAGTGAGGAAGAAGGAGTCAAGGAAGGGGTTAACCAAGGAAGTTAAGGATAGTATCAAAGTAAAAGAAAAAACATACAGGATTGGCAAAGTTTTGTAAACCAACAGAAGATGACCAAAAAATAATAAAGAAGGAGAAAATAAACTTTGAGGGTAAACTAGCAAGTGATATAAAAATGGACAGTAAGAACTTCTTTAAATATAGAAAAAGGTAGACAGAGGCCAAAGTCAATATAGGCCCCTTAGAGTTTGAGGCTGGGAAAATAATAATGGGGAACTAGTAAATGGCAGAGGAGTTGGATAAATACTTTGCATCAGTCTTCACAGTAGAAAACACTAATAGCATTTCAAAAATACTAAATAATCATGGGGCAAAAGACAGGGGGAGGAAATAAATCCAATAACTGTCACTAGAGACAAAATAATAGGGGAACTAATGGGTCTAAAGACCGAAGAGTCCCCTGGGCCTGATGGGTTGCATCCTAGGATATTAAAGGAAGTAGCTGCAGAGGTAGTGGACGCACTGGGAGTAATCTTCCAAGAATCCTTAGATTCTGGAAAAGTCCCAGAGGTTTGGAAAACTGCCTATGTAACACCTTTATTCAAAAGGGGAGGGGACAGAAAACAGGTAACTATAGATGAGTTAGCTTAACATCCGTCACTGGAAAAATGTTAGAGTCTATTATAAAGGATGCAGAGTATTTACAAATCCATAATATACTCAAGCAGAGTCAGCATGGCTTCACGAAGGGGGAATCATGCCCAACAGATATATTAGAATTCTTTGAGGAGGTAACAAGCAGGATAGGTAAAGGGGAACCAGTAGATGTGATATATTTGGATTTTCAAAAGGCATTCCGTAAGGTACCACACATAAGGCTACTTAATAAGATAACAGCCCATGGTGTTGGGGGTAGCATGGATAGAGGGTTGGCTAATTAATAGAAGACGGAGAGTTGGGATATGGGGGGGCATTTTCAGGATGACAACCTGTAACTAGTGGAGTGCCACAGGGATCAGTGCTGGGGCCACAATTATTCACAATATATATTAATGACTTGGATGAGAGAGATGTATGTACTATCACCAAGTTTGCGGATGACACAAAAATAGGTGGGAAGGCAAGTGGTGAGGATGTCACAAAGAGTCTACAGAGGGATATAGACAGGTTAAGTGAGTGGACAAGAACTTGGCAAGTGGAATATAATGTGGGAAAATGTGAGGTTATGCACTTTGGCAGGAAGGATGGAGGAGCTGAATATCCCTTAAATGGAGAAAGACTGTAGAAAGCTGCAGCACAGGGATTTGGGGGTTCTCATGCATGAATCCCAAAAAGCTTGCATACAAGTTAAACAGATAATAGGGAAGGCAAATGGAATGTTGGCCTTTATTTCAAAGGGAATGGAGTATAAAAATAGGGAAGTCTTGCTAAAACTATACAAGGCACTAGTTAGACCACACCTAGAATACCGTGAACAGTTTTGGTCCCCTTATCTAAGGAAAGATATACTGGCATTGGAGGCAGTCCAGAGAAGGTTCACTAGGTTCACATTATGGAGATATCGAAGGATTTTCTTATAAGGAGACGTTGAGTTGGTTGGGCCTGTACTCATTGGAGTTTAGAAGAATGAGAGGCGACCTTATTGAAATATATAAGATTCTTAGGGGGCTTGTCATGGTAGATGCTGAGAGGTTGTTTCCCCTTGTGGATGAGTCTAGGACCAGAGGGCATAATCTCAGAGTGAGGGGTTGCCCATTTCAGACAGAGATGAGGAGGAAATTTTTCTCGCAGAGGGTGGTTAATCTGTGGAATTCTTTACCACAGGGAGCTGTAGAGGCTCAGCCATTAAGTATATTCAAGGCTGAGATAGACAGATTTTTAATCAGTAAGGGAATCAAGGCTTATGTGTAAAAGGCAGGAAAGTGGAGTAGAGGATTATCAGATCAGCCATGATCTCATTGAATGGAGGAGCAGACTTGATGGGCCGAATGGACTTCTTCTGCTCCTATGTCTTATGTTCTTGTGGTTTGTTTCCTCTCAATTTTTGGTTAGCGGGGGCTCTTTTCTGCCTCACGGCAGAGTCCCGGCTTTCCACACCACTTTCAGCTGATTGTTCCCGCCAAACTAGAAGAATAGTGCCATTTTGTGCCCCTTGAATGGCTTGTGAATCCCTTACAGCGCTTTCCATCGCAAGTGCTAATTCTAACACTTTCTTAAAATCAAGATTCACTTCAGCCAGCAATCTTTGTTGAATAGCATCCTCCTGCATGCCACATACCAAACAACTCCTGAGCATGTCATTCAGGGTTTCACCAAAACAATATTCCGTTAGTTGTTTAAATTTTACCACATAGGTAGCAATGGTCTCTCCCAGGGCTCTATTCCATGAATTGAACCTGAACCTCTGCATTGTGACTGAGAGCTTAAATTGGAAATGTCCCTTAACGAGGTCTACTAATTCACTGAAAGTCTTTGAATCTGCAGCACTGGTGGCTGTCAAGCTTTGAATTAAACTGTAGGTTTTGCTCCCACAAATACTCAGGGGAATTGCTCTCCTCTTTTCCTCCCCTGTGATTTTGTTGGCTTGAAAGTAGAATGCAAGACATTCTATATACTGAGACCAGTATTCTGTGGCTGGTTCAAAGGGATCGATTCTGCCAAAATGTGGCATCTTGGATGATATATCTTTCTTTCTTTTTATTTATCTTAGATAATCACAATCGCTGAGTGAGGGACAGCACCAGATCTGATTTATCCTCATCGCCAGTTTGTTATAGAGTTGATTTTCTAGGCAACTTTTCTTGGTGGACACATTTAACTTTATTTACAAGACAGCAGCAGGAATTACATGTGAGCATCTGACTCCATAACTAAAGAAGAACTCTCTCCTAGGGGATCCCCGTGCTGCTAACTCTTTGGTTTACACAGAGCATGTAACCTTATTGTAGGATTATTCTTATACGTTCATTTGAGCTATAATTACTTCAGCCATATAAACACAAAGTTCCTTTAGCTGTTGTATAACAATGTAGTCTGAGGATTCATTAAAGCAGAATTTTGATTTGAAGTCCCATTAGAGAGCTCCCCACAATTGTAATTGCTCTCTCCTTTCCTCCTAGAAGCAAAGTAAAGTAAATATAATGATACCATTGATTTAATTTATGTTTATCACTCTCCCCCCGATTAGAATGGAACTAAACCTCAGCTGTAGATTACTTCCTTCATCACATCACATTGTTTGCTGATCCACCCAAGTGGAACCCAATGAGTGAGTCATTCTTATCTTCATAGCCTATTACTCCTTCTTCCCTCCATTTGAGGAGCAATTGGTAAAGTTATTCCATTAGAGTTATCACTTGGTGATCTCTCCCATTGAGTTCCTAAGAACGCTCCATTTGTTCCTTTATTCACTGAGCATTTCATTCCCTGCCACTTCAGTGCTAAATTACCTGAATAGTTTTGTAATCAATTTTCCATCAACCTCCTACACGTCCAGCACTTCACACGTAATTGTAGCTCATACTGAAGGGAGACATGGAAATTCCTGGCTGTCTGACCAGGCAGTCGTGACAGGAAACCTTTCAGCTCTCAGGGAGATGGCTAAATGTTTAACATGTACACAGCACTTTCAGTGAAATGCAATTAAGTGTCCGGAGGTACTTTACAGGAGCGTTATAAAGTAAACGCTGACATGGAGCCACATAAGGAAATAATGGGGCAGATGGCCACAAGCTTGGTCAAAGAGGTAGTTTTAGGGAGCACCTTGCTGGAGGAAGCTGAGGTAGAGAGTTGTAGGGAGGGAATTCCAGAATACAGGACCAAAGCAGCTGAAAGCACAGCTGCCAATGGTGGAGCGATTAGAATTGGGGATGCTGAAGAAGCTAGAATTAGAGGACTGCAAAGACCTTGGAGTTTTACAGAGCTGGAGGAGATTGCAGAGAGACGGATGGGCAAGACCATGGAGAGACTTGAAAACTTTCAAAGATGAGTTTGATATACTTGCCAAGTACAAATATGGTGAAAGAGCAGGGGAGTTGGACTAATTGAATAATCCATCAAAGGCATGATGGCCTTAATGGGCTCCTTAGGTGTTGCATCATTCTGGAGTAGAATAGAGTTGAGTACAATATAGAATAAACTCAGCACATAAAGACAGAGGACATACAATACAATATGCTTCAATATATTTCAAAATAATGCAACATTTGCTATAATGTTCCAAGTAGTTTGCAAAGGATGAACCAGGCGTATGTTGTGGGACTTATCAAACGTAAGGAGAACAGTTTTATATAATCCACAAATAAGTGAAAGATGTCCTATTGTATAAACAGTGGGTTATTGAGATTGCCATCATCATGTAACACACATGCAAGTGAGGGCATATTTAGATTGTAATGTATGGGTGAGTGAAAGTAAATGCATAAAACAGAAGTCTCTGTAGATACTTTTATCGTGGGACTCAGGAATCAGTGAGGAGGCTCTTATCGTGTGACGTTAGAGAGAAGGGGAATCAGGAGATCTGCATTTTGAGTACTTTATCTTTCATAACTTATTGACCATAAAGTACTACCTCAGCTACACTACACCATGGCATTTTTTTAAAAAAGGCATTCTGAATATATTTTTGAAGTAATTGCCTGGGAAAAGTTTGGCTGTTTTTGGAATTTGCTTATTTATTCGAAAGTAAACTTGTAACCTGTTGACAACTACACGTTATGTGTTACATTCACACATCCAAAGCTTCCAGCAGGATCATCTCACAGTTACCTCACTGCTGGTGCAAACCTGTTAGGGAAAGTTATCACTCATATTGAAGGGAAACAGAAATTCCTCACTGTTTGACCAGGCAATTATGACAGGAAACCTCTCAGCTCTCATAGAGATGATTAAATTTATAACAACCACTTCTATTTATATATTACCTTTAACATAACAAAACATCGCAGGGGGATTATAAAACAAAAAGTGACATCAAAACACAGAAGGAGATATTAGAACAGATGACTAAAAGCTTAGTCAGAGAGGTAGGTTTTAAGGAGTCTATTAAAGGGCAAAATGAGGTAGAGAGGCAGAGAGGGTTAGGGAGGGAATTCCAGAACGTAGACCCTTGACAGCTGAAGGCACAGACACCAATGATGGAGCAATTAAAATTGCAGATATTCAAGAGGCCAGAATTAGAGGAGCACAGAGATCTCGTTAAGTTTTAGGACTGGACGAGATTACAGAGAGAGGGAGGGATGAGGCTATGGAGGGTTTCAAAACAAAGACAAGAATTTTAAAATCAAGGCATTTGCTTAGCCAGGAGCATGTGTAGGTCAACAATCACAGGAATGGTGGGTCAGTGAGATTTACATATGGCAGCAGAGTTTTGAGTAGACATCAAGTTTATCAAGGTTAGAATGTGAATGGTTGACCATGAATGCCTTAGGATAGTTCATTCTAAAGGTAAAAAGGCATGGATGAGGGTTTCAGCAGCAGATAAGCTGATGCATGGGTGGAAAAAGGCGAAGTTATGATGGTGGAAATAGCCGGTCTTGGTGATGGCACGGATATATGGAAACTCATCTCAGCGTTAAATATGGCACTGAAGTTGTGAACAATCTGGTTCAGCCTCAGACAGTTGCCAGGGAGGGGGATGGAATTGGAGGCTAAAGCAGTGGAGTTTGTGACAGAGACAGAAGACAATCAGTCTTCCCAATGTTTAATTGGAGAAAATATTTCGCATCGGACCAGCAGATGTCAGACTAGCAGTTGGACAATTTAGCGGCAGAGGAGGGTTGATATAGGTGGTGGTGAGGTAAAGCTGAGTGTAAATGGGGAACCTGACACTGAGTTTTCAGACGATGTTGCCAAGGGGCAGCACGTAGATATGAAATCGGGGGGCCAAGGTTAGATCCTTGGATGGCACCAGAGGTAACGGTGTGAGAAAGGAAAAAGAAGCCATTGCAAGAAATTCTCTGGCAATGATAAGATGGATACGAATGGAACCAGGTTAGTGCATTCCAACCCAGATGGACGTTGATGGAGGAGACATTGAAGGAGGATGGTGTAATCAACTGTGTTAAAGGTTGCAGGTAGGTTGAGAAGGATGAGGAGGGAAAGTTTACCTTTATCACAGTCACATAGGATGTTGTTTGTAACTTCGATAAGAGCTGTTTCTGTACTGTGGCAGGGCAGACACCTGATTCAAGGGATTCAAGCATGGAGCTTCGGAAAAGATGGGAACAGATTTGTGAGATGACAACACATTCAGGAATTTTGGAGAGGATAGGGAGGCTAGAGATGGGACAGTAGTTTGCAAGGATGGGAGGGTCAAGGGGTGTTTTTGTGGAGGGGAGGCAGATTTTTGATGACAGCAGCTTTGAAGGAAAGGACAACAGTAACCCAAGGAGAGAGAAGTATTAACAGTGTCAGCTAACATGAGAGCCAGGAGGGGCTGTTGCATGGCCAGCAGGTTAATGGGAATGGGATTGAGGGAGCAAGAGACAAGATGAGCTCAGGGAGGGCATAAGGGGAGGTAGGAGAGAAACTAGAGAAGGATGTTCAGGGCAAGGTCGGGGGGCAGCTTTGGAGGAAGTTTGGCCCTGTGGACAAAGGGAAGGAAAGGAAGTGACAGAGGCACCTGATTAGATGGTCTCAATCTTAGTGACAAATAACTCCATGAGCTCCTTGTGCTTCTTGTTGGGAGTGAGGTTGGAAGAGACAGGAGACCGGGGATTAAGAAGACAGCTTGCAGTAGAGAAAAGAAGCCAGGGTTAATATATGAAACAAGTTCCTTCAGTAGGACAGCCTGGAATAAGGAAGCATGGCCTTGAAATTAAGAGTTAGGTTGTTCAGGGATGAAGGTAGGAAGCATTTGTTCACAAAAAGGTGAGTGGGAACCTGGAACTCTCTCCCCAAAAGGCTGGGGGTCAACTGGAAATTTCAAAACTGAGATTTATAGATTGTTGTTCGGTAAGGGATACAGAGCCAAGTGGGGTAGGAGTAATTAGGATATAGATCAGCCAATACTGGATGAGCAGAAATTTCCTCATATTGGGGAGACATTGTTTTCAGTCCCCACTCCTCCCTAACCCTAACTCTATCCCTCTCCCTGGCGACAGTCTGAGATTAAGCCATTCTGTTCGCAATCTTGGTGTTACATTTGATCCAGAGATGATCTTCTGATCTCATATTCACCAAGACCGCCTATTTTCACCTCTGTAACTTTGCTCAGCTTTGCCCCTGTCTCAACTCATCTGCTGCTGAAAGCCTCATCCATGCCTTTGTTAACCTCTAGGCTCAATTATTTTGATGCATTCCGCTGGTCTCCCACACTCTACCGTCCGTAAACTTAAGGTCATCCAAAACTCTGCTGCCCATGTCTTAACTCAAGAGTCCCATTCTCCTATCACCCATCTGCTCACTGACTTACATTGGATCCTGGTCAAGCAGTGTTCTGACTTTAATACTTTCATCTTTGTTTTCAAATCCCCCCATGGCCTTGCCGTTCCCTATCTCTAAAATACTAACCCCTGCAAACCTTTCAGAACTCTGCATTCCTGCAGTTCTGGCCTCTTTTTTAACATCCCACCATTGGCAGCCACCACTGGTGGAGGAGATGGTGATGTAGTGTCATTGGACTAATAACCTAGAGTCCCAGGCTAATACTCTGGGGACATGGGTTCAAATCCCACCACAGCAGCTGGTGGAATTTAAATTCAATTAATAAGTCTGGGATTAGAAGCTAAGTCTTAGTAATGATGACCATGACAACCCTTACTGGTTCACTAAAATCTGGCCTATATGTGACTCCAGATCCACAGCAATGTGGTTGACTCTTAACTACCCTCTGAATGCCCTAGCAAGCCACTCAGGTCAAGGGCAATTGATGGGCTATAAATGCTTGCCTGGTTAGTGATGCCCACATTCCATAAAAGAATAAAGAAAAAAAATGCCTTGGCCCTAATTAAGCTTTGGAATTCCCTCCCCCAGATCTCTCTCTCCCTCCTTAAAGCCCATCATCTTGACTAAGCTTTTGGTCACCCTGTTTCAATATGTTTTCGTGCAGCTCAATGTCAATTTTTGCTTGATAATGTTCCTGTGATGCTCCTCATGAGGTTTTACTACATGCAACATGCTATATAAATGCAAATTGTTGTTGTGTCGTATGTGGGAATTGCTGAAGCTTGTGCCCTACTGTCAGATACATCAGCGAGTCACTATTTTTTCCAGTGTCAGTATCATGAAGTTGGGGTTTTGATTCCTATGGTCAGGACATGATGAAATATTAATATTTCAGAAAAGCCAGCCCACAGCTCCCCCTTGTGGATATACAGAGCATAATCCAGTGAAAAGAAAACTGAAGAAAAGGACCAAATCCCCCCATGGCCTTGCCACTCCCTATCTCTATAAAATCCTCACCCCTGCAAACCTTTCAGAACTCTGCATTCCTGCAGTTCTCGCCTCTTTTGTGTCTCTGATTTTTCAATATCCCACCATTGGCAGCCACCATTGGTGGAGGAGATGGTGATGTAGTGTTATTGGACTAATAATCTAGAGTCCCAGGCTAATACTCTGGGGACATGGGTTCAAATCCCACCACAGCAGCTGGTGGAATTTAAATTCAATTAATAAGTCTGGGATTAGAAGCTAAGTCTTAGTAATGATCAGGATGCTGCAAAGCAACTTACAGCCAATGAAGTACTGTTTAAAGTATACCCACTGTTGTAATGTAGATCCCACAAAGACCAGTCAATCTGTTTCAGTGATGGTGGTGGAGGGTGAAATATTCATCACAACACCATGGAGAACTCCCCTGCTCTTCTCCCATGGGATCGTTTACATCAGAGCTTCTCAAGTGGGGCTATGTGGACCCTTGGGGTCCGTAGAGACTGCTCAGGTTGTCAGCATTAGAACCTGCAGAGCAATAATCGGAGACTTTGGGAGAAGGGGACTGTTCAAAATAGCTGGGGTGCACTAAGGATTCCCAGCTTTTATTAATTGATCCTTAATGGATGATCACAGGAAGTGTCCAGAGTAAACGAATGAGCAGTGGGTGGATGTGGCTTTGGTGACCATCAGGAGCAAAGTGTGGGCCCCACAAATAAGCAGGGGAGCGTGCTCGGTGGAGTGCTGAGAGTGGCACAATGATTTACAATGTAAGTAACCATCTAGTTGTCTCCTGATTTCTGCTGACTTTTTGTTAAGCACTGGTATTGAGTTCACTGAACTGGCTTAAAGTGGCAGTGAGCATTGCATTGGTTATTACATTAACCAGTTACTGTGCCCATAAAATATTCCTGTTGGTACTTTCAGTGGAGGGCTGAGAATCCATTTGAAAAAGTGTCCTTCAACCAAAAAAACTTGTGAACCACAGTTTTATGTCCAGGTCAGAGGGCAGATGGGGCCTCTGTTTAACGTCTCATCCAATAGTTGCAGTACTGTCACTACTGCATTGAAGTATCAGCTCTGGTCTTGTGCTCAAGTCTCTGGAGTGGCACTTTAATCTACAATCTTCTGATTCAGAAGCAAGAGGGAGCTATGGTTGACATTCGGAAACCTTTTAAGGTGAAAATTGAGCGTACCGTTTTGATTTCTGAGGTCATAAGGTAATTACAGATAAGGAAGACTTAGGCCATTTTATTTCTTATCATAATTTAATCTTTATAATGAGTGCTGTTATGAATTGAATCATAATGGCACAGAAGGAGGCCATTTGGCCTTTCACATCTATGCCACATGTCTGTAGACCAATCCAGTCAGTCCCATTACCCTGCTTCAACCCTGTAGCCCTGCAAGTTTATTTCATTAGAGTGCCCATCCATTATCCTTTCAAATCATAAAATGAAGCATTGAGTACAAAAGCAGGGACGTTATGCTGAACCTTTAGAAATCTCTGGTCAGGCCACAATTTTTTTCTTTACTCACTAATGGCATGTGGGTATTGCTAGCTGGGCCAGCATTTATTGCCCATCCCCAATTGCCCTTGAGAAGGTGGTGGTGAGCTGTCTTCTTGAACTGCTGCAGTCCATGTGCTGTAGGTACACCCACAGTGCTGTTAGAGAGGGAATTCCAGGATTTTGACCCAGCGACAGTGAAGCAGCAGCGATGTTTCCAAATCAGGATGTGAACAGCTTGGAAGGGAACTTCCAGGTGGTGGTGTTCCCATCTATCTGCTGCCCTTGTCCTTCTAGATGGTATTGGTCGTGTGTTTGGAAGGTACTGCCTAAGGAGCCTTGGTGAATTCCTGCAGTGCATCTTGTAGATGGTACACACTGCTGCCACTGAGCGTCAGTGGTGGAGGGAGTGAATGTTTGTGGACATGGTGCCTGGAATATTGCACCAAGTTCTAGCCATCACACTTTAGGAAGGATGTGAAGGTCCTTAAGAAGGTGCAGAGGACGTTTACTAGAATGGTTTCAGGAATGTGGGAGTTTAGCTGCAAGTTTAGGTTGAAGAAGCTCTCCTTGGAAAAAAGGAAAATGAGAAGAGTTTTAATGGAGATGTACAAGATTATGGCAGGTTTAGATAAGTTAAAATAAGAAAAACTATTCTCATTAGCTGATGGTTGGTGGTGAAGGTCCCTCGGAATTGAGGATGATGTCCATCAGGCTTGGTGAATCTTCAGGTGACCGAGGGGCCCAATTCTGGATCCACACATTCTTCCGCAGGGGGGGGGGCGTATTGTTACGCAGGGGAGTGGAAATCGCAGCCCTGAGTTGGCTTCCTTCTCCTCCCTCTGCTGCTACTATTCCGCCTCGCTGTCGAATCGCTGAACCTCAAAGTGGCCTTGATGGACTAGGTAGTGCCATGCCAAGCAATCTACAGCATTCTTCTCCCAATCGGTGGTGTTAATGCCTCCGTGCTTTAGGGTGACCTTGAGCATATCCGTGTACCTTTTCCTTTGGCCCCCTGTTGAGCGTTGGTCAAAGGAGAGCTGTGAGAAGAGAATTTTCTGAGGGAGGTGGTTTTTGGGCATCCAGACACAATGGCCCATCCATCGAAGTTGGTTCTGCAGGAGCAAGGCTTCAGTGCTGGTAGAAACAGCTTCATGAAGGACACTCACGTTAGTCCGGTGGTCCTCCCAATTGATCCCCAGGATTTGACGCAAGCACCGCTGATGGAAGCTCTCAAGGATCTTAATGTAGCGTTGGTAGACAGTCCATGTTTCGCTGCAGTAGAGGAGGGTGGTCAACACAACTGCCTTATAAACCAGAACCTATGTTGACTTGCAAAGGTCCCTGTTGTCAAAGACGCGTTGATGCAGCTTGAAGAAGGTAGGGCTGGCACAGCTGACTCGGTTTTGGACTTCCTCATCAATGGTCATCCCTTGGGAGAGATGGCTGCCGAGATAAGGGAACATACTCCAGGGCCATCCCATCTGCCAAGCATTGTTTGAAATTTAAACCAGGAAGCTTGACTCTGGTCGGTTACGGCATTGCCCTGGGGAACAAACCAGTGAATGGCTGTCACTTATTTTGTTTAGCTGAAACAGGCGCAATGTGTGTACATGTTCTTTCTGTCTTCAAAGAACAGGCCTCTGTGTATTAATATGTGTAGCTTCCAATGCACCACACTGTGAGCCCAACTGACAATCTTAAATTGATTGTCAGCGTAATTCTTAGCACACTGAGGATTATTTAGCAAGTGCTGTCCAATCGCAGAATCAAATCTGATGTTGGAGTTGTGCAAGCATGGGCTGATTGGGTAAATTTCAAACAATGCTTGATGGTTAACTGTCAGTCACGATTAACCGGTGCATTCTTCATGGCAACACCTCTGCCAATCACAGTCCACTTGTCAACCAATCAGCACTCTCTTTTCATACAGTATAAAGTTGTTGCTTTTCCTGACATTGATATTCTTGCGATTGTCCTGATGAGTGCAAGAAGAAAAGCTGCAACAAGATGCCTTTTTTCAGCACTACTTAAGTTCTATACTACCCAACAATGGGTAATGAGTTTTTTTTGCTTTCCAGTTGGCGTAGAAAGGCAGCGTGTCATGAGGACGGACGTGTTGGCCAACTAATGGCTGGAGCGTGGAGGAAAGTCATGTGATGAAACCTCCAGGAATACATTTAATCACAATTGGCAACCCTACTTGATGACCAGAAATGGACAAGGTGTGGCCCAACTAAAGCATCATTTAGGTTGATCATTGTCTCAGGGGCCCCTAGAAGCTAGGAGCCTGAGGTCTCGCTATGTCTTATCCTTGGCTACTAACATTCAAGAAGTGAATATATTGCCCACTTTTCCTTCTGGGAACAGCACCTTTGCTTCCATCCAGAAGGGGGAAAAAAAACCCAGTAAAAACTGGGAAACAAGAATGCTGGTCCGAACTGGTCTTGTATACTTTAAAATGAAGCACCAATAACACTGGGAATATTTCCTCTGGCCTTCTGAGTGAACTCAACTTGTCCTTTCTACGCAACCTGCTCCAGATGTAATCCAGATGCACCAAAACCACTGTTTTAAAAGTCTTGACTACTTTTTTTTTCTCGGTCAAAATTTCCCCAGAGGCTTGGCTGACAGATCTTATTATTTTGTTCTCTCTGTTTAGGTCACAATAGCCATAGATGGCAGGAGTGTGGAACCCTGTGATTGCAACTCTTGCTGTGGCCGGGGACGGGGGGAACGGGGGACGCGCTCGGTGCAACCGCTATTTGGGTCCGGGCGCTCCCGTTGCCTGGCAACGCCCCAAACAAAATGGCCAAGTTCGTGGTGGCAGGTGGGTCGGAGGCATCTTCGTCTTAAATGAAAACAAAGCATGAAAAAAAAAAATATATATATATATAAAATACGAAAGTAATAACAAAACGATGGTTTAAACGGCTGGGCTCGGGTTATACATTTCGCCTCTAAGGAAATGGAGCAAAGTAACAGGATTAATCTCAGAAAGGGCAGCAAGGGGGGCGGGCGAGCCGTGCAATTAACATTGGCCACTGGCCTCAGGACCCCAGACCTGGGGGATGGGGAACGGGGGATGGTGGGGGGTGGTGAAAGATGGAGGTTAATGAACAGCTGGGCTTCTGCCCTGGGTCCCTAGTCAGTGACCCCTGACTGGACATGTAGGGTACAGAGAGAGAACCAACTTGCATTAAAGAAGAAAGATAAAGACCTTGCATTTAGACGGAACCAGGATGCTCCAAAGGTGCATTTCTGGAGCAGTGAGCTAAGTGCAAGGGGCTGGGGAAAGGAATGGAAGGATACGTTGATGGAAGAGAGGAGGCGCGTGTGGAGGAGAAGCACCATTGGGCTCAATGGCCTGTTTCTGTGCTGTGAATTCTATACCCAATTAATTACTCTTTTGAGCTGTAGCTCGTGTCATAGTTCAGGAAAACGTGGCAGTTAATTTGCTCCCAGCAGGAAACTGCAATGATCGAATAATGTGTTTTTTTTTTCTAGTGGTATTGGTTAAGAGATAAATACTGACCAGGTACACCAGGAGAACTCCCCTGCTTTTCTTTGTATCCACCTGAGAGGGCAGGTAGATCCTACCCGAGAGAGAAAACAGGGCCTCGATTTAATGTCTCGTCTGAAAGTTGGCACCTCTGACAGTGCAGCACTCCCTCGGTACTGCAATGAAGTATCAGCCAGAATTTATGCACAAGTCTCTGGAGTGGGGCTCAAATGTCTAACTCTGAGGTAAGAGTGCAACTACTCAGGACAAGTAGACAGTTGAGCAAAGATCCTGGGGAGGCACAGTTCCAGTGCTCATGCAACTGTATTCCAGCAAGTGTGCCCAGTGGAGAGGATTATCATTTTTAAAAGCTGGCCCAAGAGAAAGAAAGAAAGACTTGCATTTTTGTAACACCTTTCACAGCCTCAAGATGTCCCAAAGCACTTAGCAGCGCCAATGACATATTTTTGAAGTGTGGTCACTAATTTAGGAAAATTGGCAACAAATTTTCCATTCACAGCTGTGAAATTGGAACAGGAAAAGTTCCTGGAAATGGGCAGTATAAGTGAATTCAAGGAGCAATTTGATGGATTCACGGAGCGAAAGAGTTTAAAGGATAATGACAAGACGACAGGTGGGGAGGTTGATCTGTGAAAAACAGACAGCCAGCTAGCATCCCCAGAAATGCACCTTTGGGGTGTCCTGGTTCTATCTAAATGCAAAGTCTTTATCTTTCTTCTTTAATGCAAGTTGGTTCTCTCTCTTTGTACTGTACCCTATATGTCCAGTCAGGATCACTGACTAGGGACCCAGGGCAGAAACCCAGCCTTTTCCTGCTCTTATGGTGATGTTCTTATGGCAAGATGAAGATTACATAGTTTTTAATTTGTTTTGATTTTTGCAGGTAGAGCAAACTGTCCTTATTATGCCAAGGCAGAATTTGTGGCAGAATATCTTCAGAAAAATTTGCCAGATTTCCAGGTCCATAAAATTGTCCAAGCACCCGAAAATTGGCAGGTTAGTCACCGTGTGGTATTGAATACAGAAAAACAACTCTTTATATACATAAAGAAGTTAAAATCAGCTGCATTTCAGACCTGATATTTGTGTTTCTTTGAATCTCATTGTTTATGGAGTTTCATTGGCAAAGGTACGCTAGTTTCCACAATAAGGGAAGTCATGCTATGCAAAGAATTGTGCAGTTCAGACTGAGTGCTGAGTTGGTTCCAAGATGCTGAATCTAGGGGCAAAATTTTCACGTCAGCGTACGAGGGTGGGCCTTGCACACCGACATGTGGTGACATTGGGCATGCATCCCGACGTCACCACGTGCCATCAGTGGGCAGGCACGCGATGATCTCCAATGCACGCCCATCTTTAATTAACGGGCCACTTAAGGCCCTTGAGCCAGTAACTGATGGCGATTTTTCAGGGTCCCGTGCGATCTTCAGGTTGTTGCACTGGTGCAACAGGCAGGCGGGTAGGACACATTTTTATAAACCTAATCCATGGCCGGGATAAGAGGGGTGAGTGGGGTCGCGAGTGTTATTTGTCAGACATTTAATGCTTAAACTTACTGCTACTTGCCTGTGTGAGCAGGAATACTTCAAAACCCTTCACAGCTACTTGGACAGGAGTAACAGGCTTCAGGTTAGGACTCTGAAGTATACATTATTTTTGGGACCTTGCTGGTTTCAGGAAGTCTTCCGTTACCCTGGGAATTGGAGTTGTGCTCTCCACAGGAGGCACCTCCTCTGAGGAGGAAGGGAGGGCCAGAAGGGGAAGGAGGTCAGAAGTCCATATTCAGCCTCCAGAGGAACCACCTTTCGGAGGACAGGCACCGGTACAAGGGTCGCTGGGTCACAGGAAGTCCAGGGCAGAAGGGGCCGCAGAAGACGCCACTATCCTGCTGCCAGAGTTTACAGGTGGCGAAGCAGCTACCTCGATATGTCTGAGGTGCAGTGCCGAAGGAGGCTCTGTCTCTCAAGGGAGACAGTGACCTCTATTTGCCAGATGATAGGCCCTGAGATCTGCGTCAACTGTGTGGATGGGTACCCCGTGTCAGTGGCGTTGAAGGTCACGGCTGTCCTCAACTTCTATGCCTCCGGCTCTCTTCAGGGGTCGGTGGGTGATCTTTGCAGAGTCTCCCAGTCAGCTGTCCACACTTGTGTCAAGCAGGTGACAGACACTCTGTTCAGGCGTGCATTGACTTTCATCCACTACCGCTGGGACAGGGCCAGCCAGGCAGAGTGAACCAGAGGCTTTGCGGCGATGGCTGGGTTCCCCCATACCCAGGGTGCAGTTGACTGCACACATGTGGCCATCAAGGCACCAGCGGGTGAGCCCGGTGCCTTCGTCAACAGGAAAGGCTTCCACTCCATGAATGTGCAGATAGTGTGTGACCATAGAATGCAGATTCTGCAAGTCTGTGCAAAGGTACCCAGGCAGCTCCCATGACACTTACATCCTCGTACACTCCCAGGTGCTGAGGCTCTTCACTGCTGCAGCCCGGCTGGATGGATGGCTGCTGGGTGACAAGGTCTATCCCCTCAAAAGGTGGCTCATGACTCCCCTCCGCCATCCAAGAACAGAGGCTGAGCAGCGGTACAATAGGAGCCAGGACACCACAAGGGCCGTGGTAGAGAGAACCATTGGTCTTCTCAAGATGCGCTTCTGATGCCTGGACCATTCAGGGGGCACACTCCAGTACCCCCCCAGATCATGTGTCACTGATTAGTGGTTGCATGCTGCGCTCTCCACAGTCTTGTGCTGGAAAAGGGGGACACAGTGGAGGGAGAAGATGTAGATGCAGTTGCTCCAGCTGTACATGATGAGTCCAGTAGTGACTCCGAGGAACAGCATGCACAGGAGGACGTTGAGGGGGTAGACGCTGACCCAGGCATCCTCCAGGGAGGCAGGAACACCCGGGAGGCTTTAATCCAACGCTCCTTCAGCTAGCCCACCCCAGATGGACCTCCAACACATGCCAGGGCTACAGGCTCCATATTCGATACCTGAGAGCAACATCTGTCTGGTTAGGAACATTAATTGTGTGCCTTGTCAATAAAGCTCAAGGACAAACAAGTCACTCATAACATCATGGGTCCCCGTCCACCTGCAGAAGTAAGGAATCAAAATAATAAAAACAAAAAACTGCGGATGCTGAAAATCCAAAACAAAAACAGAAACAGAAATACCTGGAAAAACTCAGCAGGTCTGGCAGCATCGGCGGAGAAGAGTACAGTTGACCTGCTGAGTTTTTCCAGGTATTTCTGTTTCTGTTTTTGTTGTTGTTGAAGTAAGGAATCACCCTGGGCCATGTTCATGTATAAACCTTGAATGAATTAATAAAATAAAGCAGAAAAGAAACTGAATGCAAAGGTGTTCAACATCACACCAACTTGTCATCAACTCTGGAGGGGCAACATAAAACCACCAGTGAGAAGCCCGTGGTGTGCCTAAGGTGCCTTAAGTTTATGTTTCCAGGTGTTATGTCTAGGTGCTCCCCATCCCTGGCACTGGCATCTGAGACAGCCTGCTCACTGTGCTGTCCTGTTGGCCTCGATGACTTTGGCGGGGGTCATCTAGCACGTGGAGCCTGTGCTGGCCCCGCCAAGGAGGGAGCGGCCAGTTCCACTGCTGGCATCTCCCCAGTCGCCGCAGCCTCCTCGGATCCCACGGTCAATGGCAGAGGGGCAGAGAAGCTGCTCCTTCATCTGGAGCACCCTGAGAAGAGCCCGTGGAGACGATAGGCAGCTCCTGCGCCGACGTGAGGTCACTTTGGACCTCCCTGCTCACCACTGATGGATGGGCACCCAGCTGGGATATTTGGCATCCAATCCATCTCCCACACTGGCACTGACTAGCTGAGGTCAGTGCTGTGTGAGGGCTTGCCAGCCCGAGTGCAACCCCAGGAGGCCCTGATTGTTCTCCTGGAGGAGCCTTTCCACGAGAGTTGCCACTGTCTCCATGGAGGAAGCATGGTGCTCAGCCATGAGGCTCATTGCATTGGTGATGCTCCGTGTGGACTCCCCCAGCATGGAAACCATGCCACGCATTGCCTCATGTATCTCCGCCAGATCCTCCCGCATACTCTGCTGCACTTCCAGTGTCTGCTGCTTCACGGACGACTCTAGAGGCACATCATCAGCCACCGACTGATCATGTGCCTGCTACCCTGCTGTCCTCCGACTGCCAGCGCCATGGGCACTCTCTATCTCCGCCCATACCTCAAGCGAGCGTGAAGTGCCGGCCATTTGGGAGCGTTCTTGGCTGCCCTAGTCAAGTCACTAAACTTATTTCTTTCTTTCTTTCTTTTAGTTTTCCAGAACATTCATAAGTCACTTCTTGTGTACAGTGAAGACAGTTACTTGCTCAGTGCCTGAAAAATTATCTTTTGATTAAAAGTGGCTTGAACGTTAATGATAGCTGTGATACTAACCACCAAGGGCAGAGCAACTGAACTAATGGTCCTTTTAATGTACTATCTTTGACAACTTCTCCCTGGTGATCCCCAACCTTTATATACTTCTGCTCAAGGAGATATAATTGGGATATTTAGGTCTCAAAGGTTCTCTCTCAAGGTCAATGTCATCTGTGTAGTTTCCTCCTTGTAGTCAGCCACAGCTCTCTCTTGGGCAGTTCTTCTTTACCCAGTGAGTAATGAGCCTCTGGAATCTGTGTGCTGACTCTTTGCATACCTTCAAAAACGAATTGGGCTGGTTCCTGATTGGGGCAGAGATTGCGGCATATAGAAGGTAAGTGTCCTTATAGATATACACTGCTGCCAAGGTACATCAGTTGTGGAGAGAGTGACTATTTAAGGTGATGAATGGAGTGTCGATCAAGTGGGCTGCTTTGTTCTGGATGGTGAATAAGTGAGATTATTTGGCTGTTACGTTACTCCATGTAATGATTCTAAATTTGTAAAAAGGATTTAAAAATTGAATGGATATACCACTGCTAATAAATGGCTTAAACTGTACTTTTAATCTGCTACTATAAAAGATGGAAATATACATATATATATATATATATATATATATATACATAGATATATATGATCAACATTTATGGAATGGTATTAAGTCTTCTCAAAGTACCCTCAGCATCTTGAGTGCCAATTTTTGCATGCTGATACTCTGTTGCAAAATTCCATGTGTACTCTAACCTACAGTATCCTCTGAAAACATCAGTGCAGCTCCGACATTTCCCACCTCAGCTTTCTGAAGCAATTTTGAGACAACTTATGGACAGTTCTGTACATTCATGCTCACTGGCAATCTGGACTAAAGTTGAACAAAGAAAGAGTCCTCACAATTTGTAGAGAAAAGACACTCCAAGCTATTAAATTAGAACCGAAAGCTGAAAGGATAACATGCTGTACCACTCATTGTGCCTTCCTAGAAAGCTCACCTTACATTGTCATGTCATTTCAAAGACAACTAGGGCAAAAAAACAATTATCAATGACATTCTACTCCAATTTTGTCCATTCAGTCCAGCCTGAGCATTGGAGTTTGAATTACTCCTGGGGGAGAATTGTGAACTGTGAGGAAGATAGTGATAGACTTCAAAAGGATACAGACAGGCTGGTGGAATGAGCAGACATGTAGCAGATGAAATTTAATGTAGAGAAGTGTGAAGTGATACATTTTGGTCAGGAGAACGAGGAGAGCTGACATAAAAGTCAGGATGTACTTTTCAGAATCACTTTTCAGACAATTAACTAAACATCTGCACTACACATTGCACAATACCAATTTAAGGTATCATCTGGTACACTTTCAATCAGTTTCGTTTTGAAAGCTACTTTCGGATCTATCAGGCGGTGTATTCCAAATTCTGGCTACTCATCGTGTAAAAATGTTTCTTCAGAGACGATGATAATGAAGTGGCCGCACTTTTCAAGGCTTTTTCTCACCTGTATGAGCTGGCAAGCTGTGCGTTGGCATATGGGCAATTGGATCATGCTGGCCAATATTGCCCCCCCAACCCCAGGTGGGGCCTGATGGGTAGGAGTAAGTTCCAGAGTGATAATGGACTAGATCATGTGGGCTCAAAAGAACACTTGTCTAAGGTGGGTGCAATAAAAGGTAACACCAGAATTTCAGTTGAGCTCCTGCACAGTTAAAAATTCTTGGTTTTGGTAAAATGAAGTTGAAGGACTCTCCCTCTGCCTCTCCCACGGCATGTGGGCGACGCTGACTAGGCCAGAATTTTATTGCTTATCCCTAATTTTCCTTAAGAAGGTGGTGGTGAGCTGCCTTCTTGAACCATTGCGGTCCATGTGGTGTAGGTACATCCACAGTGCTGTTAGGAAGGGAGTTCCAGGATTTTGATCCAGCAACAGTGAAAGAATGGCGATATATTTCCAAGTCAGGATGGTGTGTGGCTTGGAGGAGACATTGCAAGTGGTGGTGTTCCCATGCATCTGCTGCCCTTGTCCTTTTAGGCGGTAGCAGTTGTGGGTTTGGAAGGTACTGTCTAAGGAGCCTTGGTGAATTCCTGCAATGCATCTTGCCCATAGTACACACTGCTGCTACTGTGCATTGTTGGTGGAAGGAGTGAATGTTTGTGGATGGGGTGCCAGTCAAGTGGGCTGCTTTGCCCTGGATGATGTCAAGCTTCTAGAGAGTTGTTGGAGCTGCACTCAATCAGGCAGGTGGAAAGTATTCCATCACACTCCTGACTTGTGGCTTGTAGATGGTGGACAGGCTTTGGGCAGTCAGAAGGTGAGTTACTCACCACAGGATTCTTAGCCTCTGACCTGCTCTTGTAGCCACAGTATTTATATGGCTTATACTTATATGGCTAGTCAGTTCAGAATCTGGTCAATAGTAACTCCCAGGATGTTGATAGTGGGGGATTCAGCGATGGTAATGCCATTGAATGTCAAGAGGTGATGGTTAGATTCTCTTTTCTTAGAGATGGTGATTGCCAGGGACTTGTGTGGCATGAATGTTCCTTGCTGCTTGTCAGCCAAGCCTGGATATTGTCCAGCTCTTGCTGCACTTGGACATGGACTGTTTCAGTATCTGAGGATTCACAAATGGTGCTGAACATTGTGCAATCATCAGCGAACATCCCCACTTCTGACCTTTTGACCAAGGTCATTGATGAAGCAGCTGAAGATGGTTGGACCTAGGATACTATTGTCAGTACTGACATGGGCCTGATTTTAACTCTTTGTGTGAGTGAGTTAAAATCAGATCCAATCAATTTGGTTTTGATTCTTGTTTAATCCCGTCAACTGCCAATGACTGTTTTTAACTATGAGAACCAAGAAAGCAAGCATATTCCATGTCTTCATTGTTGTCTTTCTCCAGCCATGGCTTCAAGCGTTGTGCAAAAAAAATAACTGGGTGCATGAACACTCCCCAATTATATGGCGAGAGCTTGTGGACCGTGGTGGAAAGGGATTACTATTGGGTGGATTCAATGAGTTTATGGAGTATGCACAGGTAGGATTTATAAATGCTCCAGTGTCCCAAGTTCCACTTGCAGGTTGGAAATATGTCAGAAACTGTAATAATTTGTTTTTGAATATAGAGGGGCTACATTCGATGTGAATTGTTGCAAAGCTTCAGGACCATGTCAAATCCACACCCTCTTGTAACTTCGTAAACTAAGTGTCCTTGTGTGGGTCACAAATGGTCTAACAGATGTGGGGAGCGGACACTCTGGACCGTATTTTTGGGCCCTGCCAAGGTGAGGATCGGAGGTGGATGGGGCCTGGTAACACCGGCTCTGGTCAGCTTGCCACCAGCCGTTTTAGGGTAGGCATGTTCGGGACCCAGCAGGGCTGCCCATCCTCATAAAGCAGGGAGCCAATTACGGGTGGTTAATGGAGGCTGACCGGGATTTTACCTTCATTGCAACATGGGGGGCAGGCACCCAGTGGCAGTTAGGGAGCTAGTGCTCCAGGCAGGCATACAGACCTTCCTTGCTTGTCTGACTGTGGGTGCAGGAAAAGGCTGCCCTGCAGAGGGAATCTCTCTACTCAGCTATGATCATTTTCCCATGTGCATTCCCAGGTATCCTCTTTTTGCTTTTTGCTATTCCATTGATAATTTTTTATCTCACAATTATAGGCTTTACCCATGTGGGTAAAATTGTCTTATAAGTGAATTGAAATAGCACCATTATAGTCCAGACTGTTAATTCCTTTGTCTTAGTGGTAGCATTCTTGCTTCTGCATTAGAATATCATGGGTTCAAGTTCCACTCCAGAGACTTGATAATTTTGTATTGTACCTTCAGTGTAGTACTGTCAGAGGCTCTGTCTTTTAGCTGAGATGTTAAACCAAGCCCTATCTACCATTTCAGGCAGACATGAAAAATCTCGTGGCACTGTTTCAAAGAAGAGCAGAGGATTTCTTCTGGTGTTCTGGACAATATTTATCCCTCCAACGGTATCACTGAAGTAGATTATCTGGTCTTCATCACATTGCTATTTGTGTGAACTTGCTCTGTGCAAATAGGCTGCAAAGTCCCCACATTCCACATTTGGTGGTGGTGTGTTATAGTTTACTGAGTTTGAGTTGTTGTGGCAACATACACTTTTCCATGCATGTTGTGATCTGGAACTATGGATAGTTATGGTAAAGGCTCCAACATTCTTTCCATCACATGGCTGACCAAGAATCTCTCCCACTCTTACCGCATGTATTGGAAGGATTTGCTGGTTGATATATAGAAACATAGACATAGAAACTTAGAAACGAGGAGCAGGAGTGGGCCTTTTGGCCCTTTGAGCCTGCTCCGCCATTCAATATGATCATGGCTGATTCTCTAGCTCAAGCCATATTTCTCGCCATACCTCTTGAGGCCCTTAATATCCAAAAAATTATCAATTTCTTCCTTGAATATACTCAGTGACCCAGCTTCCACAGATCTTCTCTGGTAGAGAATTCCACAGGTTGACCATCCTCTGAGTGAAGAAACTTTTCCTCATCTCAGTCCTAACTGGCCTGCCCCATATCCTGAGCCTGTAGCCGCTGGTTCTAGACTCCCCAGCCAGGGGAAACATCCTCCCTGTATCTAGTCTGTCTAGCCCTGTTAGAAGTTTGCACGCTACAATCAGATCCCCTCTCATTCTTCTAAACTCCAGTGAATACAGGCCCAGTCAAACCAATCTCTCCTCATACCACAGTCTTGCCAGCCCCGGTATCAGCCTAGTGAACCTTTGCTGCACAATCTCTATGGCATGTATATCCTTTCTTAGGTAGGGAGACCAAAACTGCACGCAATACTCCAAGTGCGGTCTCACCAAGGCCTTGTATAACTGCAGTAAGACATCCCTACTTCTGAATTCAAATCCTCTTGCAATGAAGGCCAACATACCATTTGCCTACTTAATTGCTTGCTGCACTTCCTGTTTACTTTCATTGACCGGTGTACAAGGACACCCAGGTCCCTTTGTACATCCACATTTCCAATATATCACCATTTAAATAATACACTGCCTTTCTGTTTTTCACACCAAAGTGTATAACTTCACGTTTATCCATGTTACACTGCATCTGTCATGTGTTTGCCCACACACACAACTTGTCTAAATTGACCTGAAGCCTCCTTACAACCCTGCCCAGTTTTGTGTCGTCAGCAAAATTGGAAATATTGCATTTGGTTTCCTCATCCAAGTAATTTATAAATATCAGGAATAGCTGGGGCCCAAGCACTGACCTCTGTGGTACACCACTAGCCACCACCTGCCTTCTGGAAAAAGACCCATTTATTCCCACTCTCTGTTTCCTATTTGATATGAATACATTTTCCTTGGCCAGCAAGTCCTGGGATGGGACTTGAACCTGAGACTTCTGGCTCAGAGGCAGGGACACAATCCACTGCGTCATAAGACTCTACTATACTAACTTTAGAATTACTTAATTGATTGTGAAGCGCTTTGGGACATCCTGAACATATGAAAGGCAAATTCTGTATTTCATTAAAATAGCAAAGGAATTTCAGATAATTGTGTGAATATATTTATTAATAATATCACATAACAGGATTTCAACCCCAGAAAGTAAGAACAAAATCACCCTGTGAATTTTTTTGCTCCCAACCTTGATTGTTACTGATGCTCCATCTAGTGGCCATGCCACAAATCCCTGTAGCCAGTTTTAAGTGTCAGTGAGGGATGTTCTGCGACCGGATGGAATGCAATTCTTAAGATTGTGGCATATGATAGTTGGAAGAGTCATGCAACAGCAGAATACATTAAGATTGTGATACATGTTCTGTCATGAAATCAGACAGAACACAGAGTTGGAGGAAATGTGCATGTTAAATTAACTCATCAACTAAGTTACATCGAATTTTACAGCACAGGAACAGGCACTTCAGCCCAATTGGCCTACGCTGGTGTTAATGCTCCACAAAAACCTCCTCCCATCTTACTTCATCTAACTCTATCAATATATCCTTCTATTCCTTTCTCTCTAATGTACTTATCTAGTTTTTCTTTAAATGCATCTATGCTGTACTCTTCAACTACTCCATGTGGCAACAAATTCCACATTCTCACCATTTTCTGAGTTGAGAAGTTTTTTCTGAATTCTTTATTGGATTTATTAGTTTATGGCCCATAGTTTTGCACTCCCCCACAGGTGAAGACATCATCTCTATGTCTACCCTGTCAAACCCCGTTGTAATTTTAAAAGTCACCTCTCAGCCTCCTCTATTCTAGAGAAAAGAGTTCCCACCTGTTCAGTCTTTCCTGTAGTTATAGCCTCTCAGCTCTAGGATCATCCTTGTAAATCTTCTTTGCACCTTCTCCAGTGCGTCTATATTCTTATTGTAATGTTGAACTGTGCACAGTGTTCTAAATGTGGTTCTATATAAGTTTAAAGTAACTTCTCTGCTTTGGTATTCTCTTCCAGAAAGGGACCCCAGTACTCCATTTGCACTTTTCATGGCTTTGCTAACCTGTGTTGTTACTTTTAGTGATTTGTACCCTTAGATCCCTTTGCGTCTCTATAACACTTGGACTCTTATTAGCCAAGGAGTGGGTATCCTCCCTATTTCTGCTATCTCACACTTATCTATTCAAAACACATTGGCCACTTACACATCCATTCTGCAAATTTGTTAATGTCCTCATGCTCTGTTGCAGTCATCCTCAGGATTAACTTTACCCACCCTTTTGGAGTAATCATAAATTTTGATGTTGTACTTTTCATTCACCAGTTCTAATTATTTTTCTAAATGGCAAACAACAGTGGTCCCAGCACTGAACCTTGTGGAACACCACTTCCCACCTCTGCCAGTCTGAGTAACTACCTATAACCCCTACTCTGTTTACTGTTTTTTTTAGCCAGCTAATTATCCATTCTGCTACTTATCCCCAACTCCACATGTTGTAACTTTAAACATGAGTCGACTGTGTGATACCTTTTGAAAGTCCATATGCATTATGTCCACTATATCACTCTTGTCCACTTTTTCTGCTACTTCTTCAAATAATTCAGCAAGGTTGATCAAGAATGGCCTTCCCTTTTAAAATCCATATTGATTATTCTTTATTACATTTTTAGTTCCTGGTGTATCTTTATAACAGGTGTATGAATTTGTCTGCAGGATTAAAGTAGCACACAAAGACACTTCTACCACAAAGTTCTTATTGTCCTGGGCATACTTTCCTCCAGTTGCTTAATGTTTTCTCATAACATTCCTTGGTATGCTATTTTAGCAGTACCAGAAAAACATCTAAAGAAAGACTTGCACTTATATAGTGCCTTTCACATCCTCAGGACATCCCAAATAACTTCACAGCCAATTAAGTACTTTTGAACTGTAGTGACTGTTTTAATGCAGGAAAGGTAAGTAGTCAATTTACACCGAGCAAGGTCTCAGTAGCAGCAATGTACCAATGACCAGATAATCTGTTTTAGTGATATTGATTGAGGGACAAATATTGGCCAGGACACTAAGATAATTCCTCTGCATGTCTTCAGGATGGTACCATGGGTTCCTCTAAGTCCATGTGAGAAGCAAGACAGGGGCTTGGTTTAGCATCTTATCACAGCATGGCATCTCTGAGAGTGAACTGAGGATGAGAGTGCTACCCACTGAGCCAAAGCTGACATATTTTATTCCAAACTCATAATGGTAGTGTTCATTGCCAAAGGGCATTACATCCACAGAAATTCAGTATGCATGACGTGTTATAACATCAGTATCGGTAGGAAAAAGAAATTATAGTGACTTGAAAAATGGGAGGGAAGGATACGCGAGTGAATTATTCCTACAGTGAAACTTGTGCAAGGCAATTGCTTTGCTTGCCTGCTTGTTTCAACTTTAGGGTTATTATGGTTTTACTTCCGAAATGACGACTGCACTCATGATAAAGATTGCAAGGGAGAACTTGAAGGCTAACCAAAGCGAGCAGGATGAAGAAACATTGTACAAGAATCTGATTAAACCAATACCAATCTGGATTAGTGGGTAAGTAGAAATTGTTTTCTCTTATAGAAATCACTATTAATCTATTTTTCTAAGCCTTCCTCAGTACATTCTCCCTCATAATTGTCAGTGTTTGACCATTGAGCACTTCTTATGGTGTTCACTATCGTGTTGGCTTCTCTGTGTACATTTCAGTTTTCGAATATGCCCACCCTTTTATTAGTCATATTTCCACTGTCATTACCCATTCCAAGGTTGACACGACTTTGCCTGTTTCAAGTCCTGCTTATTCCTTTAAACCAATCCTTAACTAATCAGAAGATGAGTGCTATTTCTACAGGTCCAGTTACTGAACAAAGAATCTGCTGCAGCAATTCAACTGCAAATGGAACTCTAATAACATAACTACCAGCCTGCTTTAAAATAACAAACTTGCTTATTTGAGGTGTGAACTAATCTTCTTGAGTTCTCTGCCTCAAGGCAGGTCTGCCTCACAGTGCCAGAACCTCCATGGGTAGGGGCAAGAAGGCAGGACCTAAATCCATCCCAGCCAGAACAGGAATTGAACCCCATGCTGTTGGCACCAATTTGATCCACACTAGCACCGGCCATCCAGCTCCTAAGGAGTCAAAGTTGCTATGGCAACATGCACTTTTACATGCATATTGTAGCCTGGAGCTATGGATAGAGATGGTAGAATCTCTTTTCATCACGTGGCTGACTGGTAATCCCTCCCACCCTTGCTGCCTACCATATGTTGGAAGGATTTATAAGTTGATACTCAACCTGTTTGGTATGTTATAAGTAAACTTCCTTGGGCCATCAAGTTCTTGAATGGGACTTGAACTCAGAGGCAGGGACTCTACCCACTGAGCCACTAGACCTCCTGGTGAGCTAATAGAGGCCTTCAAAATTATGTTGGGGTTTGATAGGATAGTTGTAAAATTATGTTTCCACTTGTGGGGAGTCCTAAACTGGGGGGCATAAATGTAAGGGTAGTCACTAATAAATCCAATAAGGAATGCAGGCAAAACCTCTTTAACCCAGAGAATGGTTAGAATGTTGCAAGCTGTAGTTGAGGTGAATAGCTTAGACGCATTTAAGGGGAAGCTAGTTAAGTATATGAAAATGGACTAGAAGGATATGCTGATAGGGTTCGATGAAGTAGGGTGCGGGGTAGATTGTGTGAAGTAGAAACTTTGAAACAGACTGATTGGGCCGAATGGCCACTCTCTGTGCTGTAAATTCTATGTAATTCTAAGTTTCGGTTGTATGAAAGATAAATTCACCAAAATTTAAATAACCTGCATTTCCTTTATAAAATGCATTTTCAAGCCACATTATCAAATACATAACAATTTCATTGTCGTATTGCTTTCTTCTCACACTAGGGTACTTGTGGTAGTATGTAAATGCTACAGAAAAATGTATGCACTGGAGGGGAGCAAAAAATGGTCAATGAGGGAATGACACTGCTAATTGTTTTTTGATCTGAGTTTTCAAACTTTGATCATATTTCTTTATCCACTTTCTACTGTAAACCTTTAGCAATCTTCTGGCTGCTAGATTTAAAGCAGCATTAATTATATTCTGAGCTTGCAAGCTATTGTTGTTGTTCGTGAACAAATTCACTGCCTGGAACTGTAAAGCTTATATTACAATTGGGAGCCCATTTCAGAACTACCATTTTGGTTACGGAATTGTGATAATACGATTGTAATGCTGTTTTGGTGCTTCCATATTGTTTTTGAAACAAAGTTTAAAAATGCATAATAGTACTACCACAACTGCTACCACTCCTTTCTACTCATGTAGCTGGTGGCTCATGTATGGGTGCAGTTGCTTGTTCCCCCTTCCACTGTATTATCCAAGAGGCCATTCTCATGTGCCAGGCTAAACAGCCAATGTGAGTGTGCACAGTTGCGTAGCCTAGGCTTATATTCCCTTGGGCATCGAAAAATAAGGGCTGATTTAATTAAGGTGTTTAAAATGATTAAAGGATTTGCTAGGATAAATAGAGCAAAGCTATTTTCTCTGGTGGGAAGTCCAGAACAAGGGCACATAACCTTAAAATTAGAGCTGGTCTGTGCAGGAATGATGTCAGGTAGTGAAAACGCAGAGCTCTTTCCTCCTATAAAGCTGTTGAAGGTGGAGGTCAGTTGAAAATTTTAAAGCTGAGAATGATCGATTTTTATGAGTAAAAGTATTAAGGGTTACGGAGCCAAGGCGGGTAAATAGAGTTGACTTATAGATCAGACATGATTAAATTGAATGGTGGAACATGCTTAAGGAGTTGAAAGATCTTCTCCTGTTCCTGCGGTTGAAGCAGGAGTTATTGTAAAGCGATCAAGAGGAATACCCCTGGCTGAATTCCACCCACCCCATCCCAAATCTCCCCACCAACCTCCCCTTCCCAGCCTGGGAACATTGAAGGCCTTTGCATTGTCCCCAATTTTGCAGCAGCAGAGATCGGTTAACCTAGGGCAAACCTGTAACCTACATGATCTAAAGCCCACCCAACAATGGGCTTTAACAATTGACAAGGAAGCTACATAGCAACCTGGCTCCCAGAAACTGCAATATGTATACATGGCACATAGGGAAAGGATTTTTCCAGTGAAAGTGGCAATATTTCTCAATACTTTATATAAGTAGTGAATGTCATATGGCTATGTAACTTAAGGAACCTGCTGAGCATAGAATGCTTGCAATCTCATTGCATAGTTCTCACACATAGCTCCATTCATAATGTATTCTTGTAAAATTAGCCATGTGAGTCTCCTACTTTTAAAGTAAAAACCATTAATGAAATAATCTGTGAGCAGTGGTGGATCACTTACTTAGTTCACTTACATGATTTCCTTCATATTTTAGAGTATTGTGTCCTGCTGGTTTAAATCTGATCCCTACCTTGGCAAGTGGAGAAGTGTTTGGTCAAGGAAAAGAGGTCAGCTTACACCTGTTGCACGTTGATGCCTCTTTAGAATTATTGGAACACTTACAAATGGAGATTGAAGATATGGTCTGGCCTCTGGTCCATAAAGTAACAGTGCAAAACACCCTAAGAAAGGCTTTCATGGATGCCGAGGTCATCGTTGTTCTCGACGATATGGAGCCAGCGGAGGGTCAAGCAATTGAAGACTGCTACAAAGATATGACTAGTCTCTACCAAGAACTTGCCATTAGAATTGACACCTTTGCAAAATCCAATGCCCGTGTGCTTGTGGCTGGTGATTACATACTGAATTTGAAAACATACTTACTCAAGTATAATGCATATTCTATTGATCATTGTAACTTTATAGCAGTATCAACTCAATTGGAAGGAGAAGCTAAAGCAGTGCTATCCAAGAAGTTGAACGTAAATACCCATGGTGAGTAAATGTTACACTTTGTTGTCTCCTTCAGACCTCTCTGTTCCTCCATACAGATGCTTGACTCCACAGAGTTATTATACCCATGGCTGGCAAACAATTAGTCAACATAAAGAGTTGAAGACTCCTGCAATATTAATAGGCATCCATGACTCAGGTACTTGTGAACTATCAAACCAGCCTAGTCATGGGGCATTAGTCACAATTTTTTTCAAATATTGTTTCTCTATGTAACGGATTTAGGAGCATTACAGTTGTGTACATTATTGTGTAATATGTAGCAGATTGTTAAATCCCGTGTTCCAGTAAACCACCATTATGGGTGGAATTTAATGTCCTGTGCCGAGGTGAATTTAATCAGGCAAGAGGGTACGGTGTGGGGCCCCCACCGCCTTCCTGCCTCTGCCCCAGTTAAGTCCAGGACAGGAAGGCTCATGGATAACCTTCCCGCCCTGCTGCTAATTGAAGCCCTTAAGTGGGCAAGTATTGCCCACTTAAGGACCTCACCCTGCCACCACTGGTATTCAATCAACAACGGGTGGAGCAGTCACCACGTGGGAAGCCTGAAAAATAAATCCTGGCTTGTTTTCTTGCGGGCACTGAGGGTTGGGGGAGGGGTCCTCCATTCAAAGGCCACCAGTGCCTGATCAAGGGGTGCAGCATTGGTGGGGATGGGGGGGAGAGCCCACTGAGAGCACCACCCAATTCAACCTTGTTGCCAAATCCCCTCCCCCCAACTCTCCAAATGTTGTGGGTGGATGAGTGGGGCCTATTTATTGTTTCCCCCCAAACCCCATCCCCTCACTTCCTCTCTTGAGCCCACCATGTTGGCATGGACGTGGTCTAGGCCTTGCCCTGGGGAATGGTTGTCACTTATCTTGTTTAGCTGAAACAGGCGCAATGTGTGCACATGTTCTTTCTGTCTGCAAAGAACAGGACCCTGTGTATAATATATGTAGCTTCCAGTACACGCAAATGTGCCACACTGAGAGCCTGACTGACAGTCTTACATGGTTTGTTGGTGTTATTCTTAGCGCACAGAGTCAAGCTACCTGTTAAATTTCAAATAATACTTAGCAGTTAGCTGTCAGTCACCATCAACTGGTGCATTCTCCATGGCAATGCCTCTACCAATCAGAGATCATTGCCAACCAATCAGCACTCTCTTCCCATACAGTATAAATATGTTGTTTCCCTGACATTGGTACTTTCACAGAATCAGAATCACAGAATTTTAACGGCACCGAAGGAGGCCATTCAGTTCATCATGTCTCCAACGGCTCTCCAAATGAACATTATGACCTAGTGCCATTGCCCTGCTTTTTCCCTGTAACCCTGCACATTGTTTCTATTTAAATAACCATCTTAAGCCTTCTTTAATGCCTCGATTGAACCTGCCTCCACCACACTTCCAGCCAGTGCATTTCAGACTCGATCCACTTGTTATGTGAAAAAGTTTTTTCTCATGTCACATTTGATTCTTTTGCAAATTGTGAATTGTCCTGATGAATGCAAGACAAAAAGCTTTGACAAAAAAAGTCCTTTTTTTCAGCACCACTCAAGTTCTGTACTACCAAACGACTATAATAAAACATCCCAAGGCCAATGTCCAACATTCACAGGAGCAAGGTCTTTCAAATTGATACAATGAAGGTCTGTTGTCTCATGCCCATTAGTCAGAAGAGCTCCTCTTCATTTTGAAAACAGCAGAAGATATGTTTTCTTTGAAACCCACACCCTAAGGGGAGGAGCAGCATAGTTTGTTAAATTGTCAGGTCTACTGGCGAACAACTGAATAGTCACTTGCCGGGATAGAGAGAGAAGGATAAACAAACAGAAGCAAAATACAGGGGATGCTGGATATCTGAAATTAAGAATGGAAAATGTTGTAATTCCACAGCAGACCAGGCAGCTTCTGGACAGAGAAACAAAAGTTAATAGTTTCGATCAATAACTTTTCATCGGTAGTAGAAAAAGTTAGAGATGCAACAGTTTGTAAACAAGTACAGAGGTAAGGAAAGTGGTAATGGGGAGGAGGTGTGCTGCGGGAAGGCAAAAAGGGAAGTATGTGCTAGGGTAGAAGGAAGGAGTGATTGAATGATAAAAGGGACGATGGTGCAGGCAAAAGGCATGGTAATGCAACAAGTAAAAGAAGAAAACCATGACCTAGAGGAGCTGAAATGGCAATAGCAGGACCATTTTTACAGAATCAAACTCTGCCTATAGTCCAGTAAAATGGGTAATAATATAATATGGTTATGATGTGAAATTTCTGAACTCAGTGTTGCATCCGGAAGGCTGTAACATGCATAATTGATAGATGAGGCACCATTCCTTGAGTCTGTGAACTTCATTGAAACAGCATAGGAGGCTAAGGACAGAAATGGCAGTGTGGGAGCGGGATGGAGAATTAAAATGGCAAGAAACCGAAATTTCAGTATCATGCTTCCAGGTTGATTGGAGATGTTCAGCAAAGAAATCACTCAATCTCCTTCCGTCTCCCCAGTGTAAAGGGGGCTACATCTTGAGCACAACATAATAAGTTGAAAGAAGTACAAGTAAATTGCTGTTTAACCTAAGAGGAGTTTTTAGGGTCCTAGATGGTAGAAAGCAGAGAGGTTCAAGAACATGCTGAAAGAAGGGAGCAGTTGTTGGGAGTGATTGAAAAGTGGGCCAGGAGGGAAAAGTCCCTTGGGAATGCTGAAGGGAGAGAGGAAGAGATGATGTGGTTGGTGGTTGTGTCGTGGTACAGATGGTGGAAATGGAGGAGGATTATCTGTAAATGTGGAGGCTGGTGGGGTGGAAGGTGAGGACAAGGGGAGGGGAAAGCCTGAGGGCAGAAGTGCAGGAAATGGGACAAACACAGTCAAGGGCCCTGTCAGCCATTGTGGAGAGGAATTCTCAGTTAAGAAAAGGGGCAGACATGCTGGAAGCACTAATATGATGATGATAAAGTTGGCATCATCAACACAAATGTGCTGAAGATGGAGAAACTGGGAGACTGGAGTAGAGTCCTTGAATTGAAGGGGAATGGGACACACTGTAATCAAGGTATCTGTAGGAGTCAATGGGCTTATAGTAAATAATGTCTGACAGCCTGCTCCCAGAAATGAAGAAAGAGAAGTAGAGGAAGAGAAAAGTCAGAGATGTGCCATGTGCAGGCAAGAGATGAAATTTTCCAGTTCAGGGTGCCATGAGGAAAAGCTTTTTTGTGCAGTGAGTGGTTAGGACCTGGAATGCACTGCCTGAGAGTTTGGTGGAGGCAGGTTCAATTGAGACATTCAAAAGGAAATTAAAGTGTTATCTGAAAGGGAAGAACATGCAGACTAATGGCGGGAAGGTGGCGGAGTGGGACGAGGTGAATTGCTTATTCGGAGAGCTGACACAGACATGATGGGCTGAGTGGCCTCTTTCTGTGCTGTAACAATTCTGTGATTCTGTAAAAAGTAAGAAACTTCCAAGAATGGGAAACAAAACTGACAGAGGCACTTAAATTATGTGGGATGTGAAATGTCAGCTTCTCGATAGCGAGATGAAAGTTAGGAAGTAAGTTGGCAAAGGATTAAGTGTGGACAGCAAGCAGTGAGCACTTGTTAATGCATTACCATGTCATGTATACTCATTAAAACACATGGTCATCAGATTAAATTGTACCATTGCAATTAAATCTGCAGCACCAAGAAACATGAGCCTTCAGATTCACAACTGGTTAAAGGTGGGGTGCAGCAGGCTAAGTAGTCTTCCTGGTGGATTTGGAATGAGCATGAATTGCTTTTCTCGTATGGGGAACTTTGTTGGATCCGGGAGAGGAGGCTGAGCTGTTGCAATGAGGAAGATCGGGCCTGGCTGTCCAGGGGAGGAAGGGAGGCGGCTCTCCAGGTGGGTGGTGGGTCTCCAGGGAGGTTGGGGCATGGCTGTGTGAGAGAGGGAGGGAGGTCGAATAATTGTGGTCCTGAGAAGGGTTGTGGGGGACAGAGGAGGGAGGTGGACGACAGAAGGAAGGTCAGTCTCTACCAGAGGCAGCACCAGCATGATATAGAGGAGAGATAAAGGATGATTGCAAGCAGGTCAATGTTGAGGCTGGGAGAGTTGTGGATGATGGTTGGCAGGCCAAGGATGATGAGGCGGGAGGCTGGGGTACAGGTCCAGGGTGTTAGGGGCAGCTCTAGGTTGGCAAACAGTTAGTTGATCAAGGGTGATGATGGATGGTTTGAGGGTAATGGAGGGAAGGTCAAAGGTGACTGAGGCAGGGGCAGAGTGATGGGTTGCGGCTCCAGGAATCCAAGTGTAGCAGGTGGGGAGGAGCTTGGAGTACTTCAAGTTCGAAAACCTGCTCTCAGACAGGCAGAATGATGCTGCTGGCTTGCAGGGAGTGGATGCCTGTCAGGTCCCATTTAACTATGGCACCTGGACTTTCAACCACCATGAAGAAATGCTGGGTCAGCAACTCTGCTGCACAATTGGCTGTGCCCCTTGACTAAGCATATCTAATTAGCTGGCTGCTGTGTGATTGTGTGTGGCCTCCAGAATTTCCCATTCAAGTCCGGTTCTGCTCTTGGGACACTCACTACTGCAATAAGATTTCACTCAATTTACTGGAAGAACTGTTGAGGAGGAAACAAAGAATGTTGCATATATCACACAAAAAGGCAGGCAGAACAAGGACCAATACAGGTTCTTGTAACAACCTCTTTTATTTGGAGGAAGTGAACGGAGTCAAAAGAGAAGTTTTTCAATATAAGAACAACCATGTTCAGCCATGCGGAGGAGGCTGGGGGTGGTTGGGCAATCCTATTATCAAATGGAGGTGTAGAGGAACTGTCTATTATACACTCTACTTAGCATCCCCTCAGTCTTCTATTACCCTGAATAAAATAGAATCAGAATCCTCTATCACCCTCAATATAACACTCCAAATTCACTATTATCCACAATATAAGCCTTCTATTATTATCTGTAAGATACACCTAAATATTATTGTGCATGGAACATAACTACCATAGTTCCACGGTTCCCTGTGTTTGTAATCCCCATCCAAAATCTCTTGTTCTCCTATCTTTCTAAGTTTTATTGTTGCAGATGACATAAATTGAATGCTCAAGCATGGTTTGATCTGATTGCCATGTCTTTGAAGTTTTTATTGACACAAGATGGGTTGGTTAGGGCAGAAAAAAATTGGCAATCATGATTTACAATGATGTTCATATACATTGGTAATTAATGGTTCAAGCCATTGCAAGATGTGCCCATGAAAGAGATTGCATGATAACAAAAGGCAGCTGGAACAATTGGAACTTATGCATTTGCAACTCTAAATAATATTATTTATGAATAATATTTTAGCCAGTTCATTGTTTATTATCGACTATAATGAATGCCTAGGAATTTGTTTCAAACTGGAATCAAATTGAGGGTTTTGGTTGTTAGTTATGAATATCTGGGAGTGAGTTACAGGCTGGAATCAAATGAGGGATTCAGATGACTTGCATATCTAACAACAGATATCCAGGAGTGAGTAATAGGCTGGAATCTAATCAAGGGGTTCTGATGATTCATAGGCAGAGTAATGAAACCTGGGAATGAGCCACAGTTTGGAGTCTAATCAAAGGATTCAGATGGTTTATATATAAAATGATGGAATCGAAGAGTGTGTTGGAAGAAAGCAATTTAAAGCGTTCAGATGATATAAAAATGAAGTTCAAGACATTTATAACCATCATCTGAGCCCAAGGTTAGATAACAACCTTGCTATCTTTTTTCTTCTTTGATTCTGATTGTATATGATGGTTTATTAAAATTGGGGTTTGTTTTGCTGCGGCAGTGGCTATTGAGGAATATGCCATTTGCTGCTATGATCCATCGATACAAAGCAATGGATCTACTAGAGCAGGGATATTCAAACTATAGTCTGTGATATCTTTGCAGGACAGAAACACTGGAGCACACACATGGAGTTCTAATACAAAAACTGAACTGGTTTATTCTAGAGTTTCATGGGGCTGGCAGTTTGGAAAGGGCAACTCTTATTGATGTTGTTTCAGTGGCAAATAAATATTAAATCAGATAAAAAAAGAAAGACTTGACTTTATATAACACATTTCATGATGTCTGAATCACTAAAGAATTGTTAAAGTGTAGCCACTGTTGTAATGTAGAAACCATGGCAGCTGATTTGCGCACACCAAGCTCCCACAAACAGCACTGAGATAAATGACCATTTTAGTGATGTTCATCAATAAATATTGGTCAGGCCTCTGAGGAGTATTCCCCTGCTCTTTTCCAAATAGTACCTTGGAATCTTTTACATCCACCTGCAAGGGTGGACAAGGCTATAGTTTAATGTCTCACCCAAAAGATCTCACCTCTGACAGTGCAGCACTCCCTCAGTACTGCGGATGTGTTTCAGAATGGATTTTGTATTCAAACATCTTGAGCCCACAATCTTCTGACTCAGAGGCAAGAGCGCAATCAGCTGAATCACAGTTGACAACTGAAGGTTTGTTACTAACCACAGTTCAAATGCTAGCAAATTAATAGGAACATTACATTCCCAGGGCTGATCTTCCCCGCCCTTTCACTAAAAAGGAGCAGTGCAACTGAAATGTGCTGCACCCACCCACCTGTTCCGTCAGTTTGCCCCCATTCCCCCAGTCCGCTGGGGCTTTGAACAGGACTGGATCATCTTTTCTGGTTGTCCCTGCTCCCGAGAAAATGAGTTGGGAAGTCAGGAATGACCCCGCCTGCTCACTGCAACAGATCTAATAGACCAAACTCACACCCACCATGTACAGAAAATCCTTTAAATCCCGCAGCAGCATTGAAGATACAGAAACCAGGGCTTTTATCCTGATCCTTATACTGAGGGCACGGAGTGCACCTGAGGGGCAGGGGACCATGGAAATTGCTTGTTATTTATGGCCCACAGAGCTACATGAAATGCTTCAAAGTGGCCTATTAAAATAGAGATACTGATGAACCAAAGTCTTTTTTTTATGCGTTCATGGGATGTGGGCATTACTGGGTAGGCCAGCATTTATTGCCCATCCCTAATTGCCCTTGTTCAGAGGGCATTTAAGAGTCAACCACATTGCTCTGGTCATCAATTTTAAGTTAGTAGAGGCTGATCGGCAAATAAACTGTCAGGAAATTTTTCATTTTCTATGCATCACAAATCTGCACAGATGGGACTGTTCTTTAGGTTGCTTCTGAATTTCACCTCTATTGTTATTACAGCATTTGTTTTGATGTGCTGCTTATCAGCAAATGGCTTGTTAGTGGTATTATAAGTGATGTCCCTTTTCTTCACCCTCTCTGCAGATATAAAAGATGTGATTCTGTGGGGAAATCTTGGCAGAAGCGTATATATTGATCTGCAAAGAGCGCGTGTCAGTCAATATGAAAGTGCCATCTGGGGACCACCTGAATTCTCACGCCCACTACTGGAGATACTGCACGATAAGTAAGGGGAAAGCTTTTTGATGGAGGGCAAAGTTTGAACTTTGTGCTGTACTGAAACCTTTCCTGCTGCTCTGCTACATAGCAGTTGCAGCAGCTCTGATGCTTAGAATTATAGAGTTAGGTTTATGTCATTGAGAACATGATGTTTCTGCAAAGAATACATTGAAAGTGATGTTATCATTTCAACCTTAATCGCGGCTCTCATTTTCTCAGAAAGTAAGTGCTGGTAATGGAGGATAACTGGAACAGAGCTACTCGGCACAGGAGGTGTGGGCTAGGATGGGGATCCCCCATTGGAGCACAGTGGTGGGGTGGTCCAGGAATCTACCAGGCTATCTCTATTACTTCCACAGGTCACATAAACCCAATTTGTTTTGCCAGATTTTCAATGATTCCCTTCCTCTCTGCTATTCCATTTTTCGCATTTAGAACTCCTCTGGACCCACCTTTTGTTCCTTTATCTGTCCCATTCTCACCCCATTTACCTTGCATCATCATTATACTCATTTTATCACTCTTGCCCTCCACCCTATCTCACATATCCTCCTTTGTTCTTTTCCTGCCCCTGTTTTCTCTGGCTTTAGACTTGCCTCGCTCAAAGCTCTAATATCTTTCAATTCTGATGAAAGGTCATCAGCCTGAAACATTGGAGGAATTTTAATCTCTTGGGGCTGGGGGAGGTTACTTTTTTAAAATTCATTCATGGGATGTGGGCTTCGCTGGCTGGGCCAGCATTTATTGCTCATCCCTAGTTGCCCTTGAGAAGGTGGTGGTGAGCCGCCTACTTGAATTGCTGCAGTCCATGTGGTGTACACCCACAGTGCTGTTATGAAGGGAGTTCCAGGATTTTCACCCAGCAACGGTGAAGGAACGGCGATATATTTCCAAGTCAGGATGGTGAGTGATGAGGAAGGGAACTTCCAGGTGGTGGTATTCTCATCTATCTGCTATCCTTCACCTTCTAGATGGTAGTGGTTGTGGGTTTGGAAGGTGTTTGGAAGGTTGTGGGTTTGGAAGGTCTAAGGAGCCTTGGTGAATTCCTGCAGTGCATCTTGTAGCTGGTACACACTGCTGCTACTGTGCATCAGTGGTGGAGGGAGTGAATGTTTGTGGATTGTCCTGGATGGTGTCCAGCTTCTTCAGTGTTGTAGGAGCTGCACTCATCCAGGCAAATGGGGAGTATTCCATCATGTTCCTGACTTGTGCCTTGTAGATGGTGGACAGGGGAGTCAGGAGGCGAGTTACTAGTCGCACAATTCCCAGCCTCTGACCTGCTCTTGTAGCCACAGTATTTATATGGCTAAATACTGGATATGCCAGGCCATGGGGCTGCAGATTGTGTTTGAGTACAATTCTGCTGCTGCTGATGGCCCACAACGCCTCACGGATGCCCAGTCTTGAGTTGCTAAATCTGTTCGAAATCTATCCCATTTAACACGGTGGTAGTGCTACACAAGATGGAGGGTATCCTCAATGTGAAGGCGGGACGTCGTCTCCACAACGACTGTGCGGGGGTCACTCCTTACTGATACTGTCATGGACAGATGCATCTGCGGCAGACAAGTTGGTGAGGATGAGGTCAAGTATGTTTTTCACTCTTGTTGGTTCCTTCACCACTTGTTGCAGACCCAGTCTAGCCGCTATGTCATTTAGGACTTGGCCAGCTCGGTCAGTAATGGTGTTACCAAGCCATTCTTGGTGATGGATATTGAAGTCCCCCACCCAGAGTACATTCTGTACCCTTGCCACCCTCAGTGCTTCCTCCAAGTGATGTTCAACATGGAGGAGCACTGATTCAACAGCCAGTGGCAGGCGGTAGGTGGTAATCAGCAGAAGGTTTCCTTGCCCATGTTTGACCTAATGCCATGAGACTCCATGGGGTCTGGAGTTGATGTTAAGGGCTCTCAAGGCAACTCCCTCCCGATTGTAATACCACTGTGCAGCCACCTCTGCTGGGCCTGTCCTGCTGGTGGGACACGTCATTCCCGGGGATGGTGATGGTGGTGTCTGGGACATTATCTGTAAGGCATGACTCCACGGGGTTGACTATGTCAGGCTGTTGCTTGACTAGTCTGTGAGACAACTCTCCCAATTTTGGCACTAGCCCCCAGATGTTAGTAAGGAGGACTTTGCAGGGTCGACAGGGCTGAGATTGCTGTTGTCATTTCCAGTGCCTGGATCGATGCCAGGTGGTCTATCTGGTTTCATTCCTTTTTTGTGACTTTGTAGCGGTTTGTTACAACTGAGTGGCTTGCTAGGCCATTTCAGAGTCGACTATATTGCTTTGGGTCTGGAGTCACATGTAGGCCAGGATGACAGATTTCCTTCCCCATAGGACATTAGTGAACCAGATGGGTCTTTACAACAGTTGACAATGGTTTCATGGTTATCATCAGACTTGTAATTCCAGATTTTTATTGAATTCAAATTCTACCATCTGCCATGGCAGGATTCAAACCAGGGTCCCCTGAGCATTACCCTGGGTTTCTGGATTACTAGTCCAGTGACAATACCACTATGCCATCATCTCCCCACTGGGGTGTGGGTAGGGATGTTGTTGCTTCTGAGGATTAAAGCATCAGAAACCCAGTATGATCCTCATGACTTTCCCACTTAACTGGTGAATTTCCAGTTTTGTGAGAAATCCCCATGGGACATAAGAAATAGGAGCAGGAGCAGGAGCACCCACTCAGCCCCTTGAACGTGCTATACCATTCAGTAGGATCATGGCTGATCTAATTATGACTTCATCTCCCCTTTACTGTCCCTCCCCCGCCATAGCCCTTGAATCCCTTGTAGATCAAAATCTGTCTAACAGCCTAGACTACCAATGCTGTCTGGTGTAGAGAATTCCAAAGATCCAAGCACAAGCAGATAGGTGATTGTAATATGTAAAGTAGCAATTAAATGAAGAATTAACCCTGCTTTCTGGCTTTAACTGCCAACGCATGGGTTTCCCGAACCGTCTGAAACTCACCAGGGTTATCAAGAGTGTAGCAGGATTGACGTGACTATGAAATTTACAGGCTGTAAAGCCTTTAAATAAAGAGCTATGACAGCTGCTTCCTTGCCTAGGTCTCATAGAACTTGCTCTGAGTGTGCCTTCACTGCTTTGGAGGTGATTTCCAACGTATAGGAGATCATTTCTGCTAGTTTGGACTTTTTAGCTGGATTTTCGTGTAGGTTAGGGAAAGTGCGACTTGCACACTTTTGAGGCTTCCAAACTGCACATTTGACCCATGTGTGACTTCGCCCAGGATACTTGTTTTCTCAGGCAGGGTTCAGGTTTGCATTGCAGTTTGCAAGCTGCAATGGAGTGCGGGGAAACTGCGGATGCAGAGGCATGCTGGTTAGAAGGCCCATTTAAAGGCCCAATAAACCACATCTTTCACCCCCACCCCCATCCTAACCCACACCTCCTCAGATCGCTCATGGCATCTCCATGCTCGCTCAGGTCCCCAGTGCCAGCTCCATGCTCTTTCAGATCCACATGCTATCCCATGCCTCCTACATGCCCCCTCAGAATCCCCATGTCAACTCCATGCTCCCTCAGTTCCCCATGCTACCCCCCCCCTTGACCCCCATGTATCCTCTGTAGTCACTCACCCAGCATCCACTATGTCCAGTCCTCAGGAGCTATGCATAGGCGATGGGAATTATTTGAAATGAAGATGATAAAAAATTAAACCTGTTACAATGTAATTCAAAACACTGTTATTCAAAAGTCTATTATTGATACTGCAAAGAAAACTGTTCTCCGTGAAAAAAGGTTTAAGCTGTGTAAACAAACAACCATGTATTCTGAAACCATATCAACAGCAAGGATGTTGCTACAACCTCATAAAACTGTTCATCATTATCCCTCAACAGCCATGTCAATGGAACTGAGTATGGCAGTAGATTTTTTGGAACTTGGCCAAGTGTTCATAATGGCCACAGCTATCAAAACAAACCATAACAGCCACAAGCCCTGAAATTGAAAGAACAGATTATGCCCTCTCCACTTCAAAGCAGATTGCCTGTCAATCAATGGTGGGGAGCAGGTGTTTAGATTTTTTTTTACCTTTCAAGTCAAGGGATTTTTTTTCACAGTCAGACCTGACTACACATTTACGTTGTAGAACTGTCCTCAACGACAACGTGTAACCTTATGGCCCTGCATAGCCCCCACTCTACCATTACCGCCAGGCCAGGGATCAACCCTGGTTCAATGAAGAGTGCAGGAGGGCATGCCAGGAGCAGCACCAGGCATACCTAAACATCAGTGTCTGTCAACCTAATGAAGCTACAACACAGGACTACTTGTGTGCCAAACAACATAGGCAGCAAGCAATAGATAGAGCTAAACAATTCCACAAGCAATGATTCAAATCTAAGTTCTGCAGTCCTGCCACATCCAGTTGTGAATGGTGCTGGACAATTAAACAACTCACTGGACGAGGAGTCTCCACAAATATTCCCATCCTCAATGATAGGGAGCCCAGCACATCAGTGCAAATGATAAAGATGGAGCATTTGCAACAATCTTCAGCCAGAAATGCTGAATGGAAGATCCATGTCAGCCTCCTCTGAAGGTCCCCAGCATCACAGATGCCAGTGTTCAGCTAATTCAATTCACTCCAAGTGAAATCAAGAAATGGCTGAAGGAACTGGATACAGGAAAGGCTATGGGCCCTGACAATATTCCAGCAATGGTACTGAAGACTTGTGCTCCAGAACTTGTCGCACCCCTAGCCAAGCTGTTCCAGTTCAGCTACAACACTGGCATCTACCCAGCTGTGTGGAAAATTGCCCAGGTTTGTCTTGTACTCAAAAAACAGGACAAATCAAACCAGACCAATTATTGCCCCATCAGTCTAGTCTTGATCATTAATAAAGTGATGGAAGAGGTCATCAACAGTGCTATCAAGCGGCACTTGCTTAGCTGACTGATGCTCAGCTTGGGTTCCATCAGAGCCACTCAGCTCCTGACCTCAAGACAGCTTTGGTTCAAAAATGGACAAAAGAACAGAACTCCAGAGGTGAGGTGAAAGTGACACTTGACACTTTAGGCAGCATTTGACCATGTGTGGTATCAAGGAGCCCTAGCAAAACTGGAGTCAATGGGAATCAGGGGGAAAACTCTCCGTTGGTTGGAGTCATACCTAGCACAAAGCAAGATGGTTGTAGTTGTTGGAGATCAATCATCTCAGTTCCAGGACGTCACTGCATGAGTTCCTCAGGGTAGTGTCCTAGGTTCAACCATCTGTAGCTGCTTCATTAATGACCTTTCATCATAACGTCAGAAGTGGGGATGTTCAATGATGATTGCACAATGTTCAGCAACATTTGTGACACCATTCCTTTTAGAATGTTCCCAACTCCTCAGATACTGAAACAGTCCTGTCCAAATGCAGCAATATCTGGACAATATCCAGGCTTGGGCTGCCAAGTGGCAAGTAGCATTCACACCAGACAAGTGTCAGGCAATGACCATCTCCAACAAGAGAGAATCTAACCATTGGCCCCTGACATTCAATGCCATTACCACTGCTGAATCCCCTACTATCAACACTCTGGGAGTTACCATTGACCAGAAACTGAAATAAATACTGTGGCTACAAGAGCAGGTCAGAGGCTAGGAATCCTGCAGGACTAACCCATCTCCTGACTTCCAAAGCCTGTCCACCATCTACAAGGCACAAGTCAAGAGTGTGCTGCAATACTTGCCTGGATAATTGCAGCTCCAACAACACTCAAGAAGCTTGACACCATCCAGGAGAAAGCAGAGCCCACTTGATTGACCCCCCCATGCACAAATATTCACACCCTCCACCACCAACGCACAGTAGCAGCAATGTGTATCATCTACAAGATGCACTGCAGGAACTCACCAAGGCTCCTCAGACAGTATCTTCCAAACCCATGAGCGCTGCTGTCTAAAAGGACAAAGGCAGCAGACACATGGAACCACCACCGCCTGGAAGTGCCCCTCCATGACACCAACCATCCTGACTTGGAAATATATCACCTTTCCTTCACTGTCAGTGGATCAAAATCCTGGAACTCCCACTCTAACATTACAGTGGGTGTATCTACACCACATGGACTGCAGCGGTTCAAGAAGGCTGCTCAGTACCACCTTCTCAAGGGCAAGTAGTTATGGGCAATAAATTCTGGCCGAGCCAGCAATGCCCACATCCCCTGAGTGAATAAAAACAAAAGCCCAGTACCAACATAATGAGAAAAGTTTACCAACACATTTTTCTACATTTTTGAAAGCATTATGGAACTTTCCCCATTGGAAAAAGTACTGTAATGCATGTCAACACTTACACAATTATGGTCAAATAATGGTTAACTTAAATTTGTGAGACAGATCTATGATGAATCATTGCATTATAAATAGATCTACATTACAATGCAGCATCCAATAGTGACATTTGAAGGTGTCGAACATTTTATTCTTATGTTTTAGAAAGTTCCCAACTCCTCAGCGAGTTTTCACCAGTGTGCACAAACTCTCCAAGGAGGTGCGTTATTTTAGCACTTCCAAAACCCACACCAGTATACAAAAATTCCTGTGGTCCTCACAATGGGGACCCAGACCTTGAAAGAAGTGCATGGGCACCCAAGACCTTCTTGACCCACAAAAAGACCACACAAAATGGCGCGAGGTTGGGCAAACGCTAGAAAATTATTTTCCAGCATAAAAACTCTGTCCAGTGTTTTATGACCCGATTCTCACCTCCATTAGGAGAAAAAAAATCCAGTCCTTTGACTGTGATCTGCATTTCTCTCCAGTCACCCTTCTCAGCAGAATTGGATAGACTTCTGCAGCTATCCCTTGGACTTCTGATGAATGACAGGAGGAGCAGCACCAGTAACACCAATAGCAACAGGAGCACCACCAGCAAGAGCTGCTCCTTTTCCTCACCACAAGCCCTCCACAGTACAGAGGAGATAATACACAGCTTCAACTCAAAGGAGGTGATATCCCAACACAGGGTTTACAGGCACAGGATCAATTTTCTGGATATAACTGAGCACAGAGCTGCCTCAGAGAGCTGAAGATTTTTAAAATAAAAAAATAAAACTATTAAAAATAATAAAAACATGTCTCCTCATGTGACTTTGTCATATGAACAGGGACATGTTAAATATGAGTGTTAAAAGGTGTTATTTTTTTAAATCACTGGTTGAAACCTCACCCCACCCATGGATGAGGTTTCGCCAAAAATGCAAAGGCCGCTTGGCATTTTCATCCAACTGCCCACCAACTGAACGGCTGGACAAGCAGCGAAAATTCTAGTCAATTAATTGACTAAGGGCCTTAATAGGCTGCTTAATTGTCAGCAGGCGTGCTGCCGAGTCCTGCATGCGCCTGCCGACTGAAATGTCACACAAGTGCGCGATGACATCGGTATGCTCGCCCATGCATCATTTTGCACTTGTTCAGATTAGGCATGTGCCCGCCTGACGAGAAAAGAATTCTTCCCTTTGGGCCTTTTGTCACATTAAACATACGATGTAAGTGCGATTGTTACATGTGATTTAGTCAGTCACCCTCACTCACTAGAAATAATTATCAAGAAGCAACCGTAGATTTGGTATTGGGCATCATTGTGTATGTTTGCCTTAACCTCTTGTCCACAGGACTTGGATAGAAGAAGAGTTCCTGGAAGAAGTATATTCTCGCCGACGAAAAATCCGAGCAGGATTGAAACATAAACTGGGTATCTCCGTTGCCGCTGCAATACACAATGTCTTGCATTGGTGGTACTTCAACTCGCCACCTGGGGAGATTGTATCTCTTGGAGTCGTCAGTCAAGGTGAGCCATCTCCTTTTATTAGAAATATCGGGGGGGGGGATTTTTTTCAACAATGTGCTGCTCCTAATGGCATAACCAGAAGTTTGTGCCACTTCCTCTCTCTTGCTTTTTCCCATTACTGTTAGGAAATAGAGATAGTTTAAGTAAGCTATATTTGTATTTGGGTGTGTTTCCTTAAGTTTAATTTCTATTTCTGTATTTGTGTGTTAAAAAAAAGGGAAAGTTGAGTTTTAGTTTCACTTTAAAAGATGCCTGCATTTTAATGAAGGTTTTACAATTCTTGAAGGTTAAACAAACACAAGGTTTAAAAAAAAACTGTACTTTTGCCTAGCAACAGGAAGCCCTACAGAGACAGAAAAGTAGTTTCAGTTCAGTTAGAAGCAGTTTCAAGTGGAATCAGCCTAGGAGGGACAGATAGCATGTCCCAAACTAAAGTTGAAGCCAGCTGCCAGGAAAATCTGGACAAAGGAGAGGAAACTGCAGGAGCAGTTTCCAGAAACTAAAGAAGAAAGCCCCCAGATCCAGCAGAGTGGAACAAGAAAGATCCCAAGAGGACAGTCTAGTCAAAGGACAAGGACACGAATCTGGAAAAAGTCCTGTTCTGCAGAATTGAAAGTAAGGTGCAGAGAGGGAGCTTCAAGCTTCAAGGGAGAAAGCTACAGGATGCAGATTTAAAGAGATATAGGCATGCAAAAAGCCAGAAGATCCATGGGGACAGCTGAAGGTCTATAACTTTTTACTATGGGCATGTGAAGCAGTGGTGTTCTGTTGGCACGACTGAGCATACGAGAGTATGTGGAAGCAAGCTTGAATGCATGTGGTGATCCAAGGGAGAGGAACATTGGAAGGAAAGTTCAAAACCCTGGAGATGGACCCTTGCATAAGGCATCTGAGAGAAAGCATTGTTTGGGAGAAGATTCTAGAGTGAGTTATTTGGGAGTGGAGATTAGAAACCCTTGTGTGAAAGATGGAATTCAGTGAGACCAGTTGGCTCACTGTGTGACAAGCATCTGGGGGGAAATGATAAGAGATCCATAGCATCTGTTTGGAGTGGCATCTGTCACTTCGTTGCAGAGAGTCGTGTGTCTGACCACAGGTCGCCTATTGGTTTACATGGACAGTGTACTTACTGTGCACATAGGAATATAAGATAGCGTTTGTAACTTGTGTTATCCTTACAAATCTGTATATATTTGTAACGTTATAGTTGTGGGTAAAGGAGTCTTTTCCTGTTTAATAAATATTTTATTCTTTTCTTCAGCTAACTCCTGGGACTTTGTTCAGTAGCCACTCTCCATGTATCTAAACAAAAAAATAGAAGTTAGAATCTATCAAGCTGGGTTCCACCTTGGGATTTGACTTGTCCAGTAGTTACATCAGCTCAGATCATAACATTACCCTCAGGATTCCAAATAAAATTTAAATGCGGCAACATGCACGGGAGATAGGTGCGATCACATGGTGGGGGAAGCTTTTCAGTGGTGAAACCCACCATCAGCTAGCAATGCTGCAATAAAAGAGTCTTTTGATCAAACAGGGAGGCTCTGTACTATGACCAAAACCTTCCTGTCCAGCTCCATTTCCATTAACATAAGAACTGAGAGCAAAGGTGACATGAAAGTTTTTGAAAATTAACTTTCAGTTGTTTGTATTTCACCTTACATTGCTTTCATTTTTTCACATGTACATCATCATTATTTGTTGAGACTAGTTTGGTCAGAGAGCTAAATGTACTGGTACACCCCATAGTTGGCATACATTGATGATTACATGGGAGTTAGGGACATTTCCTTTATTGTGGAAGAAGCAATGTGGTGTATTTTTGTTTACTCTTTATTGAATGTTCATGTAATTGTCCAGTGTTGTACTCTCCACTCTTTTGGAAATGACCGAACTTGCAGGCACAACTCGCCCTCCCTTCTGTGCATTGTAAGGACATTATCCAAGACCCCTGCCAGTTGTAGGTGAATTCAAAGCCCTTTAAGGACTCTGCGATCCAACAGTCTGAGATGGACACACACTTGGACAGCACTTACACCATCCTTTAGGCCCCTCATTTTCTTAATTTGACTAAGTGTCCTCACCAACCCAGGACATCACAGCCTTCCCACTTCACTCCTCCATGTCCTCGACACCACCCTTAGTCCTCCTTTGGATCCCATTTCCAATCTTCTATGTCCTCGATCCCAGTCCACACCATCGCTCACCTCACCACTGACTCACCCTTGTCGGCACAGAGCTTCCATGCAAGTTGCCATACTTCTGCTCCCCTCCCTTGTGTCATAGAGTTAAACAAGGAAAATCGCTCAAATAAAAATAGAGTGCTGGAAAGCTCAGCAGGTCTGTCAGCATTTCAAGAGAAACAGAGTTGATGTGTTGAATCAAATATGACTTCTTTGGAACCGAAGGGATCTAGAAATGCGATGTGTTTTGTGCTGTTGAAAGGCAGGACGGGAGGTAGAATAAAGAGAAATCTCGGATAGTTAAGGGAACTGGGAAGAGATTAAATAACAAAGATGTCATGGCACAAAGGCTTAGGGAGTGATAATGGTTGTAGTGAAGAAACAAAGCATTGGTCCAGAGTGAGTGTTAATGGCAGGATAATGAACAGCTATTTCTGAAAGCAAAAACACGGGAAAAAATGCAGACTGATTAGTCAAGAAAAGAATCAAAATGGAAGACAGAGTTCATGGTCTGAAGCTGTTGAACTCAATGTTGAGTTGAATTAACTTGGGAAGACTGTAAGGTGCCTAATCAGAAAATGAGGTGCTGTTCCTCCAGCTTGTGTTGAGCTTTTCACTGGAATAACGCAGCAGACCAAAGACAGAAATGTGAGCCTGAGAGCAAGGAGGTGAAATAAAATGGCAAACAACTGGAAGGTCAGGGCAGCATGCTTGTAGACTGAGCAAAGGTGTTCCGCAAAGCAGTCACCCAGTCTGCATTTGGTCTCCCCAGTGTTGAGGGGACCACGTTATGAACAGCAAATACACTAGACTAAATTGAAAGAAGTACAAGTAAATAACTGCTTCACCTGGAAGGCGCTTGTGACATGTCTTCCTTTTTCCACATTGAGGATTCCCCCTCACTATGGTTGACAAGGCCCCCAACCGTGTCTGACCCATTTCTCATATTTTTGCTCTCACCCATTCCCCTCTATCCCAGAACCACGATAGGATTGCCCTTGTCTCACTTTGCCCACCACCAGCCTCCATATTCAAAGGAATATTTTTCACCATTTCCGCCCACCACCAAACACATCTTCCCCTCCCCGTCAGCATTCTGAAGGGACCATTTCCTCCGTGACACCCTGGTCCACTCCGCTATCATGCCCAACACCTCATCTCCTTCCCACTACTCCTTCCCATGCGATGCAACTAAAATGAATCTTCATAGCATCCAAATGTATTACAAGTGGGAATTTTCCACAGGCCAGAGTGAGGCCTGATGCACCTCAAACATGCCACTGACTTTACCTCTGCATCTCACTTGCCGTCAGGAAATTGAGATTTCACATTCTGCCTAATTAAGTCACTCCACACACCGCATTTCCTGCTCTTGCGGGCTCCATAAAATTTCCCTTATCTTTTCTTCCTCCAATCCCAGAAGGGAAAAAATAGTAAAAAGTAGGAAATAAGAGTACTGGTCTGAACTGTTTTTCCTTCTGGGATTTTCTCCCTTCTTCTGACTGACCTCTGCAGGGAGGGGTAGAAATCCATAGGCAAGGGGCACTCATTGAAGTGGCCATTTTACCCATTTATGTGCAAGACATCAAAGTTTATTCCGGTCCTGGTCTCACTTTTAATATCTAGACTTCCTAGCAGGAGTCACAAGAAGAAGCAGGATACCTGGGTTGATTTCTCTGCTGTCAAATCCAGGAGAGATGAGATCAATGTAGCACCCTTATAGATACTAGAAAGCACAGCCAAGATCAGGGATTGTACCTGCAGGAGCTAGGCTACACATAGGCAGAGCACTTTCCCACCATACATCTGCTGAGTCTTTTCTATCAACCAGCAATGGTTGGCAGTTCAGCAGCTGAAAAGAGCAAGCCATGAACAGACTGTCTTAAGATAAAATTCCCCCTATTCTGAAGCCTCATTCTCTTGTTCTTAAGGTCACTATTCTCTGCATGTTACCCATTCATTGTAAACAAACAAAATTAAAATCAGCAGCTTGTATTTCATTATATCCAAAATATAACATATTTATAATGCATAATGATTCCCATGGAGACCAATAACATGAAAGAATCAAACTTCCCAAATGACCCCAATGGAAAAACCTGAGGGACAAAATTCCACTTCTTAGAAGCTTTTACTGTAACAATCCACCTAAAATCAACACGCATTAAATATGAATTAACAAGAAAATTGTATTCAGTAGAAATTATAAACTACTCTTTAAATAGCTGATACAACAGGGCTAAATCTCACACATTTCTCAGGCAACACGTGACAAATGTGCCACCATGTGCAGTCCCAAAGCCCTCCCTAGCTGTCTGGTAGATTTCAACCACCCTTTGTCATGCTGGGTCTAATCCTCAAGTAGCCTCCGACAATCGCTGTGCTCCCTCTGAGATACTGGAACACAGTTATCTCCAACAAGGTGCACTTCTGTGGAACCTCTCACTCTTGTGTAATGACAGTCTTGATGGTGTCACATCCCAGAGTCCCCTTCATCCGACCGCCCAAACCATCCCAGGACATGGTATGGCCAGCTCTGGCAGAAACTACTCAGCTCTACAGTGTCTGTGAACTGTTCACACAGCTTTGTGGTTTCCATCCTTTCTGCTTCACAGCCCCAGTTCTGCTCTGTTTATATGCCTTTGCTGTCACTGAGATGAAGACTGACCACAGGCTGAAACCCGAACCCCAGCCTGTTTATTTTTCCCAATTAAATTCTGTTCCTTAGCAAGCGAGGGCACAGGATTATTTCTCAGAAGCCTGATGTCACTGCCAGGAAAATCAGTTAAGAAACACCTCCTCCCAGAAATCTAAATTTTTGGGTTTTTGTTTCAAGAACACAGGCTTTGAAACCATTTCATGACAAATGGATTTTTTTTTTACAGAGAGTGGTTAGAAAGTGGAGCTTGCTATAAGACCGTAAGATGTAGGACCAGAAGTAAGCCATTTGGCCCATTGAATCTGCTCCACCATTCATTGGGATCATGGCTGATCTGAAAATCCTCAATTCCAATTTCCTGCCTTTTCCCCATAACCCTTGATTCCCTTACTGATTAAAAATCTGTCCACCTCAGCCTTGAATATACTTAACGACCCAGCCTCTACAGCCCTCTTCCATAAAGAATTCCACAGATTGACCACCCTCTGAGAGAAGAAATTCATCTTCATCTCTGTTTTAAATGGACACCCCCTTACCCTGAGGTTATGCCCTCTGGCCCTAGACTCTCCCACAAGGGGAAACAACCTCTCAGCATCTACCCTGTCAAGCCCCCTAAGAATCTTACATGTTTCAATAAGGTCGCCCCTCATTCTTCTAAACTCCAACAAGTACAGGCCCAACCTACTCAACCTCTCCTCATAAGAATATCCCTCCACACCCAGGATCAACCTAGTGAACCTTCTCTGGACTGCCTCCAATGCCAGTATATCTTTCCTTAGATAAGGGGATCAAAATTGTTCACAGTATTCTAGGTGTGGTCTAACTAGTGCCTTGCATAGTTTTAGCAAGACTTCCCTATTTTTATACTCCATTCCCTTTGAAATAAAGGCCACATTCCATTTGCTTTCCCTACTGCCTGTTGAACTTGTATGTTAGTTTTTTTGAGATTCATGCACAAGGACTCCCAAATCTCTCTGTGCTGCAGCCTTCTGCAGTCTTTCTCCATTTAAATAATATTCAGCTCCTCTATTCTTCCTGCCAAAGTGCATAACCTCACATTTTCCCACATTATAGTCCATTTGCCACGTTTTTGCCCACTCACTTAACCTGTCCAAATCCCTCTGTAGACTCCATGTGTCATCCTCACCACTTGCCTTCCCACCTATTTTTGTGTCATCCACAAACTTGGCGATAGCACATTCACTTCCCTCATCTAAGTCATTAATATATATTGTAAATAATTGAGGCCCCAGCACTGATCCATGTGGCACTCCACTTGTTACACGTTGCCATCCTGAAAATGTCCCCCTTATCCCAACTCTCTGTCTTCTATTAGTTAACCAATCATCTACCCCCAACACCATGGCTCTTACTTATTAACTAGCCTTATGTGCAGTACCTTATCGAATGCCTTTTGGAAATCCAAATATATTACATCTCCTGGTTCCTCTATATCTACCCTGCTTGTTACTTCCTCAAAGAATTCTAATAAATTTGTTAGGCATGATTTCCCCTTCATGAAGTCATGCTGACTCTGCTTGATTAGATTATGCATTTCTAAATGCACTACTATTACATCCTTTATAATAGACTCCAACATTTTTCCAATGACAGATGTTAAACTAACTGGCCTATAGTTACCTGTGTTTTTGTCTCCCTCCCTTTTTGAATAAGGGTGTTACATTGGCCATTCTCCAATCCTCCGGGACTTTTCCAGAATCTAAGGATTCTTGGAAGATTACTACCAGTGCATCCACTATCTCTGTAGCTACTTCCTTTAATATCCAAGGATGCAACCCATCAAGTCCAAGGGACTTATCAGCCTTTAGCCCCATTAGTTTCCCTAGTATTTTTCTCTGGTGATAGTTATTATATTTATTCCCCCCCCACTTTTGCCCTTGATTATTTAGTCTTTTTGGAATGCTATTAGTATCTTCTACCGTGAAGACTGAAGCAAAGTATTTATTCAACTCCTCTGCCATTTCCTGGTTCCCCATTGTTATTACCCCAGCCTCATTCGCTAAGGGGCCTATGTTCACTTTGGCCTCACTCTTCTTTTTTATATATTTAAAGAAGCCCTTACTGTCTGTTTTTATGTTACTTGCTAGTTACCCTCAAAGTTTATTTTCTCCCTCTTTATTTTTTTTTTGGTCATCTTCTGTTGGTTTTTAAAACTTTCCCAATCCTCTGGCTGACCACTAATCTTTACTACATTGTATGTTTTTTCTTTCAATTTGATACTGTCCTTAACTTCCTTGGTTAACCATGGTTAGTTTATCCCCTTCTTGACGCCTTCTTCCTCACTGGGATATATCTTTGTTGAGAGTCATGAACTATTTTATTGAACATCTGCCATTGTTCATCAACCATCTTTTCTGCTAAACTGCTTTCCCAGTCCACTCCAGTCAACTCTGCCACCCTTATTTAAGTTTAGCACAGTTGTTTCCGACCCAAGTTTCTCACTCTCAAACTGAATGCTAAATTCTACCATTTTATGGTCATGTTTCCTAAGGGTTCCTTTACTCTGGGATCATTTATTAAACCTGCCTTGTTACACATTACCAGATCCAAAATAGCCTGATCCCTGGTTGGATTCACAATGTATTGTTCTAACAAACTGTTCTGAATACACTCTATGAATTCTTGCTCGTGTCTACTTCTGTCAATTTGATTTTCCCAATCTACATGAATATTAAAGTCACCTATGATTAATGTACTGCCTTTTTTACATGCCCTCATGATCTCCTGATTTATTCTCTGCCCTACAGTATCGCTCCCACCAGTGTCGTCTTCCCCTTGTTATTTGTTACCTCCATCCATATGGATTCTACATCTTCCGATCCAAGATCCTTTCTTGCTATCGTACTTATTCTATCTCGTACTAACAAAGCTACCCCACCACCCTCTCCTTTCTGCCCATCCTTTCAAAAAGTCACAGATTCCTGAATATTTAGTTCCCAGCTTTGATCTGCTTGTAACTACATCTCCACAATGGCTATAAGATCATACCCATTAACCTCTATTTGTGCCATTAATTCATTTATTTTGTTCTGAATACTATGTGCATTTAAGTAAAGAGCCATTAATTTTGCCTTTTTACCATTTTTAACCCTTTTGACTTTATTTGCTGCTGTTTTTTAATGTTTGTACACTCTGTCCCTTCCTGTCACACTCTGGGTATCATTACCTAAATAGCTGCCCTGCAAGGCGGCCATGTCCTTTTGCTTTGTAAGCATACATATCCCCTTTCCAGAACCCTCCCTCTCTCTATTTAGTGTAAAGCCCTCTCTACAGCCCTAGATATTCGGTTTGCCAGGACACTTGTCCCAGCACGGTTCAAGTGAAGCCCATCCCACCTGAACAGCTCACTTCTACCCCAATACTGGTGCCGGGCCCCATGAACTGAAACCCATTCCTCCCACACCAATCTCTGAGCCATGGATTTAACTCCTTGACTTTATTTACCCAATGCCAATTTGCCCGTGGCTCAGGTAGCTATCCCGAGATTATTACCTTGGAAGTTCTGCTTTTTAATTTAGCTCCTAACTGTTCAAATTCTTTCAGCAGAACCTCCTTTCTAGTCCTATCAATGTCCTTGGTACCAACATGGATGACGACAACTGGATCCCTCCCCTCCCACTCCTAGTTCCTCTCCAGCCCTGAGGAGACGCCCTTAACCCTGGCACCGGCCAGGCAACACAGCCTTCCGGACTCATGCTCACAGCTGCAGAGAACAGTATCTATCCCCCTAATTATACTGTCCCCTACCACTACTACATTCCCATTTCCTCCCCCCACCTGAATGGCTTCCTGTACCACGGTGTCATGATCAGATCGCTTATCCTTCCTGCAGTCCCCACTCTCATCCACACAGCTTGCAAGAACCTTGTAATTATTGGACAATGCAGGGACCGAGGCTCCTCAAATGCTACCCCCAGGTCCCAAAACTGCTTCACCTGCAGTCACACCCTCCTATCCCTGATCACAGACCAAATTTGAATGATCTAATCTGAGAGGTGTGACTGCCTCCTGGAGCAAAGTATCCAGGTAACTTTCTCCTTCCCTGATGTGGCACAATGTCTGCAACTTGGACTCCAGTTCCTTAACTCGGATCCGAAGTTCCTCGAGCTCCAAACACTTGGTACAGATGTGTTTGCTTTGGATCATCTTGGTGTCCAGCAGAACCCACATGCTGCAGCAGCAACACATCACCCATCCTGCCTTCGCTATCGTATTTTATTAAATTTATTAACTAATAACTCTAGTATCCCCACTCTTTACACTTTATTATAAGTAATTTTTATACACACCAGTATCGATCTTATACTTAACAAGCTATCTTTAAGAAAAAGAGAAAAAAAAGTCTAGAGATCTAAACACAAACTAAAGACCTTACTTTACTTTAAAGACTTGAAATACTCACCAATCCTACTCACCAATCAGGTACTCTCCGTGCTCTTTTCCCTCTCATGCTCTTTAATGGTCTCACACTCTTCTCTCACTCTCTCACTGTGAAATGCCCCGCTCCTCTCGCCCTCGCTCCCTGTAAATGGCCCTGCTGCTTTCTCACACTCTCTCGCTGTAAATGACCATGCTGTTTCTCTCTCATCCTCTCACTGTAAATGACCATGCTGTTTCTCTCACACTCTCTCATTGTAAATGGCCCTGCTGCTTTCTCACACTCTCTCGCTGTAAATGACCATGCTGTTTCTCTCTCATCCTCTCACTGTAAATGACCATGCTGTTTCTCTCACACTCTCTCACTGTAAGTGGCCCTGTTGTTTCTATCACAATCTCTCGCTGTAAATGACCACGCTGTTTCTCTCACACTTTCTCACTGTAAGGACTGAGTGTCCCAGCACCGACTGTGTGTCTATAACAGGACATGCTACCACATGCGTAGTTAAAGCAAATATCATAGATGCATTTAAGAGGAGGCTAGATTATTTTTTTAATTCTTGGGATGTGGACGTCGCTGGCAACACCAGCATTTATTGCTTATCATTCATTGGCCCTTGAGAAGGTGGTGGTGAGCCACGTTCTTAAACTGCTGCAGTCTGAATGGCACAGGTACACCCATGTGCTGTTAGGAAGCTTCAGGATTTTGACAGTGAAGGAATGGTGATATAGTTCCAAGTCAGGATGGTCTGTGGCTTGGAGGGGAATTTGCAGGTAATGGTGTTGCAATGCATCTGCTGCCCTTTTAGGTAGAGATCATGGGTTTGGAAAGGTGCTGTCGGAGGAGCCTTGGTGAGTTGCTGCAGTGCATCTTGTAGATGGTACATACTGCTGTCATGGAGTGTCAATGTTGAAGTGAATCAATGTTTAAGGTGATGGATGGGGCCCAATCAGGCAGGCCACTTCGTTCTGGATGGTGTTGAGCTTCCTGACTATTGTTGGAGCTGCAATTATCCAAGCAAGTGGAGAGTATTACATCCTACTCTGACTCATGCCTGTAAGGAGAAAGGAATAGAAGGAAATGCTGATGGAATCAGATGAAATAAGATGCATGGAGGCTCAAGTGGAGCATAAACACTAAACACAGAGCAATTGGTCAATCATAATGTTCTTTAGGAAAATCTGTCGTCCTTACTTGGTCTGGCCTACATGTGACTCCAGACCCGCAGCAATGTGCTTGACTCTTAAATGCCCTCCAAAATGGCCTAGCAAGTCATTCAGTTCTGTCAAACCACTGCAAGGTCACAAAAAAGGAATGAAACCAGACAGACAAGCTGGCATCGACCTAGGCACCGGGAGCAACAATGGCAAACCCAGCCCTGCTGACCCTGCAATGTCCTCCTTACTAACATCTGGGGACTACTGCCAAAATTGGGAGAGCTGTCTCACAGACTAGTCAAGCAACAGCCTGACATAGTCATCCTCATGGGATCATATCTTACAGACAATGTCCCACACACCACCATCATCATCTCTGGGTATGTCCTGTCCCAGCGGCCGGACAAACCCAGCAAAGTTGGCGGCACAGTAGCATACAATCAGGAGGGAGATGCCCTGGGAGTCCTCAACATCGACTCCGGAACCCTATGACATCACATGGCATCAAGTCAAACATGGGCAAGGAAACCTCCTGCTGATTACCACGTAGCGCCCTCCCTCAACTGATAAATCAGTGCTCCTCCATGTTGAACTTGGAGGAACAACTGAGGATGGCGAGGGCACAGAATGTACTCTGAGTGATGGACTTCAATATCTATCAGCAAGAGTGGCTCAGTAGCACCACTACTGGCTGAGTCCTAAATGACATTGCTGCTAGACTGGGTCTGCGGCAGGTGGTGAAGGAGCTAACAAGAGGGAAAAACATACTTGACCTCATCCTCACCAACCTGCCTGCCGCAGATGCATCTGTCCATGACAGTATCAGTAGGAGTGACCACTGCACAGTCGTTGTGGAGACGAAGTCCCACCTTCACATTTGAGGATACCCTCCATCGTGTTGTGTGGCACTACCAATGTGCTAAATGGGATAAATTTCAAATAATGTGGCAACTCAAGACTGGGCATCCATGAGGTGCTGTGGGCCATCAGCAGCAGCAGAATTGTACTCAACCACAATCTGTAACCTCATGGCCCAGCATATCCCCCACTCTACCATTACCATCAAGCCAAGAGATCAACCCAGGTTCAAAAAAATGTGCAGAAGGGCATGCCAGGAGCAGCACCAGGCATACCTAAAAATGAGGTGTCAACCTGGTGAAGCTACAACACAGGACTACTTGCGTGCCAAACAGAATAAGCAGCAAGTGATAGACAGAGCTAAGCGATCCCACAACCAATGGATCAGATCTAAGCTCTACAGTCCTGCCACACCCAATCGTGAATGGTGGTGGACTATTAAGCAACTCACTGGAGGAGGAAGCTCCACAAGTATCCCCATCCTCAATGATGGAGGAGCCCAGCACATCAGTGCAAAAGATAAGGTTGAAGCATTTGCTACAATCTTCAGCCAGAAATGCCGAGTGGATGATCCATTTCAGCCTCCTCTTGAGATCCCCAGCATCACAGATGCCAGCCTTCATCCAATTCAATTCACTCCACTTAATATCAAGAAACGGAAGGCACTGTATACTGCAAAGGCTTTGGGCCCTGACAATATTTCGGTCATAGTACTGAAAACTTGTGCTCCAGAGCTTGTCGCGCCCTCAGCCAAGCTGTTCCAGTACAGCTACAACACAGGAAAATTGCCCAGGTATGTCCTGTACACAAAAAGCAGGGCAAATCCAACCCGGCCAATCACTGCCCCATCAGTCTACTCTCGATCATCAGTAAAGTAATGGAAGAGGTCATCAATAGTGCAATCAAGTGGCACTTGCTTAGCAATAACCTGCTCATTGATGCCCAGTTTGGGTTCCACCTGGGCCACTCAGCTCTTGACCTCATTACAGCCTTGGTTCAAACATGGACAAGAGAGCTGAACTCCTGAGGTGAGGTGAGAATGACTACCATTGACATTAAGACCGCATTTAACCGAGTGTGGCATCAAGGAGCCCTAGCAAAAACAGGAGTCAATGGGAATCGGGGGAAAACTCTCTATTGGTTGGAGTCATACCCAGCACAAAGGAAGATGGTTGTGGTTGTTGGAGGTCAGTCATCTCAGCTCCAGGACATCACTGCAGGAGTTCCTCAGGGAAGTGTCCGCAGCTGAGCCATCCTCAGCTGCTTCTTCAATGACCTTCCTTCCATCATAAGGTCAGAAGTGGGGCTGTTCGCTGATGATTACACAATATTCAGCACCATTCGTGACTCCTCAGATACTGAACCAGTCCATGTCCAAATGCAGCAAGACCTGGACAATAACCAGGCTTGGGCTGACAAGTGGCAAGTAACATTCACGCCACACAAGTGTCAGACAATGACCATCTCCAACAAGAGAGAATCCAACTATCGCCCCCTTGATGTTCAATGGCATTACCATCACTGAATTCTCCACTATCAACGTCCTGGGGGTTACCATTGACCAGAAACTGACCCGGACTAGCCATATAAAACCTGTGGCTACAAGAGGAGGTCAGAGGCTAGGAATCCTGTGACAAGTAACTCACCTCCTGACTCCCCAAAGCCTGTCCATCTACAAGGCACTTGTACATGGACAGGCTGTGGGGAGTCAGGAGGTGAATAAGATGGAATACTCCCCACTAGATGAGTGCAGCTTCCACAACACTCCAGAAGTTTGACACAGTCCAGGACAAAGCAGCCCGCTCGATAGGCACCACATCCACAAACATTGGCTCCCTCTACCACTGACGCACAGTAGCAGCAGTGTGTACCATCTACAGGGTGCACCAAGGCTCCTTCAGCAGCACCTTCCAAAGCCACAACCACTATCATCTAGAAGGACAAGGGCAGCCTATAGATGGGAGTACCACCAACTGGAAGTTCCCCTCCAAGTCACTCACCATCCTGAGTTGAAAATATATCACCGTTCCTTCACTGTCGCTGGGTCAAAATCCTGGAACTCCCTCCCTAACAGCACTGTGGGTGTACCTACACCACAGGGACTGCAGCGGTTCAATAAGGCAGCTCACCATCACCTTCTCAAGGGCAACTAGGGATGGGCAATAAATGCTGGCCCAGCCAGCGAAGCCCACATCCCATGCATGAATATAAAAAAATTGAATTTGCAAAACATCACGTGGTCTCAGAGCAAATCAAAAGTCCAGATATGCATTTGTTATGATGACCGTAGAGATGAATTACTTGTTAAAAAAAAAGAGATTTGAATTCCCAGTGACCAACTCAAAAGAATCACGCAATAAGATTCTACGATACCAAACAAACTAAAATCAACCTCAACTAAACATTACATAGTAGTCAACTAATGCACTAAACTACACAAAAGATATATCCCCTTAATTTTCTAACACAATTGAATACCTCACACCGCTTTTATACGTTATATTTTATCACTTCTCAGGATTGTAGTCTTCACTTTGAGCCAATCCAAGGTTACTCCCCATTTCACTGAGGCATAACTTCCAGTACCCATCAAAAGTCATTTCCCTCAGTCTGAAGAGATTCCCCATACCAACTTCTAACAGCTAAGCCCACTCTGGCAACATCTTCCCCCAGCAGTGCTAGGGCAAATCTTCCAATCTCCTTAAATCTCTACTGGTCCCATCCCTTCCACCAGAAAATATGCTCCCACCTGCATTTAGCCTGGTGACTACAGAGATCTCTCTGTCATTCCACTAATCATATGTTGAGGGAAGGATGAATATGAAGCCAGTCTTTTCCTGAAGCCGGGTTTATTTCCAAGACTACAGAGTAAAGACACAGATTCCTCTAGTTCCCTCCAGCACTCAGTGTGAACTAGTTTTTATACTCATGCATCGGTTCCCTAATCTTTCCCCAATTGGGGGTGCTGCTCTTAATTACCAATTTAAAGCATATACTCTATTGCAGCATAATTTCACAATTTCAACATTAAGATTCCCTTTTATCTTTTACGAGAAAACAAAAAAATGCATTTTTTTTACAGAGAAAAGAAATTAATAAAACTGAAGACATAGAAATAAATCACACATTTTCAAGACGCACATCCTGAGTTTTCCCTCTTCTAACACCCGCAATAATTTTTCACTATTGCATTCCTTTTGGTGAAACAATCTGATAACTGATGGCTTGAATCAATCCCTCGGAGTTTAGAGATTTCCTTTTTCTCCACCATTTGTTTTAGACTTGCAATATCAATTTGTCATCTTTTTTCACTCACACTCTTTGTGGAGTGTACATTATCCAAAAGGGTTTCATAGTCAATATAACATTCTATTGCTATATTTCCTTCATCATTTCCTCTTAGGCAGCACCTTCCAAACCCACAACCGCTACCATCTAGAAGGACAAGGGCAAGCAGACACATGTAAGTCCCCCTCCAAGCTACTCACCATCCTGACTTAGAAATATATCGCCATTCCTTCACTGTAGCTGGGTCAAAATCCTAGAACTTCCTCCCTAACAGCATTGTGGATGTACCTGCACCACAGGGACTGCAGCGATTTAAGAAGGTAGCTCAAGGGCAATTAGGTATGGCCAATAAATGCTGGCCTAGCCAGCAACATCCACATCCTGTAAATAAATTTTAAAAAATAGTATTTCTCTTAATCTTTTAGATAAAAAGAACACCATTTCAACCGCCTCTTCCAGTGCGAGAGTCTCTGCAGCCGGGGTGCTCTTTACTACTCACCTTATTTCCTTGGTTTCCCAAGCCAAGGGATAACATTTCTCACTTTCACCCGCAAGAAATATTATGAAACCCGCTTCACTTGAAAACTCATCAACAAGGTTTGAGTGACAGGTGTCACTGAACACAATTGATCTTATATTCTTGGGATCACTCAAATATGGAAACTACAGTACACTGTTCTCTATCTTCAATTTTTAAAATGTTTTGTTTGCTCTTAAGATGTCTTGGACCTTGGGATGTTTCATTATAATATTCAGTTCAAGAACATCAAAGCTTGCAGCCAGCCTCACCTGTGTGTGCCCAGCCAATTTAATTGTCCAGGTAAACACCGCAGCTGCTCTGTCTCATCTTTAGAAGCATCTGCATCTTTTTGTGAGGGCTTAGCCCAATTGACTGTGCTAAGACTAACACTTTCTAAATATGATTGTTGGCGTAAAGTAACCTCAGATCCATACTGTTTTATTTCTAATCCAATATATATAAAAGCCCCATTGACCTGACTCCTAACCTTAAAGTCAGTTCTAATCCTGTCAATAACTTTGTTTTGAAATTCATTAGTGCCACCCCATAGGAAGTCATCAACAGGCATCATAAAGGTGCCCGCAAGTTTCCTACCATGGTACCAATAGACATGGCAAGATCTGCCTTCAGTAGGAGACAACCCAAATTTAACAACACCCATCAAACTGAAAACTACCACACTCTGGAAGCATCGTTTGAACCATAGACATGCTTATTCAGCTTCCAAAGTTTTCCTTCTTCCTCTGGCACCTACTTCGAAGGTTTGAGAAACACTTCTGGCTGGAGGTGATCCACCTGTAGAAATGCAGCTTTTATATCTATCAACTTACGTTCCCACAAAAAAACACCAAAAGGGCCAAAAAAAATTTTAAATTACCTTCCCTGCTGTGGGCAAGTCCATTCTGACCTCTTTATCTGCTAAACATTCTCCAAAGCCCAGGCCACTAACGTCGCCTTGGCTTTATAGGTTCCATCCAGTAGGACCATCATTGTGCAGACCCACCTATACGATAATGCTGGCTGACCCGTATTTGGGACCTCTGAATACACAGCAAACTCCCTCCAACTGCCCAACTCCCTCTGTTTAGCCTCCCATATAGTTTTATTCCCCAATTTGTTGGTTATTGCAAAAACCTCTCGGTCTTGAGGACCTCTACTTCTACTACTGTGTCATGATGGTTCTGCATTCTCCATTCTACTTTGTTGTCCAGTCAGACTACGACCCCAACTTGCCTGTTGAAGTCTTCCAGGCTGCTATTGTTAGATCCCCTATCTGAGGCCCTATCCACTGTATGTGAACACTTCCTTACCCGGGATTCATAACCCGATCCACTACTGTAACTCGAGCTATGCTTCCATATTTTCCATTCTCGTACTCCATTCTCCCAATCCATGGCCTTCACTGCTTGTCCATCATCCTGGACATCCAGCCAATTCTTATCATTTCCAGTAGATCTTCCTGCCCATTCCACTGTTGTTGCATCCCTCCAGTTATCCAATCCTTCTGGACAGTGTGATCAGTATGATACCCGGGAACCCACTTTGGGCAACTGACCTCTGGACAAAATAGCCCTTTCCTGTTCATCACAATCAGATTTTCTACCAATATCTAATACTTGATCTATGATATTTTGTTCCTCTGGCTCTGTACTGCAAAATATATGAGTATGAGATGCACTTTGTGCTTTGTCATCTTCCATCACCTTGTCAATATCTGCCAAATCATAATTCATTCTGATGACCCATGTTGAATAATTACAGTTTTCTCCTCACACCCTATAACTTTCCCTGGGCCTTTATCTCTCTATCTCCTATAATAAACCAGATCACCTGAATCAAAATCTACCTCAGATGTTCTTATGCGAAGTCTCAATGCTCTCCTAGTTCTTTCTGAAACTTTAGCCTTGATAAAAGCTTTCCTGTTCCAAGTAAGGCATTCAACTGGGCAGAGAAAATAGAGCTAATGGTAGTTCCTTCTAGAGCAGGGGAAGCCTCAGACAGCACTGAAGGTAACTTTGGATTCCTTACATACACCAATTAGCACAGGCTGTACCCCCCACCACCCCCCCCCAATCATTTGCAAAGAATTTTTGCATGTATTGCCCATGCCAGCGCCATTTGGGTTGGTTGGCTAGTATCTTACACAACATTTCAATTACTGCATGATTCTCCTCACATAAATCATTGCTGCATGGGCTCTCAGCCACAGTACTCATAACTATCAAATTCAAATTCATCATTTGCAAATTCTCCTCCATTACCTGTCAAAAATGTTGTTGGTGTTCCTTGTCCAGTGCCAACCCATTTCTCCATGACCTTGTTTACAATGGTTTGTTTGTCCTTGCCATTTATAACCATAGATAGGCTAAATCTCATCAGTCTCCACATCCCCAAAGTGTAGCAAAAAAAAACCCTCAATCCTTGTCCCATACTTTTAGGCCCATTGCTACTATGTCATTAAGTTCCTGGGCTAGTGGAAGAATTGCAACAGGATGTGTTGGTGTCCTCAAGTTTTCAACATAAATGTCACATTGAGCAATAACTTGCTCAATAAAAGAGTTTCGTATTCCTTATCTACCACTCCAGCATCCCACAGCAGAGATTATAATTTCTGTGACAAAGGCTGTGGGAATTGCTTATGTAACTTCCAAATAATTGTTTTCTTGTGAATCAACCTTTTGTCACCTGAAGTTAACAACCTGATGTTCACTGCCTGAACTCTCCGACGAGAAATACCTGGCTTTCTCAATGGTATGCAGTAGTGCCCTGATAAAGAGCAAAATGTAAATCCAAGGCTTTTCTGAACACAAGTACTTTGTCATTCTCCATATCAAGTTTCATCTGAGCTTTTTTCATTGAGGATTTGCTCAAGAATAAAGGTATCTCACTGGAGACCACATCAGTATTAGTGAAGAGACTTATCCCAGCTATCTTGCATGGGAGGATTAGTTTTTTAAAATACGTTAGCATGTTGTCATCCCCAAAGTTTAAGCACATGGAGCTTTCGTACTCTAACCTTCCCTCAATCTTCCTTGTCAAGAGATTGCAAGTAGCAATTGAGCCAATCCACCCCACACACCGTGGAAGTGCAACCACTATCCAACACTGCACATTTGAATGAAGCAGCCATCAAAATACTCATCACTGGATTCAAACACCCAGTGACCAACACAATTCCTTCAGGCCAGTCACCGTCATCATTCTCAGTGTCGGAACTGTCTGTTTCATGCGTTACCTCAAAGACTCAACTTTTTTCCTTCGGACAATTCATTGCATGTTTGGAATGCAACGATAACACCTATTAATCATTCTCCATGCACTTCTGAGGTTCAAGCACCTATGGTCGTCATCCCATACACGTTTTTTCTCTTGATTCTCAAATGGGCTAAAAGTGCGACCATCTTCAGACCACCTATCAGCAACCCGTCTTTGTACTGACCCCTGCATCTAGTATTTAGGCGATCTTGAAATTCCACAACCATACAGTCCTTCTTTCTTTGCATCACTGCACAGTTGCCTGCATTTGATTGGAAAGTAGCTGGAAATGAATGTTTTCCCAAATATTTTTTTCAGGGCGGCAGCCATTTGGTCTAAGAAATTGCATGAAATTGAACCCCCATCAATACCAAAAGCTTATCTATATGTGAAATCCGTGCATAATCCAGTAACTCGAAGGCAAGCACAGACTCTGGGATTTCAAGGTCAAAATTTTTCAATCTCTTATACCACCTATCAAAGTCCAGAACATACTCTTCCATGGACTGATTAGCTTTCTTCTTAAATTTATCAAATGTTGACCACGCTTCGTATGTTTTCAACGAGTCATCCTTCTTGTAAAACTTATCCAAAAATTGTTACAGAAGGGTTAATCCCTTTTCGGTATCCAAACCAGCAACGCCTCATTTCCGAAAATACTTTACTTCTAATCTTACATTTTACTGGTAATGGCAACCATACCTTGCTTCTTCCGGGACAATGAGGTAACCCGTGTGCAGGTTTCTACTTCATTTTTCCATTACTCATATGGTTCAGTCTCTGAAAAACTGGTGGAAAATCAAAGCTTGGAAATTTGCATCGGCCTTCAGCTATTTTGTATCTGAGGTTGCCAGGAGTAGTATGTTCCTTTTTCTCTCAGAAGATAGAGACAAAAACTTCTTATTCAACATCCAATCACCAGAGCTCAATGTTCATCCTCTGCTACTGTGTTAATTCCACTAATCACGTATTGAGGGAAGGATGAATCTGAAGCCAGTCTTTTCTTTAAGCCTGGTTTATTTCCAAAACTACAGAATGAAGACACAGATTCCTCTAGTTCTCCCTAAGACCCAGTGTGAACCGTATTTTATGCTCTTACAATGATTCCCTAATCAGGGCAACCGCTCTTAATTACCAACTTAAAGCATGTACTCTCTTGCAGCACAATTTCAATATTAACACACAATATGATTGAGAGCAGGATCATTTGGGAAAAGTATCAGCACCAATCTGTTTCTGGTCATTCTGTGGGCTAGTGTATTGGACCTCCAGTATGTTGCCATTCAATATTATCTCTAGCTGTGGAGACCATATGGCACATGCACTACCCCTGACTTTGTAAGCATATTCATTTGCACTGTGCAACCAAAGTGAAAAACTAAGGCCTACAGCGCAGGAGGCCAAGGTCGATAGGAGTAAAAGGGTGCATTAATGTAAGTCAAAGTGGGGGAAAGAATGAAAATGCAAGTTGGCAAAGGATGCAATTGTCAGCAATTTGCATGCACTACTGGGTACAACCGTAAACAGTGAGACGCTATCAATTGTAAAATACGCAGTGCTCTTTTTATATTCATCAACACCTAACTGGAAATCTAAGCTCTCTGGCCTAGGAGATTAATTTCACCTAGTAGTACTCTGTTTAAATGTTTGCCTAAGATTCCCATTGTGCATTACTTTAATGCAAGTGTTAACCCTAACAAGTGCATTAAAACTGTGCAACAAGAACCTGCTTTTCTAATGAGACTTTAAACTAAGCTTTTGTCTGCCCTCTCAGGTGGATGAAGAAAATCTCATGACGCTAATTTAAAGAAGAGCACTGTGGGTTTTTCGCCAGTGCCCTGACCAATATTTATTCCCTGACCAACATCACTAAATCAAATTATCCCATCATTTTTAATTGCTGTTATGGGAGCCTGGTGTGCACAAATTGGCTGACCTGTTTCCTACATTACAAGGGAGACTAACTTTTTTAAAAGTACTTGATTTGTCGAAAAGCACTTCAAAATGACTTGAAGTTGTGAGAGGTGCTGTAAAAATGTAAGCTTTTCTTTCTTTGACAAATGTGTTCAACAGTGCACCATGAGAGGAAATTAACTCCCTACTCCCACACCCCAGGTTACTGAAAGTTATGACTGTCATATTCAGTTGTTACAAGGCAGGAACTTAAACATTTAAGATGCATTATATTTTGATCCTGTGCTTCAGGTGATTTCGATATTCCACCGGGCATCGTCTTCTCCATGCCAGTTCGATTCTGTGGTGAAAAGTGGGTGATTCAGTCACAGATTGAGATCAGTGAGGAGACAAAAAACAAACTGAAGTACATTGCTCAAGAACTGAAGTTGGTAAGTTCTCAATAACAATAGAACTTTATTTGACCTTGCCTGACAAAATACTCCTTATCCTACACCAACCCAAGTGGGGCCTCAGCACATTGCCAGTATAGTATGAGCCCTGGTTCTGTTGGCAGTATTCTCACCTCTGAGTTAGAAGGTTGCGGGTTTGAATGCCACTCCAGGACCTGAGCACAAAAATCAAAGCTGACACTCCAATGCTGAGGGAGTGCTGCACTGTCGGAGATGCCATCTTTTGGATGAGATGTTAAACTGAAGTCCAGTCTGCTCTCTCAAGTGGATGTAAAAGATTCACAGAATTATTTTTAAGAAGGGCAGGGAAGTTCAGTGTCCTGACCAATATTTATCCCTCAAATCCATATCACAAAAACAGATTATCTGGTCGTTATCACATTGCTACTTGTAGGAGCTTGCTGTACACAAATTGACTGTCACAGTTCCTGCACTACAACAGTGACTACATTTCAAAAGTACCTCATTGGCTGTAAAGCACTTTGAGACATCCAATGGTTGTGAAAAGTACTATATAAATGCAAGTCTTTCTTTTCTCCTTTTTACCTTCAACCATCCTTGTATTCATTGTTCCTGATGTGGCTTTGAGGCAAATTTTGTCTGATAACTTACTGTAAAATACCTGGGGACATTTTACTACATTTAATGCTGCTTTATAAGTGCAATTTGTTGTTATTTGATAGAACAATTATTTGCAGAGCAGACTAAACTGACTTGGTGCAGAGATGCATGATGCATTTCTCTGGCATTTGGGATAGATAAAGCAGCTGTATAATTGGCATATGTCTCTAATACCAGCACCATATAGCTCATGCATTTATACTTGTGTCTGTACCAGATTCCATTTGGTCAGCACTACTTGTGCTTGATGGTGTCAAATGGCAACACCATAACACCATTGGATTTTGATCTACATTCAGGCCATTAGGCCGAAACCGGGCAGCAGTTGGCCATGTAGCACTGAAGTCTATGCCAGCACTTTTCTCCACTTGAGCCACCTTCTCTAATACGACAATTGTGAACTAATTAAGGTCCTGTACAAATTTAGCATCACCTCCTTGCCCATCTGCCTTCTCAGGAGGATGTAAAAGATCTCGCTGCACCACTTGAACAAGAGCAGGAGTGTTCTTGCTGGAGTCCTGGTTAATATTTATCCCTCAACAAATATCACTAAAAACAGATAATCTGCTCATTATTTCATTGCTGTTTGGGGGAGCTTGCTGTGTGCAAATTGGCTACCACATTGGAACAGTGCCTACACTTCAAAAGTACTTCATTGGCTGTAAAATGCTTTGGGACTTCCTGAGGTTGTGAAAGGTGCTAAGTAAGCACATGCACATTTGTTCTTTCTCTCTTGCTTTCCCTCTCAATTTTCCCCCATTTTCTATCTCTCTCTCTGCCATTAGATACAAAATGAAGGATTCCATTGATCTTTTTATGGCCTTATCAGCTTGCGCTGGCTCTTTTGATGAGCTGCATTTCTGTGCATCAGGGTCCATTTACTCCTGTATTCCATGTAAAATCCAAGCATTTCAGCTGTATTTCTCTATTCACATTTCCAATATATTGAGTTGGGACACTGTAGTGCGGTGACTATGGACCTGGACCACGTTGTGACGGGAGCTGGGGGGGTTACAACCCCATGGATGGATTTAAAAACAAGGATGAGAATTTTTTCATTGAAGTCAATGGTAATTTTTTACCATTTGGGAGGTAATTGGGTGGGGCGGATGGCCTGCCCTTTAGAGAACCCGCTTAATTTTCATTCCATAGATTTTCATGAAAGAACAATTGGACAGGCTCTAAAGAGGGCAAACTTCTGTAAAGCTGGTGAAAATGAAGATCACTTACAGTCCTCTAAAGTGACTGAGCAAGGCTGTGGAGGCAGTCACAAGAAGAATCTCTATCTCGTATCAACTAGGCATGAGGAATAAATGTTGATCTTGACAGCACCACCAACATTCTCTGAACAAATTACAAAGTAATATTGTTACAAACTTTTCTTATAACTCAGTCGATCTTTTTTCCTGTTCTTACCCCATTCCACAGGAGCAACATTTAAATTTCATTCCCACGGAGGGAAGTGAGATGGAATCCAGTGCCTCATATGGTCCAGATCTACTGTTTGAAGCAAAAAGTATTGAAGATGAGGACGATCAGTCCTCTTTTAAAAGGAGGATTCAGTTTTAATAGGGGAACAGCAATGAGGTAGGTAGCTACCCTTCACTCATTTGGTTACACTGTATATAAAAGAATATGAACTCAGGAAAATCAGAGGAATTTCAGATTGTTTAAGAGGCTTTTCCATTGAAACCGTCATGGAACACCTTGGTTTGGGAAGGTGTATGGCTACAGGAGTATGAACAGCAACTTAACCCAAACCCATCCCAACACATAGGAGGGTAGGTCCTGAGCGCAGTGGCAAATTCTGCTCTGCCCTCCCAAGACCACCAACAGAACAGCCCAATCCTCAAGGTGCAACATTTGTCAAGTGTCTAGAATTATGGCAACACACTCACAAACAGTAGACTTGTGTCCCATCACAGTTACTGGGGGGAGAAAATGGACTCTGTAGCACCTGTTTTTTGGGCACTGCAAGGTCCCTTAAGGTTTCAAAATGGCATTCACAGTATACTTACGTCATGAAGCACACCGGACGCTATATTGGTAAATGAATTAGCATGTGCATGACCAATGCCTGCTGGAAATATGTAGAGCAGGCAGATCATGACGTCAATCAGTGTGCAACGCTGATTTAACACCAGCATTGCCATTTTGGAGCTCCATGCTCCAGCTGACACCCTTTCTTAACCTCCTACAGCTGAAAATGTATTCAACACCATGAAGGACCAGTCACCAGCATTATTTAAAGAGATCAACAACCACTTACCTGTTAGTTGCTGCATTATTTATTCTGCCTGTTGCTGCAATTCTACACGTTTTAGGTGCTTTTGGATACTTGTTAAAAGATTCAGTAGGAGTGGTCCATCTGATGCTAATGTAGTCCTATGGTGGCTTATTGGCTTATGCACAAATCAGTTGCTTCCAAACATGGGTAGCCTAGTAGGGCTTCCTCTTGGCATTAAGCATGATTGGGGGAATGAGTGGACGTCATACAGAGGAGGAAAAGTAGCTTGAAGTGGGAGGTGAAGAAGAGCTATCAGCAGGAGACCATATCCGCAGAGGGTTTTAGAGAGCAGATCTGTCGGAGAGTAGATTGCAGAATTGCTGTGATGCCCTGGGAGCCCATTAGTGCAGTGGTATCCAGAGCCATGATAGGAGCAGTCTGAGCTTTCATGACAGCAAGCTGAGATTTCACTGCAGCGTTCAGACATTGGGTGGATGCTACTTGTACTACAATGGAAGCTGAGACATCAGCCGTCAGATGCTGCATCATGATTGCTCCACGGGTCTGTTGATGGAGGTGGCTGCCCATTCCATAAAAAGGATGGGCTCCAAGCTCTACACACAGCCCATCCAAAGCCAAGTTGCTGCCAGACTTTTCTATGCTCTTTCACTTTGAGCCTAGGCTTTCTGGCAGACTTTCCAGTGCATCACGCATTTTAGTGTGTACATCCATCAGCCTTCTGTAGCCTCTTTCATCAAAGTAGTCATCTGAATCCTCTGCAGCAGGACTAGAGCAACATCGCCCTCCAGTGAGCTGGCCACTGCACTATCCTTTTCCCTTCCACCCCCAGCATGGTTCCTGTGCACCTATGCATGCTGTCACTACATGCAGTTCCTGCTTCTATCCTAGCCACTAAATTACATGCAGTGTCATTTTCTGAGCTGGTGGCTATGACTGTGAATTTGAGTGATGGTATGTCTTTATCTTCACTGTCTTCTTGCTGTTCCATCATTGCCTGGGCAGGTTGCAGCTCTTGGGTAATTAAAATGAAATAGGGACGAGGGTTGAGACAGGAGAAAGTAAGAAGTGAATGCATACACCACCTACAGATTGTGAGTCCGAAGAGAGTTAGAAATAAGGGAGAAGTGTGATGAGAGGAGGAGGATTAGGTATGAGGATACCATCATCTTCATTGGATTCAGCATTGCTGGTGTGCACGGCCTCAGCAATGTCCCTTCCCATAATGGCCAGCATCATCTCTCCTCATGAGGGTAAGGACTTGCAGGAGCGCCTGTCCCCCTCTGGTTAGTTCCTGCTGCTTCTGGTTGTGTACCCCCTTTTCCTGCAAGACTGAGGGAAGCATGTCAGTGAGTGTCGTGCAACCTGTTCGGGTGATGGGGCTATCATGACTGCATTGTCAACATAATGTGCAAGCTGTTAAATGTTGCAACAGTGTGAAAGGTGTGAGGGTGAGTAGAAGCATATGAATGTTATATATGAGTCCTAATTGATAGAGATTGTTGGTAGCTGAGCAAAGGGGCTGTGGTGAATTAAGCAGCTGCCTAGAAATGGCCTGCCAGTGGCAGACCTGGTTGGATGGCAGCGCCCCAAGTAGGCTTTGAGACCTGGCTAGCCACGGCTGCGACCACAGGTTGCCTCTCCACAAGGTGGCCTGGCTGCTGAGGCCATTGTTAAATTTAAAAGTTTAAAAAGTTGGAGAGAGATACAACTCTCATCCTTACCAGCAAAGGCAGACTGCTGCTCCTACTATGCTGAAGGGCCACTTATGGCAAGTTGTGGTCTGCCTTCAACCTGGGAATATTGCAAAACATGGGCAAGGTTACAAATCAGAAGTAAATACGCCACCAATAAGAATGGGGAAGGTAGAAGGTAAAAGATTAACATCTCTCAATGAATTATGTTTCGAGAAACAAAGCTTATTGATTGAAAGGAGTGAGACTTAACTGTTCATAGCTTTAGTTAGAATTAACAGATCGATTGAAGGTGGTCAGTGACCTGAGCAAGCAACTCATGAAAAAGAAGAGGAAATATTTCATTTTGACCCATTAATTTGTACATTAAGAAGGTAAGTGTAAAAGGTTAGAGTTAGAAACTTGGGTCAAGAGTAGGCTGGCTTCCTTCTGTCACAGTGTTCAAGTTCTTCTCTCTTCTGTTACAGGTTGTGAATTGTACCATATTTGCTTTTCTCCAACTCCCCGACATGTGACACTAACAGAACAGACAATGGAAAGGGCTTCATTCACTGAAATGACAATTGTCATATATTACTTTGTTAATTAAAGAATAGATCACACCACTGAGTCCACTTTCAAAATGTGAGTCTCACGGTTGAGACCAATTTTTAAAAATCAATTCTAAAGACTTGGGATTAATTTTGATATCATTTTTAAATTTGTTCAGGTTTTCTTGAATACTTTTGTTGAAATGGTGATTGTCAATGACTTCATCAGATACCAGGAATTACTGAGCTGCATGGTGAGGGATCAGTGCCATTTGAAGTACTGTAATTAAACCAATGTCCCTTAGCGAACTTACTTCAGTGGATTCTGCTAATTCACCTCCCATGTGTTATTTGATTTGATCATTTAGCCAAAGCAATTATCCTGAAGATGTCATGAACATACACAGTTATGAGAACAACGGGAAGATCCCTAGACCCACCACTGCTCACTCTGCTCACCAGAACTCATGCATCATTCTCACCAATCACTAGTAATCCAATGTCCAGAGGAAGCAAGGAAACAGAGAGGAAAAAAAGGTCTAATCAATTTCAGGGGAAATGCTGGGAGATTCACAACGGACAGCCTAAGGCATCAATTAAGCTCCAGGAAACTATGGTTACATATGATGCATTTCCATGTAAAATGAACTAAATCAAACGTTCCAGATCAGCTCAATGTCAACAGTGTCCTCTTCCCTCTGGAAATTATAAGGTCCATTTTAAGGAACATTAGCATAACCACCAGTAATCAGTTCTAAGATCATCTAAGTGGGGAAAAAAAGTAAGATCTAACCACGCTCTTTGCTTATTTATGCTCTCTATTCCTATAGTCTTCATTTGGAATATCTTAATCAAATCTGCAATATCCAAACCTTTCATAATTTTAAGACCCTCAATCATATATCCATCCCCCACCCCCACACCCCCAGTCTAAATTTTGTAACTCTATCCTTGTAACTCAAGAGATCTAAAGTTAGTTATCATCCTTTGCCCTTTCACTCTACAGGCTCAATCAACCAGTTGTTGGAACCAGAATTAGACAAATTGTTACGTAATTCAAGTTGAGGTTTATTCTTTACTATCTTAGCAATGCGTTCTGAGTAACAAAAAGAAGCAAAGTTAATGCCCAAAATAATTTTAAAGTTAATCATCACTCTGCAGGCTGATTTTTAAAGGGGTCTTAATAATGCTATTGCCGCTAAATGAGGTTCTGACAGGGATTCTCTCTTTAATACAAAACCTGCTTAGTATCTCGGAAATAGTACTTGGTAAATGATTTACATTCATATTCACTGTCCACATTTCTTATTTTTTGCCAAATAATAAAATCATTTGTTTTGCATCGACTATGTGTAAATATGATTAATGGAATTTTTGTTACCTGGACAGCAGCTTTCAGACAGAAATGTGAAGGGTTTTATACAACTACATGGCTTGCCAGGGCATCTCAGAGGGCCATTAGCAGTTAGCGATGTTGGTCTGTTCTTGAGTCACAAATGGACCAGGCTGGGTAAAGACAGCAGATTTCCTTTCTTAAAGGACACCTAATGTATATCTACAAGAGGAGCATTCCTACAGGAAACCTGGGAAATTTTTCAAAAGCAGTAAAATCAGAGAGGGAAGGAAATTAAGTATGATCCAGAGTTTCTACAAAATATTGATTGCTTGGAAATGGAAATTACAACAAGGAAGAAGACCTTTCAGCCCACCCAGTCCCCATTGTTGGTGGTTGTACTTCACATGAGCAGTTACCCTAATCTCATATCACAGAATCACACAGTGCAGAAGAGGCCCTTTGGCCCATCGAGTCTGCACCGACACATGAGAAACACCTGACCTACCTAACTAATCCCATTTACCAGCACTTGGCCCATAACCTTGAATGTTATGACATGCCAAGTGCTCATCCAGGTACTTTTTAAAGGATGTGAGGCAACCCGCCTCCACCACCCTCCCAGGCAGTGCATTCCAGACCGTCACCACCCTCTGGGTAAAAAAGTTTTTCCTCACAACCCCCCAAACCTCCTGCCCCTCACCTTGAACTTGTGTCCCCTCGTGACTGACCCTTCAACTAAGGGGTACAGCTGCTCCCTATCCACCCTGTCCATGCCCCTCATAATCTTGTACACCTCGATCAGGTCGCCTCTCAGTCTTCTCTGCTCTAATGAAAACAACCCAAGTCTATCCAACCTCTCTTCATAACTTAAATGTTTCATCCCAGGCAACATCCTGGTGAATCTCCTCTGCACTTCCTCCAGTGCAATCACATCCTTCCTATAATGTGGTGACCAGAACTGCACACAGTACTCCAGCTGTGACCTCACCAAGGTTCTATACAACTCCAACATGACCTCCCTACTTTTGTAATCTATGCCTCGATTGATAAAGGCAAGTGTCCCATATGCCTTTTTCACCACCCCACTAACATGCCCCTCCGCCTTCAGAGATCTATGGACACACACGCCAAGGTCCCTTTGTTCCTCAGAACTTCCAATGTCATGCTATTTATTGAATACTTCCTTGTCAAATTACTCCTTCTAAAGTGTGTCACCACACACTTTTCAGGGTTAAATTCCATCTGCCACTTATCTGCCCATTTGACCATCCCGTCTATATCTTCCTGTAGCCCAAGGCAGTCAACCTCACTGTTACCCACCCAGCCAATCTTTGTGTCATCCGCAAACTTACTAATCCTACCCCCCACATGGCCATCTTTGTGTGATCATTATATAAATGACGAATAATAGAGGACCCAGCACAGATCCCTGTGGTATGCCACTGGACACTGGCTTCCAGTCAATAAAGCATCTTTCTGTCATCAACCTCTGTCTCCTACAACTAAGCCAATTTTGAATCGACCTTATCAAATTACCCTGTATCCCATGTGCATTTGCCTTCTTTATAAGTCTCCCATGTGGGACCTTGTCAAAGGCTTTGCTGAAATCCATATAAACTACATCAACTGCACTACCCTCATCTACACACCTGGTCACCTCCTCAAAAATTTAATCAAATTTGTTAGGTATGACTTCCCTCTGACAAAGCCATGCTGACTATCCCTGATCAAACCTTGCCTCTCCAAGTGGAGATAGATTCTCTACTTCAGAATTTTCTCCAATAGTTTCCCTACCACTGACATGAGACTCACTGGTCTGTAGCTCCCTGGCTTATCTCTACAACCTTCATATGCCAGTTTCCTTCAACCACCTATCCTATTTATAAATATTGACATTTACATCAGTGATGCATTCACAACTTTAAAACCCTCTGTGTAAAAAAAAATCCCGAGTTGCTCTCTATTCTGAATCTTTTACATTTAATCTTATGTCTACTCTTTCTAGACTCCTCAACCGCTTTTAACAGCGTGATGAAGGAATAGAGAGCCTTTTATCCAAGTTTGTTGACAACATTAATGTAGGTGGCACAGCAAATAATGTAGGTGGGAGTAGAAGGATGCAAAGGGACATCAATAGATTAAGCAAGTGGGCAAAATGATGACAGATGAAGTTTAGTGTAGAAAATTGTGTGATATCCACTTTGTATCTAAGCAAGATACAGATCACCAGGATGTAATTGAATGGTGGCACAAGCTTGAGGATCTGAATGGTTCCTATGCCATGCTGTGACGTGGATTGCTGAATTTCATCTGATGGATGATCCTTGAGGCTCAATCTTACAGGGAGAAGTAATTATGACCACTTTAAGGGATCATCTTTAAAGATCACACCTGAAAACTGCAGTTGGGACATTATTATGAGGTATTGATGAGGGATCTTAGCCATGTTTTGGCCTTGTACCACCACCAGCTTTGGAAACCCATCATCCCTCATCGTCTCCTAAAACCTTTCTCCCGTCTCCTCCGCCCTCACCACCAACAATATGTGCGACGAGCTCATGGACTCTTTGTCACTAAGATTGAGACCATTTAATCAACTGCCTCCCTTGCACTAGCTCATTGGGTCAAACTTCCTCTAAAGATCCCTCCCTCCCCTAGTCCTGAACTTGCATCTTTCTCTAATTTCTCTCCTATCTCCCCTCATGCCCTCTTTGAGATCATGAGACCCACCTGCTCTTCTCTCAACCATATTCACACTAAACAGCTGACCACCCAACGTTCCTTCCTGATGCCCATATCAGCTGATGTTGCTAATGGTTCTCTCTTCCAGTGTTGTCCCTCACTCCTTTAAATCTGCTGTCATCAACCACAAAAAAACTAACCCTTGATTCCATTTGTCCTAGCTGCCTATTGCCCCATCTCAACCTCCCTTTCTTCTACAAAGCCCTTGAATATATTGTCGCCTCCCAAATCTATGCCTTTCTTTAGCAGAACTCTATGTTTGAATCCCTCCTGCTTCAGCTCATCGGCTGCTGAAACCCTTAGTCATGCCTTTGTTACCTCTGGACTTGATTATTGCAAAGCATTCATGGCTGGTCTCCCACATTCTACCCTTTGTAAACTTGCCATCCAAAATTCTGTTCCCCATGTCCTAACTCATACCAAGTCCCATTCAGCTGTGTCCTCTGTGCTCACTGACCTACGTAGGCCTGGTCAAAAGAACATCTCGATTTTAAAATTCTCATCTTTGTTTTCAAATCACTCCATAGTCTTACTCCTCCTATGATCTTCTCCAGCCCCACAACCTTCTGAGAATTCTGCACTCATTTTATTCTAGCTTCTCGAGCATCCCTATTGGTGACCGTGCTTTCAGTTGTCTAGGCTTTAAATTCTGAATTGTCCTCCCTATACCTCTCCACCTCACTTTCCTCTTTTAAGACACTCTTTAAAATTTACCTCTTGCCCTCTCCACCCTCCCCCCACCCCTGCTTCTCCCCCCACCTCCCACCACAGAGGCAGCGCTGCCGCGCACATTTCACGCTGGGTGAGCCTTAATTGGCCCATGGACTGTGGTCAGCTTCCCGATCGCCCCCAGTGAGCTTGTCCAAGAAGGGAAAAATCCTCCCCTTGGTGTTACACTGCTGAAGCCATGAACAGTCTCCCCTGTCTTTCCTAGTCATGTGTTCTCTTACATCATCATTATGGGAGGTGCTATTTACATTAACCCTTTCAAACCCTAATACTGCAGTTATTGTAACACAGTATAAAGAAAAGAAAGATTTGCAATTAAAAAGCACTTTCCACAACCTTAGCCCTTGCCAAAGTCTTAGCACCGAGCCACTGAGCCATGGCTTAAACTTAAAAGCAGTGGAAGGCTCATGGTGCAGTGCTGATAGAGTGCTGCGCTGTCAGAGGTGCAGACTTTTGGAGTATTCTCTGGAAACCAATGCAACATAAAAGCACCGAGTGATAGAATGCACTTGCAGGAAGGCAAACGTAAGTGGAGCTTGAAGGCATAAGCAGAATTGAGAGTACTACATACTGAGACTGGCTACCACCAAAGCATTAACATGCAGCCCTGGAGAGTGGAAAGAAAAAATCTGAATCTATACAATACCTTCCATGGCCTCAGTATATCCAAAGGTGACTTACAACCAAAGATGTACATTTTTTGAAGTGTAGTCACTGTTGTAATATAGGAAAACATAGCATCAAATTTATGCCCAGCAAGGTCCCACAAACAGCAGTGAGATAAATGTCCAGCTAATCTGTTTTAATGATGCTGGTTGAGGATTAAATAGTGGCCAGGACATTAGGGAAGGCTCCCCTGCTCCATTTTGAATAGTGTCATTGGATCTTTTATATCCAGCTCAGAGGGCACAGGTCATCTGAAAGACAGCCCCTTTGACAATGCAGCACACCCTCAGTACCACATTGGAGAGATGGCCTAGTGCTCAAGTCTCTGCAGTGGGGCAATAAACTGGCAACCCTCTGACTGAGAGGGTCACGATTGACACTCTTCCTAATGCAACTTCACTAGCAAAGGTGAGTGACATGCTTTAATTTGGGAGCGAGAAGCATTCTATTGTGCATATCTAACTGAAACATATAAGATCCTGATGGGACTTGATTGATGAAATACAGGGAGGATGTTTCCACTTGTGGAGGACTCTAGAACTATGGGACACAGTTTAAGAATTAAGAGGTATTCCTTTTAAGATGGAGATGAGGAGAATTTTTTTTCTCTCAGGGTGTCGTCAGTATGTGGAATTATGCTCCCCAGAAAACACTGAAGGCTGGGTCATTGAATTTATTCAAGTCAGAGTTAGACAGAGAGTCAAGGGTTATGATGAGGGGGGCGGGAGGTGGAGGAGATGGGGATGGTGGTGGGAAACAGAAAAGTAGAGTTCAGACCACAACCAGATTAGCCACGTAGGCAAGTGTGAGATCATGCACTTTGGTAGGAAGAATCAAAAGGCAGGCTATTATTTAAATGGAGAGAGACTCCAAAAAAGTGCAGCACAGATGGATCTGGGTGTTCTTGTGCGTGAAACGCAAAACGTTAGCATGTAGGTGCAGCAAGTAATTATGAAGGCAAATGGAATTTTGGCCCGTATTGCTAGGGGGTGGGAGTTTAAAAATAGGGAAGTCTTGGTACAACTGTACAGGCTGTTGGTAAGGCCGCACCTGGAGTACTGTGTACAGTTTTGGTCCCCATATTTTAAAAAGGATATACCAGCATTGGAGGCAGTTCAAAAGAGATTCACTAGGCTGATTCCTGGGATGAAGGGGTTGACTTATCAAGAACGGCTAAACAGATTATGCCTTTATTCATTAGAGTTTGAAGAATGAGGGGTGATCTTATTGAAATGTACAAGATTCTGAGGGGGCTTGACAGGGTAGATGTTGAGAAGATGTTTCCACTAGTGGTGGAGTCTCGAATTAGGGGACATAGTTGCAGAATAAGGGGGCACTCATTTAAAACTGAGATGCAAAGGAATTTCTTCTCTCAGAGGGTAGCGAATGTCTGGAATTCTCTACCTCAGAGAGTTGTGGAGGCTAGGTCGCTGAAAATATTTAAAGAGGATGTAGGTAGATTTTTGAAATATCGGGGAGTTGAGAGCTATGAGGAGCTGGCACGAAAGAGGATTTGAGGCCGGGGGCAGATCAGCCATGATCTTATAGAATGGTGGGGCAGGCTTGAGGGGCCAAATGGCCTACTTCTGCTCCTATTTCTTCTGTTCTTATGATCTTATTGAACGGCAGAGCAGGCTCGAAGAGCTGAATGGCCCGCTCCTGCTCCTAAGTCCTATGTTCCTAAATGAAAACCCCCTCTGTCTTATTTTTAGAACCAATACAATTCTATTTTGAACACTTCCTCTTTATTTTCATGGACATGCACTCCACAAGCAGTTTTGCTGCAGACTTGTCAATGTGGCTTACTGAGTTTTCCCTGGTAATCAGGTGGCTCAGAGCACCATTTTTCATCTTTGAAAGAAAGTAACATATGCAAAATAATTGATGAAGATTATCTTCTGAATTTCAACTCTACACATTTATGTTCTCTTCATCTTGGGTTGCAATTTGATTATCAAATGCATGCAAGCCAATGGGTTTTTTTATGTTCCAATTGCCTCACAAGTTATTCCACGCACAGAAGTGCTCAGTGTTGAAACCACATGTTAAAACCATCTCCAGCCAGAGGGAGAGAAGGAAATGCAAGCAGCGGTACTGGAAAATGCAGAGGGAATTTGTGAGGAGGTTGGTGTTCAGTTTCCCGCACACCCACCCCCCACACCCCCCCGCCCCCCCAAGGGGGCAAATGAAGGAAGCAACATTTCACATACTCGTGTCGGATGGAACAGTTGAAATTTGTAAGTAAGTTTTCAAGTACAAATGCAGTACGATATAAAACAACGTTAAATTAATCTGTTATCATTTTAGCCTAAGCTGCAAATGGAAAGCGTTGTACTTAAATATGGTTTTTGTACACTAAAGCAGTCTTTAGTAGAAGCTGGGATGAGTGAAATGATCCAGTGCTGCCAAAGAGGTTTTGTGCGCTGTTGTTGCATCAGAATTGTTAAGCCATAGTGTTAGGAAAATTTATGAAGTTTTTCTGATTCAGTAAATAAGGAAAAACTGTCTCCATTAGCAGACGGATTAGTAAACAGCGGACACAATTTAAGTTAATTGGCAAAAGAACCAGAGGGGGGATGAGGAGAGTTTTTTTTTGAACTCCCGAGTTGTTATGATATACAATTCAACTCCTGAAAGGGTGTTGGGTACAGATTCAATGGTAATTTTCAAAAGGAAATTGGATATATACATGGAAAGAAAAGATGTGCAGGGCTAAGGAAACAAAGCAGAGGAGTGGGACATATTGGAAGTTCTTTCAAAAGTCAGCACAGACACAATGATGATCTGCTGTGCTATATGATTCGATGATATTGATATTGCTATGATTATAATTATTGTGTAAAATCCCCAGTAAAGAGGCACCACTCCATTAGCGTTAACTGTAGTGTTGCCATCGAGACCTACCGGTTTTCCAAGTGGTGACCCGTTGATGCAGTAGGACAGTAACATTGATAGCTGTCACAATAAAGGAGACCATTGGCCTGTTAACTGGCCAAGAGCCTGTGTTCATGGTGTATAAAATCCTGGGCTGGTAGCACTTAAGATGAACATTTACCTCAAAGAATTGTTCAAATCGCAATTACATCCAAACATACAAACATACCAATTAGGAGCAGGAACAGGCCATTCAGCCCCTCGAGCCTGCTCCATCATTCAATAAGATCATGATTGATCTGATTGTGGCTTCAAATTCACATTCCCGGTACCCCTGATATCCTTTGACCCCCTTGTTAGTCAAGAATCTATCTACCTCTACCTTAAAAATATTCAATGACCCCGACTCCACCGTTCACAGGGGAAGAGAGTTCAAAAGACTCATGACCCTCTGAGAGAAAAAAAATCTTCTTATCTCCATCTTACATGGGGAGACCCTTATTTTTAAACTGGGTTTCCTAGTTCTAGTCTCTCCCATTAGGGGAAACATCCTTTTAGCATCCACCCTGTCAAATCCCCTCAGGATCTTATACATTTCAATAAGATCACCTCTCACTCTTCTAGAGTCCAATGGATACAGGCCCAGCCTGTCCAACCTTTCCTCATAAGATAAACGCCCTCCCTCCATGCCAGGTATCAGTCAAGTGAAGCTTCTCTGAACTGCTTCTAATGCATTATATCATTTCTTAAATAAGGAGACCAAAACTGTACACAGTACTCTAGATGTGGTCTCACCAATGCCCTATACAGCTGTAGCAAAACATCCTCATGCTTATATCCTATTCCCCTTGCAATAAGGGACAACATTCCATTTTCCTTCCTAATCACTTGCTGCACTTGCATATTAACTTTTCCTGATTCAGGACACCCAGATCCCTCTGTATGTCAGAGTTCTGCAATCTCTTGCCATTTAATTAATATTCTGCTTTTCTATTCTTCTTGCCAAAGTGGACAAATTCACATTTTCCCACATTACACTCCATCTGCCAATTTTTTGCCCATTCACTTAACCCATACATGTCCCTTTGCAACCTCCTTATGTCCTCTTCACAACCTACTTTCCCACCTGTCTTTTTGTCATCAGCAAATTTAGCAACCATTCATTCAGTCCCTCCATCCAAGTCATTGATGTAGATTGTAAATAGTTGAGGCCCCTGTGCTGATCCCTGTGGCACTCTGCTCGTCACATCTTGCCAACCTGAAAAATACCCATTTACCCCTACTCTCTGCTTCCTGTTAGCTAACCAATCCTCTATCCTTGCCAATATATTATCTCCTTACACTTACACTTCCTTACATTTCTTTCCTTTTGGAATCATTCTTCCCCTAGATTCTCATGTACAATTCTCATGTTGGGATCACTGAGCAACTAACTAACTGAGAATAACTTGTTCTGAAGAAACAGTTACCAATTATGCAGTTTCTGCTCCTAAACTGGAATTTTTAAAGCATAACATATCGAGGTAAAGCAACACAGACTCTTCTCAGTATGTGGACTGATATTTCCTTTGTTAAAATGTAAGATCATGCAGCATTTCACTTGATTACAGCTCTCTTTAGTGTGACTGGTGGCTGTTCAGCTCCATAAGTAAGTTACGCAAGTTCCCAAACGTACAACCTCTACCATCTTGAAGGACAAGGGCAGCAGGCACATGGGAACACCACCATCTGCAAGTTCCCCTCCAAGTCACATGCCATCCTGCCTTGGAAAGTTATTGCTATTCCTTCACTGTCATTGGATCAAAATCCTGGAACTCCATCCCTAACACCACTGTGGATGTACCTACACCATGTGGACTGCAGCAGTTCAAAAGGCATCTCAGCACCACCTTCTCAAGGGCAATTAGGGATGGCCAATAAATGCTGGCCTCACCGCAAGAATGAACATTCTAGAAAAAGTGGGTGACTGTCCATGAGTAGAGGAGATTCGAAGATATTTTGTGTATGGATCAGGTCTAATGGTCTTGGTGGCCTTTGACCTTATATTTTCTATATACATCAGAACTATATAGCCTACAACAACCACGTGCATTTATATAGCACCTTTAATATAATAAATAGTCCCAAAGCATTTCACAGGGGCATTATTAATAACATCCGGCACTGAGCCACTTAAGAAGATATTAAGGCAGAAATGACCAAAAGCTTGATCCAAGATGCAGATTTTAATGAGGAAAGGGAGGTGGAGAGGTTTAAGGAAGGAATTCCAGAGCTTAGGCCCTAACAGCTGAAAGCTTGGCTACCAATGGTGGAGCAGTTAAAATCGCGGTTGGTCAAGAGGCCAGAATTAGATGAGCGCAAAGATTTTTGGAGGGTTGTGGGCCTGTGGGAGGTTGGCCATGGAGAAATATGATAACAAGGATGAGGATTTTAAAATCAAGGCTTTTATTAACCAGGAGCCAGGTCAGCAAGCATAGATATGTTAGTTCAATGGGACTTGGTGCCTAGAATTTACTGTTTGCAAAATTACATTTGAAAGGAAACTTGTGAAAGTGTCTTACCATAGAAGACAGAAGAAAGTAGTGTAAAGCAATTCAATATTTGTACACAAATATTGCAAACCTTACTGACCATTATATTGTTTGTTTAATTTTGCAATTCGTTACCTCAGTGAAAATAACAGGAGATCTACGAAATTAGCTTTGAATCTTCCGCCCTTAATGGGCAGTATGTCTACACCTTCATAATATTCTTTATGAAAATACTTGCATTCAAAGTCCAACAGTGCCATATACTGGCACCAGAACATTATAAGATCAAGAATTTGCTATTTGTGAGAAGAGCTTTGACAAACGCATACAAATTGTTAGGAGTCTGGATGGTGTAGACAGAAAGAAATTGTTGCTGTTGGCAGAAGTGTCAAGGAAAGAGGACACCAATGACTGACAAATAAACCAATGGTGACATGAGAAAAGATCTTTTTAAGCAGTGAGTGGTTAGGATCTGTAGTGTGGTGGTGGCAGATTCAATCCTAACTTTGAAAAGATAATTGGGTAAACAATTGAAGAGAAAAAAAGACAATGCAGGTATACAGGGAAAGAGCTGGGGAGTGGGATGGGCTAATTTGCTTTTGGAGAGAGCTGACACAGACACAATGGACCAAATGGCCTCCTTCTGTGCTGTAACCATTCTGTGATTCTGTAATCCAAGCAGTAAATGAAGTTTCTGTTTCATGCATCAGTTTCACTCTTAGTAACTTGCAGATTAAGTGGGGGCCTGCTCTGTAACCATGGTGTCACCCAGAGGTTGATATGAATTGTAACTTGCAATCTTCAGGTGGTATATTTTTAGATTGAATTGCATATAATTACAACAATATATTGAATCCAATCTAGTCTATTTTGGTGTTTAACTCCTAACCTGTAAGCCTGTGTTCTTCAGCCGCTGCTGTCTGCATGGTGTAGGTACAACCAGAGTGCTGTTAGGAAGGGGTTTCCAGAATTTTGTCAAAGCAACGATGACAGTATGGTGATAAAAGAACAAGTCAAGATGGTCATGTGACATGAAGGGGAGCTTGGACCTGCTGGTTTTCCTGTGCGTATGCTGCCCTTGTCCTTCTAGGTAGTGGAGGTGGCAGGTTTGGAAGGAGCTGGTAAAGAAGTTGCAGTGCAACCTATGGGCAGCACACATGGCAGCTTCAATCTTTAATTCCAGTATAATACCTCCTGGGAGAAAATAGAGATGACAGACCACAGTTATATTGGCTGATCAGAGAGAATGAGGCTCTATGCATGGGTGTTTCTACATCCAGTTACATTTGAGAGTCAGAGGAGAGTCAAGTCCTGCCATGCTCTCCATTAAAAAAGATCCAAAGTGAAATTTCAAACATCATGTTAAAATCACCTGGGAAAGTTGAGTTTTCCTAGTCCAGTGGTAATGAAGGAGAAGGTTTTGCATTTATATAGCACCTTTCACAACCTCGGGATGTCTCAAAGCCTTTACAACCAACTAAGAACAGTCACTATTGTAATGTAGGAAACGCAACACTGTAAACTCCTGTAAACAGCAATGTTAAAATGACCAGATCACCTATTTCAGTGCTATTGTTTGAAGGATGAATGTTGGCCCGGGACACCAGGGAGAATTCCCCTGCTCTTCTTTGAAATATTGTTGGGGATCTTTTTCCTTCCAGCTGAGAGAGCAGACTGGGCTTCAGCTTTTCGTCTCATCTGAAAGACAGAACCTTCAGCAGTGCTGTAATCCCTTGGTACTGCACTGCTCTATCCGCTGAAATTGCTGGAGCGGGAGTTGAACGCTTGACCTTTGCACTTACAGGTGAGAGCACTACCCACTGAGCCATGGCTGAGTTCAGGTCACTTGACACTGCTTCCTGGCAGTGGACTTGACCTTTTATGCCCACATTCACAAAATTCACTCAGGCGCAGTGAGGTCAAAAAAGTCATTGTCCAGCATCAAATGTTAAACAGTTGGAAAGTAAGAATTAAAATTGACACCAATGATTTGCCCGTTCTTAAAAAGGATTTTACTAATAATGGTCATTTCTTGAAGTGTTTGTTTCCATAGCAACCTCTGGCATGCGAGACAGTGGAGAACTTCTAGTTTATTCTATCCGGGAAAAAATGAGTATGATTCCATAGGTTGCAGTTGGGGGCATGGGTTAAACTTCAGGCTGTCCTTCATATCCTAATTTTTTTGCTAAACTTTATGAGGTTCTAACTCAAACATTTAATGCAGACAATATTTGATTCTATTTCATTCCTTAAGAAACTAACAGATATTTAGATGAGACTGGGAAATAGGGAACACTGACTGAAACATTCCTTGGAGATGTTATGGCATAGCTAATGGTAAATGCTGAGTTCTTCAAATCCCAAAGGGAAACTTGAAACAACTGCAACAACTTGTTTTGCAATTTGTATAAATTTCGAGATGCGTGCCTAGAATTCAGTAGTAATAAGACCACCCAGTCTTATAGGTTTTTATAAAACTAGATTAAACATTTATTGATAAGAGAAATGATTTTAAATACATTCATGGATCTATAAATTACTACTGTGATAACTTCTAAATCTCCTACTTAATCTGACTCCCAGTTACACTTTCATTAAGGCAACAGACCTGGGTGTCTTTGTACTTGTACACCAGTCGCTGAAGGTAAGCATGCAGGTGCAGCAGGCGATAAAGAAGGTAAATGGTATGTTGGCCTTCAACTAGAGGAACAGGGATGTCTTGCTGCAGTTGTACAGGGCCTTGGTGAGACCACACCTGGAATGTTGTGTGAGTTTTGTTCTCCTTTTCTGAGGAAGGATGTACTTGCTATAAAGGGAGTGCAGCGAAGGTTTACCTGACTGATTCCTGGGATGGTGGGACTGACATATGAGGAGAGATTGAGTCGATTAGGATTATATTCACTGAAGTTCAGAAGAATGAGGGGGGATTTCATAGAAACCTATAAAATTCTAACAGGACTAGACAGGGTAGATGTAGGAAGGATGTTCCCGATGGTGGGGGAGTCCAGAACCAGGGGTCACAGTCTGAGGATACAGGGTAGACCATTTAGGACTAAGGGGAGGAAAAATTTCTTCACCCAGAGAGTGGTGAGCCTGTGGAATTCGTTACCACAGAAAGTAGTTGAGACCAAAACATGGTATGCTTTCAAGAAGGAGTTAGATATAGCTCTTGGGGTGAAAGGAATCAAAAGGTATGGGGAGAAAGCAGGAGCAGGCTATTGAGTTGGATGATCAGCCATAATCATAATGAATGACGAAGCAGGCTCGAAGGGTCGAATGGCCTACTCCTGCTCCTAGTTTCTATGTTTCTATGTAAGACACATAGGCCAGGATTTCCCGATTGGCAAGTGGGGGGTGGGGCCTGCTCGCTGACGTGTAAAATGACGCAGGATGATGTCGGGCGGAACTCCCAACATCACCCTGCCTCATTTCAATTTTCAGGTCGGCGGAGGCTCAGCAGAATCAGCTGTGCGCCCGCTGACCTGTCAATGGCCATAAGACCATAAGACATAGGAGCAGAAATTAGGCCATTCGGCTCATTGAGTCTGCTCCGCCATTCAATCATGGCTGATAAGTTTCTCAACCCCATTCTCCCACCTTCTCCCCGTAACCTTTGATCCCCTTACCAATCAAGAACCTATCTATCTCGATCTTAAATACACTCAATGACCTGGCCTCCACAGCCTTCTGTGGCAATGAATTCCATAGATTCACCACTCTCTGGCTAAAGAAGTTTCTCCTCATCTCTGTTCTAAAAAGTCTTCCCTTTACTTTGAGGCTGTGTCCTCGGGTCCTAGTCCCTCCTACTAATGGAAACATCTTCCCCACGTCCACTCTATCCAGGCCTTTCAGTATTCTGTAAGTTTCAACCAGATCCCCCCTCATCCTTCTAAACTCCATCGAGTATAGACCCAGAGTCCTCAAACATTCCTCATATGTTAAGCCTTTCATTCCTGGGATCGTTCTCGTGAACCTCCTCTGGACCCTCTCCAGGGCCAGCACATCCTTCCTCAGATACAGGGCCCAAAATTGCTCACAATATTCTAAATGTAGCTTGATCAGAGCCTTATAAAGCCTCAGCAACACATCCCTGCTTTTATATTCTAGTCCTCTCGAAATAAATGCCAACATTGCATTTGCCTTCCTAACTACCGACTCAACCTGCAAGTTAACCTTAAGAGAATCCTAGACTAGGACCCCCAAGTCCCTTTGCACTCCAGATTTCTGAATTCTCTCCCCATTTAGAAAATAGCCTATGTCTCTATTCTTCCAACCAAAGTGCATGACCTCACACTTCCCCACGTTGTATTCCATCTGCCACTTCTTTGCCCATTCTCCTAACCTGTCCAAATCCTTCTGCAGCCTCCCCGCCTCCTGAATACTACCTGTCCCTCCACCTATCTTTGTATCATCTGCAAACTTAGCCAGGATGCTCTCAGTTCCTTCATCTAGATCATTAATGTATAAAGTAAAAAGTTGTGGTCCCAACACTGACCCCTGCGGAACTCCACTAGTCACCGACCGCCATCCTGAGAAGGACCCCCTTATCCCCACTCTCTGCCTCCTACCAGACATCCAATCTTCTATCCATGCTGGTACCTTGCCTCTAACACCATGGGCTCTTATCTTACTGAGCCTCCTGTGCGGCACCTTGTCAAAGGCCTTCTGGAAGTCCAAGTAGATAACATCCATTGGCTCTCCTTTGTCTAACTTACTCGTTACCTCCTCAAAGAATTCTAACAGATTTGTCAGGCATGACCTCCCCTTGATAAAACCATGCTGACTTTGCCCTATTTTACCATTCACTTCCAAGTATTCTGAAATCTCATCCTTAATAATGGACTCTAAGATCTTACCAACGACCAAGGTCAGGCTAATCGGCCTGTAATTTCCCGTCTTTAGCCTCAGTCCCTTCTTAAACAGGGGGGATATATTAGCGATTTTCTAGTCCTCTGGGACCCTCCCTGACTCCAGTGATTCCTGAAAGATCATCAATAACGCCTCCATTATCTCTTCAGCTATCTCCTTCAGAACTCTGTGGTGTAATCCATCTGGTCCAAGTGATTTATCCACCTTCAGACCTTTCAGTTTTCCTAGCACCTTCTCCATGGTAATGGCCACCATACTTACCTCTGCCCCCCCACCCACCGACTCTCTTGAACTTTGGGGATGTTACTCGTGTCTTCCACTGTGAAGACTGACGCAAAGTACCTATTCAGTTCCTCCGCCATTTCTTTGTTCCCCACTACTACTTATCCAGTGTCATTTTCCAGCAGCCCAATGTCCACTTTTGCCTCTCTCTTACCCTTTATATATCTAAAAAATCTCTTGCAATCTTCTTTTATATTAATGGCTAGTTTACCCTCATAGTTAATCTTCTCCCTCCTTATTTGTTTTTTAGTTGTCCTTTGTTGGTCTTTGTAGGCTTCCCAATTACCTGGTTTCCCACTGCTCTTCACCGCATTGTATGCTTTCTCTTTAGCTTTTATGCTGTCCCTGACTTCCCTTGTCAGCCATGGTTGCCTCGTCCTCCTTGGACATGCCCGTCCAACCTTAATGTTGGTGGGCAGGCCAGGAGCCCTGGCGGGCTTAAGAAAAACCATGAAACCTCATCCACGGGCGGGATGAGGTTTCATGTAGGTTCAATAAAAGTGATGGACATGTCCAACTCATGTGACAGTGTCACATGAGGGGACATGTCAGGGAAATTTATTTCTTCTGTTTTTAAAATCTTTTCATATGGAGCAGATCTCCCTGAGGCAGCACTTAGCCTCAGGGAGATGAGTGCGCTCTCAGCTCAGGGAATCCCCCCCCCCCCCGCCACACACACAGGGAGCACATAGCGCTTCCTTGCGGACATCACGCTGGGCGGGCCTAAATTGGCGGCACGCCCCCAATTGAGGGTGCCGATCAGAGGCACGCCTCCACTTACCCATTCCTAAACACCCCCCCCACCCAACGGGGGGAAAAATTCTGTCCATAGATTTTAAAAGACCCAGGCAAGGTGACACACAATAACCTGAACCAGTCAAATTCAAAGTGAGTTTTCTTAACTTCAGTTCTTTGAAAACAGCAGCTTGAGGCATAGATGTTGAAGGCTTTTCACACTTGCCTACCTTGCACACAGCCTTCGCTCCTTTATACATATTTTCCCCCATTGAATGCAAATTCCCATTGTTTCACTGTGTCTTTGGACTTTATCTTTCTGATAATAAAATTCTCTCATAGCACTAAGTTTTACCAGTAATCTTAGGGAAAAATAAACATGCTAGGTGACACATTTCACCCCTCCTTTGAAAACAATCTGGTCTGGTTTATTTCAAAATGCAAATGTCCTTTTACACCTTACATTCTAAACTTCCCGCACGTTTACATCAAAACCTTCAGACCAACTGCCTTTAATCTAATTAAGTCTCTCTCTCTCTCACACACACACACAAATACAGACATAGATACCACTATTTTACAATACATTCCAATAACATTATGAGAATTATTATATCTTCCTGACAGGAGAAGGAACATAAAAATTGTACAATTTTTTTAAAAAGTCATTCTTAGTACATGGGCATCACTGGCAAGGCCAGCATTTATTGCCCATCACCAGTTGCACTCGAGAAGCTGGTGTTGAGAAGGTAGTGGTGAGTTGTCTTCTTGAACCACTGCAATCCATGTGGTGAAGGTACTTCTCACAGAGCTGTTAGGCAATGTAAGGAGTTCCAGGAATTTGGCCCAGTGACAGTGAAGGAACAACGATATATTCCCAAATTAGCATGGTTTGTGGCTTGGAGGGGAGCTTGCAGGCGGTGGTGTTCCTATGTGCCTGCTGCCTTTGTCCTTCTGGGTGGTAGAAGTCACAGGTTTGGAAGGTGCTGTTGAAGGAGCCTTGGTGAGTTGCTGCTGTGCATCTTGTAGATAGTGCACCCTGTAGATAGTGCACCCTGCTGCCACTGTACGTTGGTGGTGGAAAGAGTGGATATTTGACATGTTGGATTGGGTGCCAATCAAGAAGGCTGCTTTTTCTGAATGGGGTCAATCTCTTGAGTGCTGGTGGAGCTGCACACATCCAGGCAAGTGGAGAGTATTCCAGCACACTCCTGACTTGTGCCTTGTAGATGGTGGATGGGCTTTGTGGAGTCAGGAGGTAATTGGGCTCATGGCTTATAGTCTAGGGTTGTGGTAAGGGTGGAATAGGTGGTGTGCAGGGGATTAATCCAGGATTTGCATACCTGATCAACATTGAATGGCTCCTGGGCCTGAATTTTCTGCTCGTCGGGCGTGCGTGATTGGCACTCCCAAGAGCGGTTGGGAAATGGGCCCTCGATCGCGATTGGCCCCGACCACGATTTCATGTTGGCTGACCAATTAACAGCCGGTCAGCATGAAACACACACTGAAAAGATCAGCGCTGCTGGGGTGGGGGCAGGAAGAGAGCGGGCACTGATGTCAACGTGGGTGCAGATTAGCGCTTCCACTGAGCTCCCCAAAGGCAGATGGCTGCCCCAGGGAGCTGCAGACCTCCACAGGATAACAGAAAGCACAAAAATGCTGTGAAAAATGTCCATGCAGCACAATCAAGCATCTGAAAGCACACCTCATAAAAATGCTGTCCCCAGGTATTCCCTTTTATTTCATATCCTAATGGAGATTTCATCCCGCCCTTGGATGAGGTTTCAGCAAAAAGGTAAAGGCCGCCTGGCTGATTCGCCGTCCGCCAACCGTAAGGTTGGACAGGCCGCAAAAAATCGCTTAAAATTGCGCCGTTAATGGGCTTAATTGCCTGCATAATTGTCGACGGGCGCTCTTCCGGCTGCCGCGCGCGCCCCGCTGAGCGAAACGTCATGCACTTGCGTGATGACATCGGGACGCTCGCCCAACGTCATCTCACAGGATTTTATGCCCATTTAGTTTGGGCGCGTACCTGACCGCAGAACGTAAAATTCTGCCCCTGATGGAAGTGGTGTCACTTAGCGGGTGAGGATGTGATCAGGCTCAGGCGAAGATGTGATCAGGCTCGGTGTTGATGCCTCCCTTGCCTGAATAGCCTGTCCCAGTCCAACTGTTGAGGCTCGCAAATGAACTATGGTCCACATCAGAGAGGTACTCGAGCTGACCAACATCTGTGAAATCCATGCACAAGTCCTCAAGGTCAGATGAAAAGGGGTTTAAAACTGGAGGAAGCGACCCTGGGTCCCAGTGACACTGAGACTCTTCAACCAATGTCAACATTATAAAGCCACGTGAGAAAATTAATAGCACAACTGACATGACACTCATGAGCTAGTTGCTACAAGGTCCACATCAGAGAGGTACTCGAGCTGACCAACATCTGTGAAATCCATGCACAAGTCCTCAAGGTCAGATGAAAAGGGGTTTAAAACTGGAGGAAGCGACCCTGGGTCCCAGTGACACTGAGACTCTTCAACCAATGTCAACATTATAAAGCCACGTGAGAAAATTAATAGCACAACTGACATGACACTCATGAGCTAGTTGCTACAACACACTCAGTATCTTATGGGAGTCCCACACCACTCAACATGGGTATGTTCCATTTATCTGATACCTCAATGGCACCATTATAGATTTGTATTCAATAATTTATCTGGCTTCTTCCAGAAGGAATTGGCAGAGACTGGATGAAGGCCAACAATGCAAATGGAGTCCCTTTGCACTTCAAGTAAGTGCTGTTGATAATTGTGTCTGAGCATTTATATCTCCAGGTGCAGTTGTACATGCCTTATTTTGACCATCTGTGTCATAATATTGTCTTGTCTAAGCCCCAGTCTTGGACTTATTTCAACTTCCACCCCCCCTCCCCCCCCCAACCCGCCAATGAACTTCAACTCTTCTGAAGCTCTGTTGCCCATATCCTAACTCACATCATTCATTTCAGAAGTGTTTCATTGATTGTGAAGCCCTTTGGGAGCATTCTGTGGTCACAGTAAGCACTATATACATATGTAAGTCAATTAAAGACTTCCCAGGTACCTGGTTGAGAATTTCAGGTTGTATTTCTCTGGCCCTAGCAAGGAATTTGCCATCGCAATCCATTCCACTGTTCCCCAAGGCTTTAGGGGTAAGACTTCACCCAATCTGATAGTTTAAAAAAATAATACAGCCATGGAGGTTAAAAGTGCCAGAGCAAATAAAATTAATTAGTCATTTCTCCACCTCTTGTTTCCACAGCCACTTTCATCACAGTGCAAGAGGGGAGCACTGAACTAAATTGGACAAAATCGGTGTGTCCATTGGCTGCCTCTCCATGCCTGGATTGGGCCTGAGGATCTTCTATCTATTTAACATATATTGGTACACTTTTAAAATTCCCATCTGGGTGTACACTAGAGAACATCATCAATTTTTTCAGTGCAGCTTCACCAGCATAGTGTCTCCTAGACACATACCAAGACTTGCTTTTTCATTTATTCATGGGATGCGAGCATTTATTGCCCATCCCTAGTTGCCCTTGAGAAAGTGGGTGATGAGCTGCCTTCTTAAACCGCTGCAGCCCACATGTTAGAGGTACATCCACGGTGCTATTAGGGAGGGAGTTTCAGGATTTCAACCCAGCGACAGAGAAGGAACAGCGATATATTTCCAAATCAGGATGATGAGTGGCTTCCAGGTGGTGGTGTTCTCATGTGTCTGCTGCCCTTGTCCTCCTAGATGGTAGTGGTTGTGGGTTTGGAAGGTGCTGGCTGAGGAGGCTTGCTGAGTTCATGCAGTGCATCTTGTAGATGGTACACACTACAGCTACTATTGTGCGTCGGTGGTGGAGGGAGTGAAAGTTTGTGGATGTGGTGCCAACCAAGCGGGCTGCTTTGCAGTAACTTCCAATAGCTCACCAGCGCCCATAGTAGCAAGTTAGTGGTACTGCACCTGGCTGCAGCACACTCCATGAAAAATACAACCATAATAGCCGGAATTTTGTTCGCAGAGCTGGGGTCTAGACAATGGGTCCAAAAGCTGGGGGGCAATGCCACTTCGGCCATCTGCAGGGCCTGGAGCCACATCTTAAGGAGGTCAGGCAACTAATTAGTTGCCATTGAGGCTGCTACATCTATTAAGGATAGATGGTCGACCCCAGGAGCTGCAGCCATTCAGAGTTTCACCAGCGCCACAGGGAGTGGTGGCCACTGCTGGGACTGCACCTGAAAGAAGAAAACAGCATGAAAAGACACCATCCTCCCAACCCGGCAAGTGAGGTTTGGGAGCGCTGGGGTCCATCAGGCAGGTCCCAGAGTGGGGGCTGGGTGTTAGGTGATGGCAGGCAGCTCTGTTGTCATGGAGGCAGCCATTGCTGTCATGGACCAAAGAGTACCCAAGTAAACCACCACCACCGCCCCCCAAACCGAGCCTGCTGGGAGGCCATGAGGATTCAGTAGGAGGTCTCCCCATGCAACATCGGGCCACACCAGCGGCAGTGGAAATAGGCCTCAGTTGACCACTTAAGTGCCTCAGCTGGCCTCTGGGTTGGTGGGCTCTCTGCCACCTTCTCCGCCCTTGGTAAAAAGGGTTGGAAGTGGGAAGACAACATGCACTGCACCCTTCCCACCTTCCCTTGCCATTTTAAAGGCCACCTGCTCCCAGCTCATCCCCAGGAAGCTGGGAAAATTCAGCCCAATATTACAAGTTGAGGAGGGAGGTGGGATGTCCTTTAGAGCTCATTGAATTGTGGAATATCTGTTATTGGGCTCTGGGGCATAATAAGTACACATGGAAGCAGCATGATGGGAAATCATTGCACAATAACAGTGCAGTGTCAACATTAGGGACTCCCCAATAAGGTAAAATGCCACATGCCCAGGAACCACCAACTCCCCACCTGCCCATCTTAATATTAAGTTTCATGAAAACTCAGCCATGAACTGCACCTATCCTTCATCTCTACAATCTTGTTTACGTTGAATTCACAGCACAGAAATGGTTAATGCAAGGAGAATGCTGAGGGCGTGGAGGCAGACCTCTGTAAACGTCTCTGGTCTTCATTCCCAGACCAGTAAAGATAAACCAAATATAAATGAGCATAAAATGACCCGTGACCTGTCCCTCTTGCGCTCATGGTGCCTTTAACTTACAATTCCGAGTGCTACGTCTTGGTGCCCTGCCTCACTGGCACCGGCATTAGAGACAGCCTGCTGACCTTGGCGGTCATCCTCTGGCCAGTGGAGCCTGTGCTGGCTCTGCCTGTGAGGGAGCAGCCAGTGCCACGGCTGGCATTTCCCCAGTCATCGCAGCCTAATCAGATGCGATAGTCACCAGTGGAGGGGTGGAGGAGCTGCTGCCGTCATCCGGAGCACCCTGAGAGGAGCCCGCAGAGACGACAAGCAGCTCGTGCACCAACGTGAGGTCACTCTGGACCTCCCTGCTTGCCATTGATGGATGGGCACCTAGCTGGGATACTGGGTGCCCCATCCATATCCCACACTGACACTGACCACCTGAGGAACCTCTCATTCTGTTCTGGAGCTGCCTCTCCATGGAAGTCACCACTCCCTCGATGGAGGAGGCAGTGTGCTCCGCCATAAGGGTCAATGCAGTGCTCACGCTCCACATGGACTCCTCCACAACGGAGACCATGGCGCATAGACTCTCATGGATCTCCACCAGATCCTCCTGCACAGCTCAATGGACATCCAGCATCTGCCACCTAATGGACGACTCCAGAGGCTCATCATCCTGGTCCCCAGCAGTCCCCTGACTGCCAGCGCCCTGGGCACCCTTTGCCTCCTCCTGCACCTCAAGCGGGTGTGACGCAGGTGCAAGTGAAGCCCGGTGACCCTCCGGCATCAGGGGTGGCCCTTCGGGATTCAGCGAGGGAGTGCATGCTGGTGAACCTAAAAGGGAGAAGAAGGACATGTCATTAGTCAAAACCATCTAACAGTCATTGTGCACACCAGGCATCCTGGTGAGACGGTGGAGATCTGCATCATGGTGCCCTCATCTTTCAGTGATCAATGAGGACTCCAGGTTTAAAGCTTACATCAGTGAAGGGACTACACTAGAAAGGTTGTACAATCTGAAACTCTCACTTCTGTGTACTGCGCTCTTACCTTGTCTGGCACACCCGCCTCTCCATGCTTAGTTGCATGAGTCTTGAGCTCTAGGGTGTCCTGCTTGAACCTGCTGAGCAGCAGGAGGTTGGGTGGGCCTCCGCCTGTACATGCCCTTTCTGCTTGATTATGGCTTGTCTTCTCCTGAAAGGACAGAGGAGCATTGATTAGTCCACTCTCTACCTGCAGCGCCATTGCAACCTGGCCAACCCCAGCTGAGGAACACCTCCCAGGGCACATCCGAGACATGACCCTTGAGCTGGAAGGCACACAGTCCAAGCAGCTGGGGCTCACCCCCTTGGCCAGCTCCGGCGTCATTGATAGTTGGCACTCAGACTCTAGCATCCCTGAGGTCCACAGGAGATGGCCACACCTGAACACTTCTGCACACTGACCCATGCCAACATGGTAATCACCCTTCCTGAGCACAGCAGGTCATTGAACCTCTTCCGGGACTGCAACCACGTGCACCACACCATGTCATCAGCGCTGCCACCTTCTCCCATGCCCTCTTGGTGAGGTGCAGTGGCCTCCTCCTCCCATCCCTGGGGACAAGGGTGTCCTTCCTGGCAGCCACCTCCAGGAGGACAGTGAGGCACTCATCTGAAAAGCGGGGAGGCCAAGTGCCCAACCGACTTGCACTCCCGCCTGGTGTGCCCAGCCGCACTCGGCTCCATAACTTGAATATTGAAGATGCAGAAGAGACATTCTTCCATGGCAGCCTTCCAGCAATAGGAACATTTTCTCCTTATTTCCTCTGTCCTGACCCCTCATATCTTAATAAAAACAAAAAAACTGTGGATGCTGGAAATCCAAAACAAAAACAAAATTACCTGGAAAAACTCAGCAGGTCTGGCAGCATCGGCGGAAAAGAAAAGAGTTGACGTTTCGAGTCCTCATGACCCCTCGACAGAACTTGAGTTCGAGTCCAAGAAAGAGTTGAAATATAAGCTGGTTTAAGTTGTGTGTGTGGGGGGCGGAGAGATAGAGAGACAGAGAGGTGGAGGGGGGGGTGGCTGTGGTTGTAGGGACAAACAAGCAGTGATAGAAGCAGATCATCAAAAGATGTCAACGACAATAGTACAATAGAACACGTAGGTGTTAAAGTTAAAGTTGGTGATATTATCTAAACGAATGTGCTAATTAAGAATGGATGGTAGGGCACTCAAGGTATAGCTCTAGTGGGGTTTTTATATAATGGAAATAGGTGGGAAAAGGAAAATCTTTATAATTTATTGGAAAAAAAAAAGGAAGGGGGAAACAGAAAGGGGGTGGGGATGGGGGAGGGAGCTCACGACCTAAAGTTGTTGAATTCAATATTCAGTCCGGAAGGCTGTAAAGTCCCTAGTCGGAAGATGAGGTGTTGTTCCTCCAGTTTGCGTTGGGCTTCACTGGAACAATGCAGCAATCCAAGGACAGACATGTGGGCAAGAGAGCAGGGTGGAGTGTTAAAATGGCAAGCGACAGGGAGGTTTGGGTCATTCTTGCGGACAGACCGCAAGTGTTCCGCAAAGCGGTCGCCCAGTTTACGTTTGGTCTCTCCAATGTAGAGGACACCACATTGGGAGCAACGAATGCAGTAGACTAAGTTGGGGGAAATGCAAGTGAAATGCTGCTTCACTTGAAAGGAGTGTTTGGGTCCCTGGACGGTGAGGAGAGAGGAAGTGAAGGGGCAGGTGTTGCATCTTTTGCGTGGGCATGGGATGGTGCCATAGGAGGGGGTTGAGGAGTAGGGGGTGATGGAGGAGTGGACCAGGGTGTCACGGAGGGAGCGATCCCTACGGAATGCCGATAAGGGGGGTGAAGGGAAGATGTGTTTGGTGGTGGCATCATGCTGGAGTTGGCGGAAATGGCGGAGGATGATCCTTTGAATGCGGAGGCTGGTGGGGTGATAAGTGAGGACAAGGGGGACCCTATCATGTTTCTGGGAGGGAGGAGAAGGCGTGAGGGCGGATGCGCGGGAGATGGGCCGGACACGGTTGAGGGCCCTGTCAACGACCGTGGGTGGAAAACCTCGGTTAAGGAAGAAGGAGGACATGTCAGAGGAACTGTTTTTGAATGTAGCATCATCGGAACAGATGCGACGGAGGTGAAGGAACTGAGAGAATGGGATGGAGTCCTTACAGGAAGCGGGGTGTGAGGAGCTGTAGTCAAGATAGCTGTGGGAGTCGGTGGGTTTGTAATGGATATTGGTGGACAGTCTATCACCAGAGATTGAGACAGAGAGGTCAAGGAAGGGAAGGGAAGTGCCAGAGATGGACCACGTGAAAATGATGGAGGGGTGGAGATTGGAAGCAAAATTAATAAATTTTTCCAAGTCCCGACGAGAGCATGAAGCGGCACCGAAGTAATCATCGATGTACCGGAGAAAGAGTTGTGGAAGGGGGCCGGAGTAGGACTGGAACAAGGAATGTTCCACATACCCCATAAAGAGACAGGCATAGCTGGGGCCCATGCGGGTACCCATAGCCACACCTTTTATTTGGAGGAAGTGAGAGGAGTTGAAGGAGAAATTGTTCAGTGTGAGAACAAGTTCAGCCAGACGGAGGAGAGTAGTGGTGGATGGGGATTGTTCGGGCCTCTGTTCGAGGAAGAAGCTAAGGGCCCTCAGACCATCCTGGTGGGGGATGGAGGTATAGAGGGATTGGACGTCCATGGTGAAGAAGCGATTGGGGCCAGGGAACTGGAAATTGTTGATGTGACGTAAGGTGTCAGAGGAATCACGGATGTAGGTGGGAAGGGACTGGACAAGGGGAGAGAGAAGGGAGTCAAGATTAAGAGAAATGAGTTCTGTGGGGCAGGAGCAAGCTGAGACAATCGGTCTACCGGGGCAGTTCTGTTTGTGGATTTTGGGTAGGAGATAGAAGCGGGCCGTCCGAGGTTGGGCGACTATCAGGTTGGAAGCTATGGGAGGGAGATCCCCAGAGGGGATGAGGTCAGTGACAGTCCTGGAAACAATGGCTTGATGTTCAGTGGTGGGGTCATGGTCCAGGGAGAGGTAGGAGGAAGTGTCTGCGAGTTGACGCTCAGCCTCCGCGAGGTAGAGGTCAGTGCGCCAGACAACAACAGCACCACCCTTGTCAGCGGGTTTGATAACAATGTTAGGGTTGGACCTGAGAGAATGGAGTGCAGCAAGTTCAGAGAGAGACAGGTTAGAATGGGTGAGAGGAGCAGAGAAATTGAGACGACTAATGTCGCGCCGACAGTTCTCAATGAAAAGATCGAGAGAAGGTAAGAATCCAGAGGGAGGGGTCCAGGTGGAGGGAGAATATTGGAGATGGGTAAAAGGATCCGTTGAACTGGGTGAGGACTCCTGCCCAAAGAAGTGAGCCCGGAGACGAAGACGGTGGAAGAAGAGTTCAGTATCATGCCGAGCCCGAAATTCATTGAGGTGAGGGCATAAGGGTATGAAACTAAGTCCTTTGCTGAGCACTGAACGTTCAGCATCGGAGAGGGGAAGGTCAGGGGGTATAGTGAATACACGGCTGGGGTTGGGATTGGAAGAAAGGGTGGGGACGGAGGGACAGGCAGGGGTGGAGGGTCCTAGATGGGTGTTGGTGTCAATGAGTTGTTGGAGCTTGCGTTCCTTAGCACTTGAGAGAAAGAGAAAAAGTTTCTTGTTGAGGCGTCGGATCTTGTTCCACTCATTATGCAGTTTCACATTCCACTGCTCCTTCTAAACTGGTATTATCTGACTGTCAGGAAGATGTAATAATTTTCATAATTTATTGTAAAGCAGGGTAACAGTGGGGCCTGTGTTTATGGGTGTGTGTGTTTGTGTGTGTGTGTGTGTGTGTGCATGTGTGTGTGTGTGTGCATGCGTATGTGTGTTTTAATCGAATTACAGGCAGCTGGTCTGGATGCTTTGATGTATCAGGTGGGAAACAAGGTTTGAAATATGCACTAGTTAAACATGGGGGATGTTTTAGAATGTGAGATATAAAGGGAACTTATGCATTTTTAAATAAACCACACTAGCTTGAGTTCAAAAGAGGGGGTGTCATGTTTGACCTAGCCAGGAGAAGTTAAGAAACAGTGTGTTTATTTTTCCTAAAGATTACTGGTAAAATTGGTACTTTGATAGATTTAATTATTAGACGGGTAAAGTCCAAAGACATAGTGAAACAATGGGAATTTGCATTCAAAGGGAAAAGTATGTATAAAGGAGAGAAGGCTGTGTGCAAGGGAAGAAATTCTAAGATCTAACAAGTGTGAAAAACCTCCAGCCTCTGTGTCCAAACTGCTGTCTGCAAGAACTGAAGTTAAGAAAACTGTCTTTGAATTCGACTGTTCAGGGTATCATGCTACTTTGCTTGGGCATTTTAAAATCTGTGTGTTTTACAGTTGCCTTAACGGAAGTGTAACTGGGAGTTAGATTAAATAGGGGAGATGGGGTTATCATTGTAGTAATTTGTAAACCTACGTATGTGCTTAAAATCATTTTTTTATATTAATAAAGGTTTAATTTAGTTTTGTAAAAAACCAGTGAGACTCAGTGGTCTTTTTACCACTGAATTCAAAGCCCACATCATGAAATGAATACATATTGCAAATACTTATGGCAGCTGCTTCAAGTTTCCCTCTGGAATTTGACCAGTTTGGCATTTACCATCCACCTGCCATAACACTGACTACCTTGCATTATGTTCTTGAATCCAGGTCATTTATGTGAATTAGAAAGAAGTAGTTATTCCATGTTGAATGGGGTGTGCTGATGAGCTTATCAATCTAGCACTCACAAATCATTGATTATCTTGATGCATCTGAGGCACCAGAAAATAAACCATTCATATGTATGTTTTTTTTTCTTTATTTTTTTCATGGCAAGGCCAACATTTGTTGCTCTTGAACTGAGTAGCTTGTTAGGCCATTTCAGAGTGAACCACATTGCTGTGGGTTTGGGGTCACATGTAGGCTAGATCAAGTAAGGACAGTAGATTTCCTTAGAGGGCATTAGTGAACCTGTTGTGTTTTTATGACAATCATGATAGTTGTTATTATCACTGAGATTAGTTTTATATTCTAGATTTAATAATTGTATTTAAATTCCACTAGCTGCTGTGGTGGGATCTGATCCCATGTCCCCAGACATTAGTGTTAGTTGCTGGGTTACTGGTCCAGTGACATTACCATTACACCATCATCTACCTAAAGCAGTGCTATATTATGGGAGCTGAGTGGATCTTTTCATAACTTTATTGATTCTACACCCTCTAGTAGGAACCATGCTCAATGGCAGCACAAGTCAAAGAATTTCTGCTACAGTTGTTGTAGCCCTATCTCCTACACTAGCATCCTTGCGAGCACCTGTCCCTGATGGTGCATAATATTGGTTATTCACCAATTTGAAGGTGTCAGATTGCGGGTTCAAATAGTACTTCAGAGATGTAAAGAAATATAAATTTGCATTAATATAACATCTTTCATAGCCTCAGAAGTCCCACAGTGCTTTATAGCCAGTACTTCTACACTGGCTTCAATGATATAATATAGGAAACGTGGCAGTCAATTTGTGCCAAATGTGTTCCCACAAACAGCAATGTAATAATGACCATGTGATCTGTTTTTATGATGTTCATTTGAAGGATAAATATTGGTCAGGACACCCAGGAAATAGTGCCATGGGTTCATTCATGTCCAGATGGGACAGACATCTCATCCATAAATTGGCACCTCTGACAGAGCAGCACTCCCTCAGAATTCAAGCTGACACTCCCAGTGACATGCTGAGGGAGTGCTGCACTCTCAGAGGTGCCAGAAGAGATGTTAAACCCAGGTCCCATCTAACCTATCACCTGGATGTGAAAAGTCCCATGGTGCATGGTCGAGGCAAAGCAAAGGAATACCCCGTGGTGTTCTGGCCAATATTTATCCCTCAATCAGTATCTAAAATCTAAAATGGTCATTGGTATTTTGGGGAGCTTGCTGTGTGCAAATTGTCTGCATTATGAAAGTGATTTTCCTCCTTTCTTTTGTTGTGTTGGTGAGAATTATCTGGGTTTGAAGGGGACTTGTGCACACTTGTAGAAAAATTGAAAAGTGTTTCATTATTGGTTTGTGTCCCTGCAATTTCAGATACCTGCGGTTTTACGTGAGAGAGAAACCTTAGGTCAGGTGAAAAATGCAATATGCCATTGTTTCCGAAGGGTGATCAGGTAAATACAAAGTTCTAATGTTGCCTAAAAATATTGAACATTTGCTTTTGCTTTCTAATGGTATGCTGCTTTTGGGTATGTCATCTCCACTAATGATCTTGGAAGTTCAATATATAGATCCAACGGGTCATGGTGGGAGGTGCAGCTATTTACTACCACCTGTTGTAAGCAAAGAAGGAAGCCTGAGAAAATAGCTTAGAAATGAGAGAGAGTAAGGTTCGTACTGGCGCTGTAAACACACGTGTGAAATGGTGGCCACTGCTGCCCATGACCTGTGGTTGCTGGACGCCAGCAGGGAAAGGAAATGTCTCTGTGTTTTCTAGTCCAAAATGAACACCATTTCAGGTTTCACTGGAGATGCCAATCAGGGGAAATCTTCTCCTATTGTGACAACCCCAATCCCTATTGGATCACCCAACTACATCTTCTCTGGCGGACCTCCTATGTGCTAGCTGGAAATGTTGTCAGCCGAACCCCAGGAATGTTATGCATCCCACTCATTGTTGCGCTGTTTGGAGAGGCATTTGAAAAAAAGGTTTTGCTCTTTGAGGAGTGTTTTCCTTAGAAGTCAATGTGAGATTTATTAGAGGTGTTGTAAAAGTATTAAAGTTTGATAGAGTAACTACACTGTACTGGCAAGAGGGTCAGTAACAGAGGACACAGATTTAAGATAATTGGCGAAATAAACAGGGAGGGAGGAGGAATATATTTATATCAGGAGTTTTTATGATCGGCCACGCTCTGCCTGAAAGAGTCAAGGAATTGTGGTTCTCAAAACAGAATTGGATAAATACTTGAAAATGAAAATGTTTGCAAGGATGTTGGGAAAAGTGCAGGAGAATGGGACTAATTGGATAGTTCTTTTAAAGAACCAACACAGGCATGATAGGTCAAATGGCCTCCTTCTGTGCTTTGTAAGAAGTGGAGATAGTTATAAAGGGAATGGAGGAGAGATAAGGGTATATGTTTCAATGACATGTCAGCCAGTCTCCTACCACTCACAGCTCTGCATGTGTTGTGCTCCTGTATTCCTGGGCACAAGTTTCCTGCCTGGTTTGCAGTCCTTCTGTCCCCAGTCTCTACCAGGAGTCTGTCATGGAACCTGTCACCCACCAAGCTCAGTGCAAGAGATTTCCTATCACTGTGTTCAGGTATGTCCAAGACAATAGGCCATGTGGCAGCACTGGAGGGAATTTTGCAAAGCTTTTAATGTCTTTTTCCCCCTCCCCCTACTATTTTGTACTGCCAGTCCGATGTGCGGAACTGTGTTAAGGTTAATGGTTTAGATGGAGTATATACTAGACTTGATGCTGAATTTTTACGCTCGAGAGGATCCTGAGTGCTTGCACTTGGGGAACTCAGCTCTAGCAATCGCCTGTAATAAAAATGGTAATATCATACCTGAATATGCAGCTGGGATGAACAAGAGTATTCCTTCGAACCCTGCATTAAAGGGATTGGTCCTCTCCAAATGTGCTGCACCCAATCCAGTGATGTCCGACTCCTAATCTCCCTCAGCTTGGTACTTCAGTACCCCTGCCCCCCAGACCCATAGCAACCCCAGACTCCCCTGCCCAACTCAGCCCCCAGCAAATCCATGACATCAATCCTCACCGCCCTGTTAATTGTATAGTAATTGAGTATTTAATTGTGTTCAGTTGGTGGGCATTAACGGGGGATTCAATTATGCCCCTTGTGGTTGTTGGGAATTGGAGACATATGTTTAAAAGCTTATAAAGTGTGTAATTTAAGGGAAGATGGTGGTGTAGTGGTAATGTTATTGGATTAGTAACCCTGTGATCACTGATGCTCTGGGAACATGCATTTAAATCTTAAAATGGTAGCTGCTGGAATTTGAATTCAATTAATAAATTTGGAATATAAACGTAGTTTCAGTAAATGATGACAATGAATATCATTAATTGTTTTGAATCATGGACATGACCAAAATTAAATGTAACAAAGAGAATAATAGCAGAAAAGAGCGACAAATCCCCAGGACCAAATGTTTTCCACCCCAAGGTTTTAAAGGAATTAGGTGAGAATATTGCAGATGCCCTAACTATAACTTTCCAAAATGTTCTGAATTCAGGAGCTGTTCCCTTAATTTGGAAAACGGTGCATGTCAGTCTGCTTTTTAGGAAAGGTGACAGAGGAAAACCAGGGAATTATCGACCTGTGAATCAAACATTTGTTGTCAGCTAATTTCTGGCACCGATTGTTAAGGATAGAGTGATGCAACACCTTGAAAATCTTCAGCTAATCAGAAAGGGCCAGCATGGATTTGCAAAGGGTAGACCATTCCTGAGGAAACTGATTGAATTTTTTGAAGAAGTGATGAAAGTAGCGGACTTGGGAATGTCTGTGGATGTTTTATACAGGGACTTCATGACAGCAGTTGTCAAAGTCCCTCATAGAAGAGTGTTGGCTAAGATTGAAGATCATGTGATTTAAGACAAATAATTGACTGGTTATGAGAATTGACTGAGCGGCAGGACACAGAGTAGCGATAATGGGTAGGCACTACTCAATGGCAGGATGTGACTAGTGACATCATAGGTCTCAACTATTCACCATATTTATTAATGGCTTAGATGATGGGATGGAAAATTTGCCGATGACACAAAGATAGGCGGCATCATAAGCAGTGAGGATGAAAGCATAAAATTAAAGAGAGACATTAATAGATTAAGATCATGGCAAATACTGTGGCAAGTGCATTTCAATGTCGGCAAGTATAAAGTCATCCACCATAGTGCTAAAACAGGTTGGAACAGGGTGGTTTATAAATGGTGGAAAGCTAGAAACAATGGAGGTCCTAAGAGAATGGGGCTCCATGTACATGGATCATTAAAATAACATGAACAAGTACAGAAAACAATCAAAATGCATTCTGATCACAGATCTAATAAGTTCACCGTGTTTCCTACTCTACAGATGTTATCAGACGGTATTTTCAGTTTTTATTTCCAATTTCCAGCATCTGTAGTAGTTTGCTTTTTTTAAATTCATTTATGGAATGTGGTCATCAAAGACTAGGCCAGCATTTATTGCCCATCCCTAATTGTCCTTGAGAAGATACCTTCTTGAACCACTGCAGTCCATGCAGTGTAGGGGCACCTACAGTGCTGTTAGAGAAGGAGTTCCAGAATTTTGACCCAGCAACAGTGAAGGAACGGCAATATATTTCCAATTTAGGATGATGCGTAGCTTGGAGGGGAACTTCCAGGAGGTGGTGTTCCCATCTGTCGGCTGCCCATGTCCTTCTAGGTGGTAGCGGTCATGGGTTTGAAAGGTGCTGTCTTAGGAGCCTTGGTGAGTTCCTGCCCTGTAACTTGTAGATGGTACACATTGCTGCCTATGTGTAGTGGTGGAGAGAGTGAATGTTTGTGGATGAGGTGACAATCAAGCAGGCTGCTTTGTCCTGGATGGTGTCAAGCTTCTTGAGTGTTGTTGGAGCTGCACTTTTCCAGGCAAGTGGAGAGTATTCCATCGCACTCCTGACTTGTGCCTTGTAGATGGTGAGTTACTAGCCACAGGATTCGTAGCCTCTGACCTGCTCTTGTAGCCACAGTGCTTAAATGGCTAGTGCAGTTCAGTTTCTGGTCATTGGTAACCACCATAATATTGATAGTTGGGAATTCAGCAATGGTAATGCCATTGAATGTCAAGGGGTGATGGTTGGATACTCTCTTGTTGGAGATGATCTTTGCTTGGGCACTTGTGTAGCACTAATGTTACTTGCCACTTGTCAACCTAAGCCTAGATATTGTCCAGGTCTTGCTGCATTTGGATATGGACTGTTTCAGTGGGGAGAATTCTCCCCACCATTGAGGTGGGAGGGGGTGTTGTGCAGGGGCGGGCGCGAACAATTATCTGCGCCATTTTACGTGGGAGGCCAATTAAGGCCTGCCCAGCATGACGCGTGCCGGGAAGGGGATTTCACTGAGTCGGGGCCTGCACCCTTTTGCACATGCACACAAAAGAGCAGCACGGAAATCTCCCTCAGCCACCTCTGTGCCTCAAGGAGATTAGCTTAAGTTTTAAAAAGCTGAATAAAGGAAAGAAAAAATTTTAAGACATGTCCCCTCATGTGACAGTGGGACATGTCAATGAATTTTTAAAAAATTTTTTATTCAATTTATAAGCACTTCATGAAACCTCATCCCGTCCTTAAGGTTGGACGGACAGCTCAGTTTATTGGTTAAATTAATTTTTAAAGGCCTTAATAGGCATTTGACAGTTGGCTGCGTGCCTGCCAAACTGACAATCTGAATGACGCGTGGTGACGTAGGGACCGCCGCCTGATGTCACCGTGCATCATTTTACACGTCGGCAAGTGGGCCCCTCCTCCCCACTCATCGACCCAAAAATTCTGCCCGGGGTCTGAGGAGTCACAAATGGTGCCGAACATTGTGCAATCATCAGCGAACATCCCCGCTTCAGACCTTATGATGGAGGGATGGAACCAAGATAACGTTTGCTGAAATAAAGAAGGTTAGGGTGATTTAATCCCATGGTCTCAAGATATTAAGAGGAACGGATGGAGTAAATAGAAACTATTTCTGCTGTTTGTGAGGAATCTAGGACTAAGGGACCAAATGTTTCCTACTTTACAGCAAGGATTGCATGACAGAAGTACTTCATTGACCGTCCTGAAGTTGTGAAAGATATCATATAAATGCAAGTTATCTTTTTTTGTGCCAAAGTGCTGAGCTGCTAAGTCAGACCTGTTTATCAAAAATAGTAGGATACAAGTTCAGGATAGAGCACACTCTAATCATTATTGCTGAGTTGTACTTACCTGATTTAACCTCACACTGTGGTTTCACTTCTTCCTTTGCATCTAGACTTCCTTCAAGGATAACTTGATGTTACTGACCTGTACTGTCCAGAACAATCCACCGTCTCCTCGTTGCAAGAGTTGCTCTGATCGAAGTGCACGAGGGAGACCCACCAGCCAAGAATCAGCGAGGGTGAGGAACCCACATCTCATGGACTCGCACAGCACAGAAAGGGACCTTTTGGCCTTTGGATCTTTGAAAGCACTAGCCTATTAGTCCCATCCCACTACTCTTTCTTCATAACCCAGCCCAATGTTTTTCCCAAGTCTTTATCCAATGCCCTTTCAAAATTTATTATAAAACCTACTTCTGTAATCCCAAACCACGACTAAGAAAGTTTTCTTGTCCCTGTCAGCTGTGGGGGGTGGGGAGGTGGTGGAGGTGGCTACAAGAAATGAGTTTGGATAGTCTCGACCCATTTCTTTAATTCACCACTAATTGTTGCTAATCTGGGCCACTCTGTGAGAATAGTTGGTGTGTAGAATGGAATTGTTTTATAATTTTTTTTTTCCTGGGATGTGGGCATCTCTGGTAAGATCAGCCCATCCCTAATTGCCCTTGAACTGAGTGGCTGCGAGGCCATTTCAGAGGGCAGTTAAGAGTCAACCACTTTATTGTGAATCTGGAGTTACATGTAAGCCAGACCAGGTAAGGACAGCAGATTTCCTTCCCTAAAGGACATTAGTGAGCCAGATGGATTTTTACGACCATTGGTAATAGTTTCACGGTCATCATTACGGAGACTAGCTTTCAGCCTTCAGAGGTTGTGAAACAATCCCATTGGGGGAGATTTGCTACTTTAGCATAAGAACATAAGACATAGGAGCAGGGGTAGGCCATTCAGCCCCTTAAGGCTGCTCTGTCATTTATTAACTTCATGGCTAATCAGATTGTGGCCTTAACTCCACTTTCCTGCTTCCCTGCCCCCTAACCCTCACCCTAGCCCTAACCCTAACTCTAACCCCCTTGACTCACTTGTAGATCAAAAATCTGCTTAACTGTAGCACATTCAGCCTGTGGGACAGAAAAACAACAGGCTGGGGATGCATACATTCCCAATGTCTCATTTTAGAAAGTTACATTGAGCTGCATAGAAATTGGAGCACCAAAATTAGGCTGTTCAACCCAACCAGCCCATGCTGGTGTTGATGCTCGATCTCACCCTCCTCCCACTCTAATTACTTCATCTCACATTATCAGCATCTTAATTCTTTCTCCCTCATGTACTTACCTAATTTCCCGTAAGTGCATCAAAACCTCTTCTATCATTAGGGCAAAGCAGATAGCGTTTTCTCTTAACCTGTGCTTGATCATCAATAGTGCATGGCCTCATGAACTGCTTTTTAGTTTTTAACCAGCTTAAGGCTTTCCAGTCCAAAACAACTGACTTTTCTAAAAGCCTTTGCGCATTTGTGTTTTTTGCAATTCTGCAGAACAGTCATGGACACCTGCACACCGTAGCTTTCTGGATATGCCCAGGAATTCAGATTCTCTTGTAAGAGCAACTAAGGCAGACAGCAGACAGGTCCTTTGCTGTTGGATATGATAATGACCAGATAATCGGTTTTTGTTGTTGGTTGAGAGATAGTTATTGGTGAGGAGAACTTCCCTGCTCTTTTTTGAAATAGTGCCAAGGGAGCTTTCACATGCAACTGAGAGGCAAGATGACACCTCTGACAATGCAGCACTCCCTCAGCCTAGATTTTGGGCTCAAGTTTCTGGAGTGGGACTTGAACCCACAACCTTCTGCCTTATTTGAATGCCTAAATCTCACACACTCTAGAGTGGCAGAGGAAGGCTCCACTTTCAATGCCCAGTCTGTGTTGATCTCCACTGTGGCAGCAAAAAGGGTGCTAAATTTGGCTTGGCACCAATGGGGCAGAGGGAGGTAACAATCATCCTGAGGAGCTCCAGGTCCTCATCACTTCCCAGGGATTGCCACCATGGAATGTGCCCCTGTGGACATTGGGCAAGGAGGGATTGGACATGCCTGCATTGGCCCTCCATGTTGGAATAGACTCAAAGGTTGAACTCATGTCCATGAAGCAGACTCACTTTGGTGAAGTGCCAGAGAGCTCTTTGCACCTGCAGAGCTAAGTGCTTCCAGCATTTTCCATTTTTATTATCTATATCTTTGTTTGGTTGGTCACCAAATCTATTGGTGATAAGTCATTGCCATGTGCCCTTGCCTTGAAGAATATCTATGCTTGGTCATTAAATCGAAAGCCATAACAACTATGGGTGTGTTGCACCCATACAAGGGGAATCGGGCAACCCAAAGGCAACCGTTGAGAAACTACAACAAGAGAAGCAGTGAGGCACCTGTTATGTGCAGCAGTCTTGCAAAAGAAGATATACAATGCCTGCCTCTTGGATCTGATATCTGAGGAAGAATGAGCTCATTTTAGGAGATTGTGCAATGGCTGTTGAGTGGGACAAAACAATCTGAGCTGGCTCCATGTGGCTGCCCCTTGGCTAATGTTATAAGACTCCAGCTGATTCATTATCTTTACTCTTAATTCCTCCTTCTCCAACATTGACAGCACTTACCCCAACACCCCTTTAATGTTCACTGTATTTGCCCCTTCCTGTATTTTACCCTCTCCTCTAACAATCACTGTATTTACCCCAACATCAGGTTCCCTTTAATGTTAACTCTGGCCGGGATTCTTTGACTGGAAATTCTCACCCAAAGCCTATGGACTTCTGGCTGCCTCTCCAAATTTTCCTTCTCTCCTGCGACAAGTCCCACCATGGGCGTGAGGGGAAAATCCTGGCCTCTGTTTCTGTCTCCACAGATGCTGCCTCAGCTGCTGAATATTTCCAACACTTTGTTTTTATTTCAGAATTCAACATCTACAGCAGTTTGATTTCATGTGCATCGTATTCCTCCGTTAACAGTTATACTCTGTCTCCTACAATTATTCCCTCCTGTAATAATCATTGTATTTACCCCTACAGTTACCCCCACCTTTAACAAACATTCTATTTATCCCTACAGTTACCCCCTCCTGTAACAATCATTGCATTTACCCCTAAAATTACCCCCTGCTGTAACAATCATTGTTTTTACCCTGGCAGTCAGCTCCTCCTGTAACAACCATTCTATTTACCCCTGCAGTTACCCTCTCCCGTAATAATCATTCTGTTTACTCCTCCAGTTACCACCTCTTGTAACAATCATTATTTATCTCTACATTTAGCACCTCCTGTAACAATCTGTTAACCCAATTTACCCCCTTCTGAAACAGCTAGCCCCCTCCTTTAACAATAATTATATTTACCTGTACAGTTATCCTCTCCTGTAACAATCATTGTATTTACCCCTAGTTAGCTCCTCCTGTAACAATTGTTGTATTTACCTCCACAGGTACCCTCTTTTGTAGCATTCACCAAGGTCACTGTGTTCCCTCTCCTGATTTTGTGATGTTACTTCAGGGATATCGGTGTAGTGAAATTTCTTAATGTTCCCCTGACTGGCATCAGCAATTTCTATCTCAGTGACATGCAGCTCCCACTCCAGTTATGAATGGAATTAGGCATCATGATGCAATGGAATCAGTTTTTTTTTGGAGAAGATGGAGGAATTTTTTGCATGCTGGTGCCCACAGGAGTTTACTCCTGATCTGCTAAATTAGTTTTGATGTTGTATATAATCTGTGTGGGCAAGATTCTAGCTAGTTTCCTCTCGTGAGATTTCAGTTGTAGCACCACAATTCATACACTGAGCGATAGCTGAAAGCTGAGACAGAGGTGGGTAAGGAGGGCTTGGTCCGAGGACAGTGCTGAAATTACTATGTAGACCTGTGCATGTCCTCTGTAGATTTCTCAAACAACAGCTGCAGCACTGGAAGCTTATAACACAGGCCAATCATTCCTTGCAAGAAGACAAGTGGTGTGGTTTGGAAGCAAAGGTTAAAATGCCGAATGAAGACAGCCATCGTTTACAGGAAGAGATTCAGCGTGTTGGGATGGTCGTGTTGGTGCCTATAAACCTGAATATGGGAAGAGGGAGCTATTGGAGAAATTGTAACATTGCCTAGAATTATTCAGAATTTACAGTACAGAAACAGACCATTCTGTCCAACACTTCTCTCACTATTCTTTATCTGCATATCCTTCCATTATTTTCACCCCTCTATGCCTATCTAGTCCCCCCTTAAAATATCTCTAGTTTATTTGTCTCAACTATGCCTTGTGGAAGTGAGTTCTACATTCTAACCACTCTCAGGGTAAAGATGTTTCTACTAAATTCCCCATTAGATTTATTTCTGGCTATCTCATATTTATGGCCCATGGTTTTGGACTCCCCCTCAAGGGAGATATCTTTCCTATGTCTAAACTAACAAACCCCTTCGTCATTTTAAAGACCTCTATGAGGCACTCCTCAGTCCCTTACAATTTTTCCCAATTATTTTATCCTGTCATTTCTGCTATCATCCTTCTAAAAAATTTGTGCTTCTGTTTGGTTCAAACATTGCAGACATTGAAAACCGAAGCAGCCCTGAAATTCATTGGATTGTTGCCTTGGACAAGTTTCATGTCAAGATGCAAGTCTAGACGCATTTTCTAATCTTGCCTCCACTAGGGGGGAACGGGTGGCAGATGTGGGGGCTGTAAAGTTGGGCACCAGTGGTGTCGTTCATGGCAGCTAGCTGCCCACCCACCATCACCCACCCACTCCCCCTCTGCCCCCACTGCAATTTTATCAACAGCAGGAGAGGAGACCAGCTCACCTGTGGGCCATTAGAAACCTATAAGTGGCTAATTGTATCAGTGGGTCGGGGGGTAGTCCAGCGCCAAGTGTCCAGCCCACCCAGTGAATCTGGGCGGGATGGCGGCCAGGCAAATATGGTGGGGAATGCCGGGGGGGTGGGGAGTGCAGATGGTTCCTCCTTTTCAGGCCCTCTGTGCCAATTGGTAATACCCCCTAGCCATATATTCCCCCCGTCAGCAATTCTCCCTCCCTGCCATATCCACTCTAACACCCCAGCCTCCTCACGCCCCTGCCTCAATGGAGCTTGACTGCCCAGTCCCTGCAGTACCCCGAACTCAGCTTGAAGCCCGACTCCATTGCTTCCCCCTGGGATTGGTGGTGCTGCTGGGACCAGACAGCTGCTGGCCAGCTGCCAGACACTTGATTGGCTGGCAGCTATTGGAGGCGGGACTTCCTCCCCGATGGGGGAGGAAGTCCTGCCTCAAGGTAATAAAAGAAGGCCATTCAAACCATCAATTTTATTTCTCCATTCAGCTAGATTATGACTGATCTGTACCTTAACTATTATCCACTTTGGTTCCACCCCTACCTAACAACGATCTATTAATCCAGCTTTGAAATTTTCAATTGACCCCTAGGCTTTCTCGGGGTGGGGGGAGAGAGTTCCAGGTTTCCATTACCCTTTGTGTGAAGAAGTGGACATCACCCCAGAATGGCTTGGCTCTAATTTTACGGACCTGTTCCCTTGTTTTGGAACCCCCTCCCCCATTCAGAGGAAATAGTTTCTCTCTATCTACACTATCAAATTGTTTTAGCATCTTTAATCACCTCCCAAACTAGTTTACTGAAGCCTAGTCTGTGCAAACTGACCTCATAGTTGAACCCTGTTAGGCCTGCTGTCATTCTGGTGAATCTGCACTCAACCCCCACTAAAGCTATTATGTCCTTCCTGAGACATGGTGTCCAGAACTGAACACAAAGCTCTAAATGAGGGTCTAACCAGAGCTCTGTACAGCTTTAACACAACTTCCACACCTTTTTATTTCAACTTTCTTAAAGGTCATGGGTGGAATTTTACGTGGCGGAATTTTACGGTCCCGCCGAAGTCAATGGACTTTTCAACGGTACACTGCCTTTTACGGCCCTGCCCCCACTGTGACAGGGCTGTGAAACACCACCCCACATTTTAATAGCTTTTTCAATCATTTCTTGTACCGGTCCACTAGGTTGTAGTGATATCTGTACTTGGCCACCTAAATCTCTCTGCTCCGCCATCATTCCCAGCTTCTCACCATCTAGAAATGGACGTTTAAGGTGGTGGATGGGCTTTCATCAAGTGTTCTTCCAAATGTCGAGCTACTTTCTTAGAAAATACTCAGCAATAATTGCAAATGACAAACTAGGCTCTACAAATTGCACAGCCATAGGGATCGTGCTGCCGTTGTTCATTTTGTTTACTTGCATTCACAGCTAGGCCAGGAGTCAACAGATGGGATCTTCCAGCCAGCTGCAACTTAAAGCGCTAAGGATCCAGGATCCCTGAGCACAAGAGGAGTGACCAGAGCACAAGAAAGATTCAGCAGGATCCCCCTCCACCCCCACCCCCACAAGGAAGTTCAGCCAAGGAGCAGCCACAGGATGACATGTACAACAAGTGCAGCAACCCTCCAATTCAACACTTCCTCCTCTGGCTGCTTGTGGCACTGAGTTCAAATTCACTGATGGTTCAAGAGGGAGGTGGCCTGCCAAAGAACAGAGTCATGGCAGAGAAGAGGAAAAGCAGAAGACATAGGCTTCAAAAGGCCACAACCAGGAGGCGTGGGTTTGACCAAAGACCAGAAGCCGGTGGGTCTAATGACTGAGGATAGCCAGACTAAACAACAGAAAGCCGTACAAGATGATGAAGAGGAACTACATCTACTTGTTTAGACACTTGAAAAGGCTCTGTCTCTCAAAGTGCAAGTTAGTAAGTTGTAGCCTGGTTTAGCTGAAATCTTCTACACCCATCTAAGAGGTTACCCAGATTTTAATGAGTCAGCTCTTTAAATTACAGTGGTGCTGAGTCATTAGAATGTGAGAGTGCACGATTCCTGTCCTCAAGGACATACATTAGTGTCCAAACGTCGACCTTTTAGCGTCTCTAGGCAACCATCATTTCCCATAATCCTTTTCAAGCTCAGAGGTCACCTCAGGGTAAAGGTTGGAAAGTCCCCTGTTTCTCTGGACGTGAGGTGTCATCTACATTTCCACTGATGCCAGGAATAGTTCAAATTATATGAACATAGAGCACAAGGTAACCTCTGATTGTCCACCACAAAGTTGGTGTTGTCAGGTGGCAGATGCACAGGAACACCACCACCTGGTCACTCACCATCCTGGCTTGGAAATATTTCACCGTTCCTTCACTGTTGCTGGGTCAAAATCCTGGAACTCCCTTCCTAACAGCACGGTGGGTGTACCTACACCACATGGACCACGGCAGTTGAAGAAGGCAGCTCACCACCACCTTCTCAAGGGCAACTAGGGATGGGAAATAAATGCTGGCCCAGCCAGCGATGCCCACATTCCATGAACGGATTAAAAAAAACACATTGGGGCACAATCCCACTTGCCATGTAGGATGGACCATTCTGCACAAGTGGGTGGGTTTTGAGTGGGTTAAAATCGAGCCCAGGGCATCTCTCATGGTTAAAGGACCAGGCTTTAAATCTATAGGCATTCAGGCTGACAGCCTGGTTATTGTTAGATCAGGATCTGCTGCATCAACCAGCTGTGGTAGTGCTCTTGCCTCAGAGTTGCAGGGCTGTGAGTTCAGGCCCATTCCCTACTCCTGAGACTTGAGCAGATAACGTAAGCTGACACGCTGATAATGCAGCACTCTCCGACTACTTTCAGATGAGATGTTAAACTGAGGCCTCCATTTCCCTTCTTAGATGGGTGTAGAATACCCCTTGGCACTATTTTGAAGAAGAACAACGGAGTTCTCCCCAATGTCCTGGCCAACATTTATCCATCAACCGAAATTATTCAAACAGATTAGCTGGTCATTATCACATGACCGTTTGTGGGAGCTTGCTGTGTGCAAATTGGCTGCCATGTTTCCTACATTACAGAAGTGACTACACCTCAGAAATGTACTTCATAGGCTGTAAAGCACTTTGGGACATCTCGAGGTCATGAAAGGTGATATACAAATGCAACCTTTCTTTTATATGATAGAATCACGGGTTACAGCACAAAAGGAGGCCATTTAGCCCATTGTGCCTGTGCCGTCTCTCTGCAAGAGCAACTCAGAGTCCCTCTCGCCCACCTCCCCCAATAGCCCTGCAAATTATTTCTCTCCAGGAAATTGTCCAATTCTCTTTTGCAAGAAGCGACTGAAACTGCCTCCATCACATTTTCAAGCAGTATTTTCCAGATCCTAATGCCCTGCTGTCTAAAAATGTTTTTCCTCTTGCCACCTCTGCTTTTTTTTTTGCCAATCTTCTTAAATTGCAGTCGTCTGGTTCTCGACCCCTCTGCCAGTGGGACGTTTCTCCCTAACTACTCTGTCCAGACCCCTCCTGATTTTGAATGCCTCTGTCAATCTCTACTAAATCTTCTCCAACCTATCCACCTTCCTGAATTTCCTCATCCTTGGAACTATTCTCGTGAATCTTTTGTTATTAAATGTTAAATAGACTGGGACCTTTATTGTCTGGAGTTAAGAAGAATGAGAGGTGATCTCACTCAAACATACAAAATGCTTACAGAGCTCGACAGGGTAGTCGCAGGAAGGATGTTTCCCCTGGCAGGGGTGGGTCTAGAACCAGGGGACACAGAATCACAGAATTTTAACAGCACAGAAGGAGGCCATTTGGCCCATCGTGTCTGCACTGGCTCTCCAAATGAGCATTATGACTTCGTGCCATTGCCCTGCCCTTTGCCCCGTACCCCTTGCACATTGTTACACAGTCTCAGAATAAGGGGCAGGCCATTTAGGACTGTGATGAGGAGGAATTTCTTCACTCAGAGGGTGGTGAATCTTTGGAATTCTCTGTCCCAGAGGGCTGTGAATGCTCTGTTGCCGAGCATGTTCAAGACTGAGGTTGATAGATTTCTATTTTATAAAATCATCAGGAGATACGGGAATAGTGCAGGAAAATGACATTGAAGTAGAAGGTCAGCCATGATCTCACTGAATGAAGGAGCAGGCTCAAAGGGCTGAATGGCCGACTCCTGCTCCAATTTCTTATGTTCTTATGCTACCTCCACATCCTCCCTAAAGTGTTTAGTTTTAATATTTTATCATTGTTGTCACCTAAGTGCCATGTCGAGTGGCACTAGTGACCATGGCCTTCCAAACTTTGCAATCCATAGCAACAGTGGATAAAACTGGTCAAGCCAGCCTTTAACGTTGGCTTGCTTGTAGTTCGTGGATGCCTGTACTGAGCTGGTTGTTGACACAAGTGTTGCCAACCCCATTCGCACTGTTGTCATGATAAGAATTTTTAAAATTATTTATTCTTTCACGAGAAGTGGGCGTTTGTTGCCCATCCCTAAATACCCTTGGGAAGGTGGTGGTGAGCCATCTTCTTGAATCGCTGCAGTCCATGCGGTGTAGGTACACCCACAGGGAGTTCCAGGATTTTGACCCAGCGACAGTGAAGGGATGGCGATATAGTTTGGGTCAGGATGATTTGTACTGACCATATTTGACGAGGGAAAAGGGATGTGTGAGATGATTTCCTGTTGCTTTCCTCACATGTGTTTGAAAGAAGCACAAATCCTCTTCCAACAGGATGCTCCACCTGGCACCAGTCAGCCGTTGCCCTCTGAGGTTGTAGCTCCTCCGCTTTCAGCACCATAGAATCCATCGGATCCATCATTGGCCATCACTGATAACCCTGAGCACAGAACCCTTCCAGGTACTACAAGCCGAGGCAGCTGGACCTGGACCTCGCAGCAGGGGCAGAGCTGACCATATCCTGGGGGGCGTCATTCATATACCCCTGCCAGCCAAGTTTTAACGTATAATCTTTTTAACACAAGGCAAGTGTTGGTCAGTTTCTGTTCAAGACCCTTTTAATTGGGGGCATTCAGTGACTGGCTTTCCTTTTCTCTCTTGCAGGACACAATTCCACTTTAAAGAAGGAGTCACTCATGGCAGCAGATCATGTGGCTGTAACACCGTTGCCCCTTGTCATGGGGCAGTTGCACTGGCCCCCTCTGTGAGGGGAGGTTGAGAGGCTGAGCTGCAATTTTTATTTGATATCAATTCAGAATGTAGGGGGAAGAAGCCTTGCAATCATCCTCCTCCTCTGGAGCTGTTTCAGGAGCAAGCGGGGAGTTAACAACCACTGGATAAGTGACTCGTGATTCTTTCCGAGGGTAACCAGATAAAAGAAACAAAATGCAGTGTGGGAGCGGGCAGCAGACCGTGCTGATGTGAAGGGTCTCTGTATCGAAATAATGGGAGGCTTGTGGCAGGTGAGAAGTTAAAATCTTGAAACAAAACTCCAGCTCACCTCAAACCCATCCACTTTCAGTTGTGATGGAGGCAGGATGAGACACAGTCAACCAATCCACTCACAGGAAGCAGGTCAGTCATTAAATCTCTTAAGGAGACCATGTGCCTCCATTTTAACTGGATACCTATTTTTAAGTACAGTTGGCGGTGAAAGGAGGTGAGTAGGATTGAATCCATGAAGGTGAGTGCCTTTACAGCACTGCTTGTGGGCCAGGAGAAACAGCCGTGTTTCTTCCAGGCTTGACAAGCTAAATCTGTGGCTACCACTCTATCCTCCCTGCCCCATCATGATCTGTTAGCCCTTCCCCACTGTGATTGGACACCACTGACCACCATCTTCACCCCCCTCACTGCTTTCAGAACCCCCATCACCTTCTCTCTATCTCTCAACCTCCCCCCATTTCCTCCAAACCCAGCAGTATCTTCCCCCACCTCGAGATCTGTATGCTCTTTCCCCCCCACAACCCTGTGATTGGACCACCACCCTCCATCTCCTAGCTCATGACCTCCATCTCCTTATCCCAACCATCTCTCCCTTCCCCAAGGTCTATCCCACCCGTCCACTAGAACCCTGCCAGCGATCTTTCCCTATCTGCTGCGCCCATCTGCTACAAGTTTTCCTGTCCAATAAGTGACCAGCCTGTCAGTCATCCTGACAGTGATCCTGTCAGCCAGATTGTCCATCAGTCTGTCAACAATCCTGTCAACCATCCTGTCAGTCAGCCTGATAATCATCTTGTCAATCAGCCTGTCAGTCAGTCTGTCAATCATCCTGTCAATGATCCTGTCAGTCAGTCTGACTGTCCGTTGGGAAACATGGAGAAAAAACATTTAAAAGATGCTCAGCAGAACATTCAGAAAACCCTTGGTTCTGGGCTTCCCATGCATTATTTTACCTTTCCCATCCATTACTCCTCCATCCCAGGTCCCCAACTCTGACAGCGCCTTCAAGTTATTCCATTCCCAGAGGAACTGGGAAGAAGAAGAAGGTCTTGCATTTATATGGAGCCTTTCATGACTGCAGGCTATCTCAAAATGCTTTACAGCCAAAGTAGTATTTTTGTAATGTCACAAAATTGCACAGCAAGTCCCACAAACAGCAATGTGAAAACGTCGAGTTAATCAGTTTTAGTGATGTTGATTGAGGGATGAATATTGGCCAGGACACTGGGGAAGAATTCCCCTGCTTTTCTTCGAATAGTGATTTTTGAATCTTTTACTTTCAACTAAGAGGGCAAATGGTTTAACATCTCATCCAAGAGACTGCACCTCCGACACTGCAACACGGCAGCAGACTTGGCACAATGCACATTGTACCTTGTAAGAGATATCTCTAAGGGCTGAATACTAATTGGTCACAGGTGTAGGTGCAGCCCAGTTACAATTAACAACCTGAAATTTGCGTTTGCCTTTGATTTCACTTTTTTGCTGTTGTCAGTCCGATTTCCAAAGCAGAAAAGTTGATTGCAGGTACAAGGCTCAGGGCTGCTTCAACTGAATTACAATTTGCAACCAGGTATTACATTGGCAGGTCGTGTGGGTGACCAGGAGCAGACGGGAAATGATCTCAGCGGAATTCCTCCAATTCTGGTTCCTTGCTCGTCCCCAATTTTCACCACTTCACCATGTCAACTGAAATGAATGAATTAGTGAAGAGACAGAGAGAGAGAGAAAAAATAAAATACAGGCATTTACTTCTCTAGAGCAGTGCAAGTTTTGTTCCAGGTCACCAATCAATAGGATAGATCCGCTGAAGTGCATTTTGAAGTGTTGGAAAAGTGTGGATAATTCTTCGTTACAATGATCTTTTTCTGGGAATAGCTGTCGATTTGGTGTCTTCGATCCATGCTAGTAATTGGTACAAACTCTAACTGAGCATGTGGGCATGCACATCAATTGGAAGGGTGTGAAATACTGCATAACCAAATGATATTACATGAAAATCATTAATACAGAACAGTCAGAAAGGGGAAAGCTTTTATTAGCTGGAAGTACCACTTGGTCATGCTGCTGCAGGCTGCTGGCCTTTCTTGGCATCTGTTATTAATGCTCCACCTCCTTTCTGATGACATGCTTTCATCCTAGTGCCCACTTGGTGACGAGATGTGCAAGCGTTACGCGGGCTCTTTAAGGTGTGGGAGGTTTGCACCTTTGGTCACTGCGACCACAGAAGAGACCAGGAGCCCCAGACAGGCCACACCGCACTTTGTACCTGTGATTTCCCAAATCCTAGCAGGTTTTACATTGGCCAGTGTGGGTGACCAGGAGCAGATGTGAAATGATCTCCGCGGAATTCCTCCAATTCCGGTTCCTTGCTCGTCTCCAATTTTCGCCACTTCACCATGTCAGCTGAAGTCAAACTGAAAAATCAAGATGGCTGCCACTTCAGCAGGTCATGCCTGGTTTAGCTAGTGCTACCCGTATAAATGTTGGCGGAGAATGGAGATTAGTCTGTTGTGTCAACACAACTAAATCAGAAGCAAAAAAGTGAGTATTGAGGAGGTTTCCTTGACAACAGGGATGGAGGTGTGACTGGCCTCCAATTTTCCATACTCTGCACCATAAACTTCAGCTCTAATCAGGTGTTGACCCCTGTGCTGGCTGACCTACATTGACTCCTGGACCAGCAGCACCTTGAATTTAAAATCCTCATCCTTGACATCAAACTGCCCCCCCCACCACCCCCATGACCTCACTCCTCCCTCACCTCCTCCAGTCCTACAACCCTCTACACATTCAGTGCTCTCTCAATTCTGACCTCTTGGTTTTCCACCATTACCTTCACTCCACCATTGGTGGCTGTGCCTTCAGCTGCCTGGGCCCTAACCTCTGGAACTCTCTTCCTATACTTCTCCAGCTCTCTCCTCCTGTTAAATTTATGACTGATTGGCCTCCTGTGAAGCGATTTGGGACCTTTTCCTATGCTAAAGGTGCAATCAAAATGCAAGTGGTTGTTGAGTTGCGTCCCCAGTGGGAACAAGGGAAATATGATGAATAAGACCCAGTCAGACAGTCATGATGCAAGGCAACACCAACCGCGTCAATCAAATTGGAGGAGAGGGTGATACTCAAGAGGGAAACAATACCAAAAGAACGAAGATAAGGTGATATACTTCAGTTGTGTGGAGAGATTAGACAAGCTGGGTTTTTGGTCCATGGATCAGGGAAGGTGAAAGGGAGATTTTTCAGAGCTACCCAAATTCATGAGGAGACAGGGAGAAAAAGTTTCCACTGGCAGGAGCGTTGGTAACCAGTGGGCACAGATTTTAGGTAACTATGGAAATGAGGAGAACTGGGGAGAGATGAGGAGATTCTTCTTTAATGCAGCGAGTTGTTAAGATCTGGTGATCTAGAATCCACTACCTGAAAGAATAATGGAAGCAGGTTCAATAGTGTGAGACCACCCAAGAAATCACCTCCCTTTTTTATTTTCCTTTACATATCACTTTGTTTATTCAGCATTCTGAGTTAAATATACCTTCCGTTGGCTTTTTTGCCTTGAAAGTCCATTCAGAACTAAACATCCCCATAGATGTAATGGACAAATCCACAACTAAACACACCTACAGAGACAAGGGGCCAGTCTGCTCAGAGTGGGAGATACTGTGTCCTGAAGTACCCATCCTTTCACTCCCTTAGCTACTTCAATCTATACACATGTCGTCTGTTCTTTCTTTTGTATTAGGAAGATTATATATTCCTATTTACAAATTGTTTTATAATATAATGAAATAATGAAATATGCTTGGATAAAAGCAAAATACTGCGGATGCTGAAAATCTGAAACGAAAGCAGAAAATGCTGGAAAAACTCAATAGGTCTGGCAGCATCTGTGGAGAGAAAGATAGAGTTAACGTTTTGAGTCTGTATGACTCTTCTTCAGAGCTAAAGTGAAGTAAAAATGGTTTGAAATTTATACTTTTTAAGGGGAGTGGAACTGGTGAAGCTGGATAGGGGGCCATTTAATTTTTAAATAATTTAAAAATTAATTTTTAAATAGGAGGCAAAGGAGAGATTGACAAGGATGTCATGAACAAAAGGACAAAGGGGTGTTAATGGTAGTGGTACTGGCTAAAGGAGGTGCAGATAGTAGAATTAAGGGTAGAAAGCAGAATGTGATAATAGCAGGACAAGGGTAAGCACTCTGGAAACAATTGACAAATGGCCCTAGTGGGGATGGAGTAGGGGGAGGGGATGGTGCTGGCAGAAAAGATCGATGGATGGGATAGGGGTGAGGATGGAGGAGAGAGTTCATGGTCTGAAGTTCAACTTCAGACCATGAACTCTCCATCCTCACCCCTTTCTAATCCCATTTTATCAATATTCATTTTTATTTTTTCATTTTTTTTATCCACTTATTTTTAGCTTTATTTATTTTCACTTTTATTCATTGTTATATCCCCACCTTTTATCCTATTTTCGACCTTGTTTGCTCCATTCCCCTTAAACAAATAAATTTCATCACGTTTACTTCTCTTTAGCTCTGAAGAAGAGTCATACGGACTCAAAACGTTAACTCTATCTTTCTCTCCACAGTGCTGTTAGACCTGCTGAGTTCTTCCAGCATTTGCTGTTTTTGTTAATGAAATATGCTTACTTGAGATATAAGTTTGACTATGTTTAAGATGTTCTGAACAGTTGTTAACTTATGATTCACACTGATTTTACTCCATGCATTGAACCAAGTTATGATTTTACTATTTCCAGTAACTAGGATAACCATAATACAAGTGGGTCAAGTACAATATTGGAATATTTTGTGTTATGAAAGTATAATAATTTTCAAAATATTATTCTGGTTCATTGTAAAGTATGTTATGGATGTGAGTGTAGATGGTTCTATCTGTGTGATTTAATTACATTGGAGTCAGGTAGACTGCAAGCTTGAAATTATCAAAAGAACTTAGGTGTAGAAATGTACTTGAAATGCTGATGAGTAAACATGGATGCTGTCTTAGCATGTAAGGTGTGAAAGAAATTTGCATTTTTAGATAAGTGAAGGAGCTGTTTGGATTTCAAAGGGATGTTAGGATGTTTACAACTAGCCAGATAAGCAAGGCCAAGCAGTGTGTTTATTTTTCTCAAAGGTTACTGATAATATTGATGACATGAAAGTTTTTATATTATGGGAATAGCACATTTCCAAAGATATATGGAACAATGGAATTTACAGATTAAAGACAGAGAAACATATCTAAAGCAGAATGAAAAGCTATGTTGGGGGGTGGTGGGGGCAGGTAAGATCGAACAGGAGTGTGTGAAACAGCCCTCAAGAAATCATTCATTTGTGTATAAGTCTGCTGTGTCCAGTAACTGAAGTTGGAGAAAAGCCTTTGGGAATTCCACTGTCCAGTGGGTACTGTGGTAACTTGCTGACTTGCTTTTTAAATTTAAAATCTATTTTGGACTTTTGCTTTAAAGGAGGTGAGTAATTGGGAGTCAGGTTAACTAGGAATATTTAGGATTTGTTATCATATTAAGTAATTGTAGTATTTATGTGCTTGAAATGCTTTCTTTTCTTACTAAATATTTTAATTTAATTTAATTTTTAAAATCTCTAAAGGTCTTAGTGGACTCATTGGGCAGAATTTTACAAGTTGGCAAGCGGGGACGTAAAATAACGCGTGGTGTCGTCGGGCAGAACTCCCGATATCACCGCACCCCATTTAAATTTTCAGGAAAGCGGAGGCACAGCAAAATCAGCTGCACGCCCGCCAACCTGTCAATGGCCAATTGAGGCCATTGACAGATCAATTAAAGTAATTAGTGGACCTGCCCGTCCAACCTTAAGCTTGGTGGGCAGGCCAGGAGCCCCGGCGGGAAGTAGAAAAAACATGAAACCTCATCCACAGGCGGGATGAGGTTTCATGTAGGGTTTTAAAAATTTTAATAAACTTTGTTTGGAAATTATGAACATGCCCCAACTCATGTGACGTTGTGACATGAGGGGACATGTAAGTGAATTTTTTTCTATTTTTCATATTTTTGAATGTAGAGCTGATCTCCCTGAGGCAGCACTTAGCCTCAGGGAGATGTGTGCTCTTTCGTAAAATGGTGTTGCACCTCCAATCGGGGGCGCCAATCGGAAGCGTGCCCGCCCATCAACTTCCCCCCCAATGGGGGGAAAATTCAGCCCTTTATTTCTGAATTCAGTGCACATACCTTCTCATAATAAATACAAATTGCAAAACCATTGTGATAGCATGGCCAAGTTTCCCTTGTGGATTATCTGCTATGTCATAACATTTGTTTATTATAGCTTGATCCTTATGAACCATGGGGTTTGATATTAATTTTGAGTAAGCCATGAATATAATTATTTTAGTAGCAACAGAAATTTATAATCATTAGATTATGTGAAGCTAGGCCTACCATTGGAGCTTGGATTATTTGACTTGTTAGAGAGATGTGTAAAATCATAACACTTCAATTACTTTGTATAAAAGCAAAATACTGTGGATGCTGGAAATCTGAAATAAAAACTGAAATGCTGGAAAGATTTAGATCTGGCAGCATCTGGGGAGAGAGAAACAGAGTTAGCATTTTGACTCTCCTTCGAAATGAGTTTGTATTATTGTATCTGATTAGTTGTTCAATGTGCTTGTACTTTACCATGAATGATAAAATTGAGTATTAAATCAAAGGCCAGTCCCTCATACTATTTCATGCAATACACATGCTTCCTGTTCTTTTGTATTAGGCAAATACAAAGCATCATCACCACCACCCCTGCCCCCACCATGCCCCTCCCTATACCGGTGGATGCAACAATGGTAACTCAAAAAGGAACTGGATAAAAACTTGAAGGAGAGAAAATTGTAGGACTATGCAGAAAGTGGGGAGGGTTAGGGGGTGAGGGTGTGGAGAGGGAAAATGGGACTAATTGGATTACCCTTTCAAAGACCAAGCACAGATACAATGGGCCAAATGTTCTCTTTCTGTACTGTAAAATTCTCTTGCATTTGTTCCGAAGTAATAGCTGTTGGCCCTCAAGTGTGCAGCCAGCACAGGAACACAGCACACTTTAAGCTCAAGCCCCAAGCTTTCCATTCCAATATTTCAAATATATGTGCCTAAAGTTGAATATTTTTTTCTTGCTGATCGGTGTATATTACAGTAACTTTACAGCAGTGACTTTGTTGCCTGTAAAATGCTTTGGGACTTCCTGAGTTGTCAAAGGTGCTACATAAACACAACTCTTTCTTTTACTTTGACATGCGCTGCCTCAGCGTCTACCCTCGTTTGTTGGCATCATCTTCCTCCCAGAGGCTGACTGCCATGGTCCTCCTCTGTCTGGCCTGTACCACCCTTACACGTCCCACAAAAACCAACTGCATCAGCTCCATTATATCCATCGTCCATTTTCTCCTCTCCCTCCTTCTCCTACGTTTTCAGTCAATCTTCCCCTCCAATAAGTGCCTCTGTGTATCGTCTGTTGTAATGATGTGACTGCAATATTGTCACTTTCTCTCTTTGATGTTATGCCCTAATTTCCTCTTTTCTCCAGCCGTTCCCAGCACCTCCTTATTAGTCTTTCTGTCCACATGTAGGACGTGTGGAACATCCTCCTATATGTCCACATCTCGAGTGCATTCAGCTGATCAATGATCTCTTTATTGTCCATGTCTCTGAGGCATAACAAACACTTCAAAATGTAACACCTCAGCATTCCTTTCCTAAGACTCAGGTTCAGTTTCTTCATGTTAACATGCCCTTCATTCTGACAAAGCTGCTCTTGACCATCTCAATTCCTATTTGGATCTTATTGTGATAATTTGCCCAAGGCACGTGAACCTTTCCACTTGTTCCAGGATTTGTCCAGTTATTTCAGTTTCGCTTCTGGGATTAGGTCTCTTGCTTATCACCGTTGTCTCGGTTTCCTTCACATTTATTTTTAATCCATGTTCCTCACCTCTTGTTTTCACTTTATTAACAACTTTCCATGTTGTCTATCACCAGGCCCAGTAAGCCCTCAAATCAGCCCTTCTAAAGTTGAATATAACTCAATCTGGGTTCTCCCCTAATTCCTGGCCAATAGTTTTCTGTCCACCAACATCACTGAAGCAGATTTTATGCTTTCCGTGAGGCCTTGCTGCATGCAAATTGGTTACTATGTTTACTAACAGTAAAACAGTGATCGCACTTTAAAAATAAAAGGCTGTGGGTTTTCATTTAGAGGTGGGTAGCAGCAGTCGGCAAGTTTCCCAGCTTGGGTTGCCTGCTTCGGGAGAAGGTGCCACGAATGGTGTCATTTTCAGAGGGGAGTTGGGGGGCTGGGGGTACATGCGTGCTGGAGTGGGACGCAGATCAGAGGCATCCACAGGGGCTGCTAAATGTGAGAGTGCCGCCTCAGTTCTCTGGGACTTCATCCCAGTTGTGTTGTTAAATATTGGGCCCTCCATAGTCCTCACCCCTCACTCTCCCTCAACCCCCACCCACTTGCCATGCCCTATCCATGCCAACTCACACCAATCCATGCCCCACACCCACCTCAATGGCTCCCATACCCTCCATGCCAACCCATGGCTCTCCACCCACCCCAGATGACTGCCATACCCTCCATGCCAGCTCATAGTGCTTCCATGCCAATTCGCCCAAAATACACTCTGTACAGAACCAATGAACCCTATAGTAACAATGGTTTGTATAGAAAAGCTTTAAAAACATCTTTAAAAACTTTCTTTAACAAACTGGTGTTACTGCAACCCTATAAAAGTGTCAATCAACCAGATCTTTAAAGTATCAATAGCAGAATCTGTAAGCACTTGCCACCTCTTGATCTTGTGTAAATAAACAGTGAGACATTGCCAAAACTGATCTAAGAAAAAAAGCTGTCAATCAATGTTTTCCCTTGTGTGCAGCTGGTTCAGCAAACTAATGGATGTCTGGGCTCTCAGCCAACTGTTTTGAAAAGCCTTTGGGTTGGCATGGAGGGTTTTTCATACTGCCCTCCTATTAGGGTAACCGTCTGATCTTCAATCCACCGACTTCAATTAAAATCAGATTAGCTCTATAACAGGTGGGTAAAAGCCACATTGCGTTCTTGGGGAACAGACAAAAACCCTTGTTTGGGTAACCCTGCTCTCTCACACTGGACCACTAGAAAGAAAGACTTGCATTCCCGCAGCACCTCTCATGACCCAGGATGTCCCAAAGTGCTTAACAGCCAATAAAATAATTTGAAAGCATGGCCACTGTTGTAAAGTAGGAAACTCAGCAGCCAATTTTCACACAGCGAGCTTCCACAGATAGCAATGTGATACTGACCAGATCATGCTTATTGTGATGTCAATGAAGAGATAAATATTGATCCTGGGCGCCAGAGGGGATTTGCCTTACTCTTCTTTGAAATAGTGCCATGGGATCTTTTATGCCAACCTCAGTGGGCAGATAGGGCCTCATTTTAACATCCCATCCAAGAAGCAGCTCCTCTGGTAGTGCAGCACCCCCTCAGTACTGCACGGGAGTTTGAGCCTAGATTTTGTGCTTAGGTTTCTAGAGCGGAACAGGAACTCACAATCCTTAGGCTGAAGAGTAACACCTGTTGAGCCGCAGATGATGTGCCCTAATTTTGCTAATTTTACTTAATTACATTGTATAACCAGAAGGATTTTTCCCTCATTGGGTGGGCTTGATGGGGGTGGTCGGGAAGCTGACCGCTGCCCAAGATCAGGGCCGGACCGCGATTTCACGCTGGCGGGCCAATTAAGGCCCACTCGGTGTGAAGTGCGAGCAGCCCCTCTGTGCGGGAGAGGGGAAGGGGAGAGGAGGGCGAGCGCGAGTTTCGCACATGCTGCAGGTGTGCACCGGAAAAGCTCCCTGAGGCATGGAGCTGCCTTAGGGAGGTGAAGAGTTTTAAAAAATTAGAAGTAAAGGTTTTAAAAGTGTCATCAAATATGTCCCCTCATGTGACTCTGTGTCACACAAGCAGGGACGTGCTATAAATGAAATTTTAAAATTTTTATTTTATTTTTTATTTGCTGTTGGAAACCTCATCCCGCCCGTGGATGAGGTTTCCTAAGAAAATGCGAAGGCCGCTTGGCCTTTTCGCCTGCCCGTCAACTGCTAGGTCGGACGGGCAGCGAAAAATTTGTTTCAGTGACCTTGTTAATGGCCTTATTAGGCCTTTAAATTGCCATCTGGGGCGGGGGGGTGGGGGGGTGGGGGGGCGTGCACTGCCAACTCTGGCGCCCGCCCGCCATCCGAAATATCGCACAGGTGCGCGATGATGTCAGGACACTTGCCCGACATCTAGTTGCATCATTTTACGCTCGGTCGGGTGGGGTGAGGTGGGGTGGGGTCAGGTTGGGCTCGCACCTGCCCGCCGAGCTAAAAATTCTCCCCAGTGTTATCGCCACTATTTGGCGCCAATGGCTAACTTTGATTTTAAACAATTTCTCACCCTCCATCCCCTTAGCCACAAGCAATTAGATTTTAGTAAACACTTAAATGCAGCATTGGTAAAATTTATTTATGTACAAAATAAAATTAGGATAATGTCACAGACTGAAGACTTTGAATATGAAGAATAGATTCCCATTCTGAGAGCCATGTATGTAATCAAAAACAATTTGATTTTTGAGGGATGAAGGGACAATTCACCATGGATATTTCAATCATCCTGTTTATTATTGAACTGAAGCAAGAAGGTGCAAAAAGAGACTGTTCAGCAGGGACGTTTATGTGGTGGAAGCTCTTTTGAGCCCCATGTTTTTTGCTGTCCTGCTCTGCATGATGCCAGGAGCACTTCTGTTCACTTGGATGCCAACCCAGTCCTGGACAAATTCTTTTTCTTTGTCATCGTTCACCCTTTGACCCTCTACTTGGGACCCTAAGGAGGAAGCAAAAAAAAAATTATCACCAAACTTGCAAGCGGCCGATGCATCGCATTGGTTATTCCCACACACAGTTGGTGTGGGGTTGCCAACCCTCCAGGATTGCCCTGGAGCCTCCAGGAATTGAAGGTTAATCTCCAGGACATTTTTGTGAGGAAAACGCATAGGAAGAATTTTTTTTTCCAAAATTCTTTGAAGGCTTTTGTTTATTTACAGGATAAACTGAGCATCGGAGACGCAGAACTTAGCTTCTTTCAGTCAGGACCCCTTCCACATGCTCAGGAAAGCCCAATTAGGTGAATGGGTGTTACAGTGGCCTCCATTTCAAATGGGAAGTGGGAATAGTAACTTGGCGACAGGAGGCTCCAGCTTGGAGGCCATGGGAACGTCCCAGCAGTCAGTGGGAGTTGGGCTTGGATGTTAAAAGATGGGAGGAGGGGGGAGGGTCGAGGGTGAGAGGGGAAAGGTCTTCCACTCTGATCAGGGGTAGAGGGGAAGCTCCTGGACACTTTACAGGACAGTGGGGGAGAGAGTGGGAGGAGTACTCCCACTGCCCCCTCATCCACAGGGACTTGTGACAGATGTTTGTTTTCGAACATAAAAGTAAAATACAGCGGGTGCTGGAAATCTGAAATGAAAACAGAAAATGTTGGAAAAAAGACTCAACGGGTCTGGCAGCATCTGAGGAGGGAGAAAGAGAGTTAACGTTTCGAGTCCAATGTGACTCTCACACAGAATCACAGAATCACAGTGCAGAAGAGGCCCTTTGGCCTATCAAGTCTGCACCGACACGTGAGAAACACCTGACCTACCTACCTAATCCCATTTACAAGCACTTGGCCCATAGCCTTGAATGTTACGATGTGCCAAGTGCAGATCCAGATACTTTTTAAAGGATGTGAGGCAACCCGCCTCCACCACCCTCCCAGGCAGCGCATTCCAGACCCTCACCACCCTCTGGGTAAAAAAAGTTTTTCCTCACATCCCCCGTAAACCTCCTGCCCCTCATCTTGAACTTGTGTCCCCTCGTGACTGACCCTTCGACTAAGGGGAACAGCTGCTCCCTATCCACCCTGTCCATGCCCCTCTCCTTTCGTTCGATTTTCTTCCATTCAGTTCCTGCTGTGGTGATGCGGGCGTCCCACCCATTGGGCACAACATCAAAACCACATCGCGGCACTGATCACAGAATCGTTCCGGTGGAGAAGGAGGCCATTCAGCCCATTGTGTCTGCACCGGCTCTCTGAGCATTTTAACTTAGTGCCAATCTCCTGCCTTTTCCCTGTAACCCTGCATATTGTTTCTATTTAAAGAATCATCCAACGCCCTCTTGAATGCCTCAATTGAACCTGCCTCCACCACGCTTCCAGCGTCACTGATTGCATTTATTGCCCATCCCTAACTGCCCTTGTTCAGAGGGCATTTAAGAGTCAACCACATCACTGTGGGTCTGGAGTCACGTGTAGGCCAGACCAGCAGGTTTCCTTCCCTAAAGGGTATTAGTGAACCAGATGGGTTTTTATGACAATCGGCAATGGTTTCATGGTCGTCATCATACTTTTAATTCCAGATTTTTTGTGGAATTTAAATTCCACTATCTGCCATGGTGGGATATGAGCCCGGGTCCCCAGAGCATTACCCTAGGTCTCTGGATTACTAGTCCAGTGACAATACCACTATGCCACCACCTCCCTTGTTTTCTACAGGTCCTTTCACAACTTCAGGATGTCCCAAAGTACTTTGCAGCCAATGACGTACTTTTGAAATGCCATCATCACCTGTGATGTTGGAAACATGATGATTAATACAGAAAGATCCCACAAGCAGACATGTGATATCGACCAGAAAATCTGTTTTAGTGATGCTGGTTGAGGTGTAAATATTGGCCATGCGATTGAGGCGCATTCCCTTTGGCCTCTTTGAAACAGCTTTTAAAAATGAATTTACAGGATGTGGGCTTTGCCGGCTAGGCCAGCATTTATTGCCCATCCCTAATTGCCCTTGAGAAGGCGGTGGCAGGCTGCCTTCTTGGACCACTGCAGTCCCTGTGGTGTAGGTACGCCTGTAGTGCTGTTAGGGGGGTGGGGGGGTAGTTCCAAGATTTTGACCCAGTGACAGTGAAGGAATGGTGATACATTTCTAAATCAGGATGGTGAGTGACTTGGAGGGGAACTTCCAGGTGGTGGTGTTCCCATGTATCTGCTGCCTTTGTCCTTCTGGATGGTAGCGGTCTTGGATTTGGAAGGTGCTGTCGAAGGAGCCTTGGTGAGTTTCTGCAGTGCATCTTGTAGATGGTACACACTGCTGCTACTGTGCGTCAGTGGTGGAGGGAGTGAATGTTTGTGGAAGGGGTGCCAATCAAGCGGGCTGCTTTGACCTGGATGATGTCAAGCTTCTTGAGTTTATTGGAGCTGCACTCATCCAGGCAAGTGGAGAGTATTCCATCAAATTCCTGACTTTTGCCTTGTAGATGGTGGATAGGCTTTGGGGAGTCAGGAGGTGAGTTGTTCGCTGCAAGATTCCTAGCCTCTGACCTGCTCTTGTAGCCATAGTGTTTAAATGGTTAGTGCAGTTCAGTTTCTGGTCAATGGCAGTAACCCTCAGGAGGTTAATAGTGGGGAATTCAGCAATGTTACTGCCATTAAATGTCAAGGGATGACGGTTAGATTTTCTCTTATTGGATAGATGGTGCCATGGGATTGTTCACATCCACCTACAGGGCAGACGGTGCCTCAGTTTAATGTCTCACTCGAAAGATGACACCACCATCAGTAGGACCTGGACCTAAAGTCGAGAGGGGTACCACTGAGCCACTAGCCACTGAGGCTAGCAAGGAAAGAATCAGAAGGGTGACCAGAAGCTTGGAGGACAGAGCGAATCCTAAAAAATTATCTGAAAGGTGGAGAGGTTTGGTTTTTCCTTCATTCGTGGGAAGTGAGTGTCACTGGCAAGATCAGCATTTATTGACTATCCCTAAATGACCTTGAGAAGGTGGTGGTGAGGTTGCCACAGCCCATGTGGTGTAGGTACACCCACAGTGCTGTATGGAAGGGAGTTCCAGCATTTTGAGCCAACGACAGTGAAGGACCAGTGATATGTTTCCAAGTCAGAGTTGGCTTGGCGAGGAACTTGCAGGTGGTGGTGTTTCCAGTCGCTGGCTACATTAGTTCCTCCGAGATAAAAGTGGAAAACTGTAAACTCTGTCACCAATGTTGGGCTGAAGGAAGAGAGAGTGGGGAGACATACAGGAGGCTGGAGCCAAAGGAATAGGGCACTCAGAAGGGCATATAGGATGATTGCAGAGGTAAGGTGGATCAAAGCCTTGGATGGGGGTATAGATAAAGACAAGGTTTTTGAATATGATATTTGGGGCTGAGTAACCAGTGTGGATCTGGGGATCTAGGATCAGGAACAAGTGAGACAAAAGAATGCAGCAGAGATTTGGATAAATTGGATTCTATAGAGACTGGATAACCAGCAAGGGGAGCATTGAAGTCATGGAAACAGGAGATGACAAAGTCATGTACGATGGCTAGCATTAGCTGCTGGGAGAAAAGAGGAAACAGTGCTCCCTCAGATTGGGATTACATGCGTGCTGGGGCAGATTATATCTACCTTTGGGGGGGTGGTCAAATTCATCTTGTGTTGTAACAGAGAGCGGGAGTCAGCTGACTTCAATAGAAACAAATATTTTGGGTGGAGTCTAAATCAAGCATCCCATTCACTCTCACCTGATTGGCAAGCCACCCAAAACCAAGTTCTACCACCCTTGGGTCTGACATTTACTTGCTGTGAAACTGGCGACCAGAAATTGAAAAATATTGCATTGCGCCCAACGTTTACATCCTTTACCCTGACAAGCTGGGGTCTGATGTGAAGCTCACTCATCAATTTTAAATCTCAACTCATAACCAATTTAACCTTTGCCTCTTGTCACTCACACCACAGCTACTTGTCCTTTGTCTTAAATGTCTTACAGTGTGTCCATTAGTAGAGATCAGTCTGAACTGTCAGATAGCCAATTATATTGTCGTCACACATTCATTCTAGAAGAACGACAATGAATTGATGATTATGTGTAACAACTTAGAGAACCTCAGATATATTTATTTCCACCTAATCCTTGATCATTTCCAACAGAAATGTTTATGGAAAAGCAATTGGCAAACCTCATCTTCACCACAACTGCACTGCGATTTTTATTTATACAGTGCAAGTCCCAAAGACAATGAAATCCTTTTGAATATTAATCACTGCTATACTGTAGGAAACACTGCAGCCAATTTGCACACAGCAAGCTCCCACAAACAGCAACATGATAATGATCAGATAATCTGCTTTTAGCGATGATGATTGTGGATAAAATTGACCTGAACACCCAGGAGAAATCCCCTGACCTTCTCCGAATAGTGCCATGGGACTTTTGACATCCCACCCGAGAGTGCTGACATGTTTAATGTCTCATCTGAAAGATGGTGATCCCTCAGTACTGCACTGATGAAGTCAGTTTAAAATGTAACTTGAGGGAAATGAATGCTAATAACGCCTAGCTGCAGTTAACTTCTTACAAATTCTCACCAATTAAAATTCCCAACAAGCAGAGCCTCTGTTTTGTAGGTGACCTTGTAAGAGTGCTCAGCTGCAGAACTGATGTGAAAATCAGCCATCCAGATTAATTTAAAAGGTAACACCAACTATCATGAATGGTGACAGTCCTATGGTCAGTTAATATGTACTTACAGTACTCATTAATAGAACAAATGCATCAAGAAGCATGTAATTATACTAAGCTCCCAAGAGCTTGAGTTAAGGTAGGTTAATACGTCAGATACAGAGACCTTCATCAAGAGAGGAAGGAGTGAAGGTGGCTGAGCCCTTTTGTAAGAGTTGAGATATGTCAGCAGTTAGCTGCAGGATAGTGGCAGCATTCTCTCACCTCTGTGACACAAGGTTAAGCATTCAATTCCACACCAAACACTTGGGGCAGGAATTTTCAGACAGGGGGCAGAAAAACTTATTTATAATTAGCTGGGGACAGGGCTTTCGCCTCTTACTCAGGAGGAAACCTCAGCCCCAAAGAGCTGCCGGCCAATCTGTGGTCCCATCACCGCCACCGGGAGTGGTGGCCATGGTTGAGATCACACCTAGTTCCCAGATTCTAAGTTCTGGGGACCTCTGGACACAGTTGTTTTGGAAGGGGGGGTGGGGGGGACAGAGTCAAGCACTGGGGGGCAGCAGCGGAAGCCCGGCGGGGGGGGGTTGGGGGGTGCAATGGGATGGGGGTTGGGTTGTGCAGGTCAGGGGTGGAGGGATAACCTGGGTATTTACAGTACTCATTGACAGATCAAGACAGAGGTCTGTGGAGGAGGTACACAGTACCGCATCCCCCTCCACCACTGTCCTCCCACTGGCCTTAAAATCACAACCGGGCAGGAAGCAGCTCTTAAATGGCCATTCATTGGTCTCTTAAGGGCTTCAATTGGGGAGAGGGCAGATGGGTCTTCCTAGGATCCCCTGTAAAGTTTCAAACGAGTCAGGGGCAGGTAGGAGGACAGCAGCAAGGCTACCCGGGTAGTTAAATGCCCCCCCCACCCCCCCGCCCCCTCCTGCAAACCCACCAACAAATACCTGTAAAATTCCACCTTTGTGCACAAAATCTAGGCTGGTGCTTGAATGCAGTACTGAGGGAGTGCTGCACTGGCAGAGGTGCCTTCTTTTGGATGTGGTGCTAAACTGAGGTCCTGTCTGTCCTCTCAGGGATAGGTATACATATAAAAGATCCCATAGCACTATCTTGAGAAAGAGAAAGGAGGATTTCTCCCTGATGTTCTGGCCAATCTTTATCTCTCAACCAACATGACTAAAACAGATTATCTGATCAGTTATCAGGTCGCTGTTTGTAGGATCTTGCTATGTGCAAATTGGGCACAGCATTTCTTACATTACAGGATAGGCTACATTTCAGAAAAAGGTACTGCATCACTTGTAAGCATTTCAGGGCATTCTTGGGTCACGTAATGCAGCGGCAACAGTGCAGGACTCCCTCAGCGCTGCACTGGGGAGTGAGCCTGGATTCTGTCCTCTAGTTTACACACCTTCACACGTGAAAATTAAACTTAAGTCTGCACCTTGGTTCTTCCTGATTTACCAATTCAAATCCACTCCCAGAGGCAATAAAATGCTACTTGAAATGTGTTTGGTCCTCCTATCCTTACATGTGTGTAAACGTGGGGTTCGAATTTGATTTATTCTCATATAATTAGTTTTTGACTTAGAAATGTCATGCAAATTTAAACAGTAGTTGGAGATAATTAAATGGTTACTTTGCTCATTCCTAGAATGCTTTGGGGTTTAATGTATCAGTGTATAATTTAATTGACTGTGCTGTTTCTTTTCTGCAGAGCTACAAGATGTGCTAATTCATGCCTTTCGGCTTAACTTTGTCAATACGTTCTGAAAAGGTGGTCTTGATGTAGGAAACAGGTAATGGGCCCCCGGTGTTAAAGATGGCCACCTGGACTTTTCTCAGGAAATACCTGGGCAAGGTTTTCCCCCGCTGGCTTTGGAAGCTAGATGTCAGGGGTGGGGAACTCTTTGTGATTTTCCCCAAATTGCTGGCCTGAGGACAGGCTCGTTGGCCAATGAGGGGTAGTGGCGGGCTCTCAAAGCTGTGGGGAGGGGGGGGCCCATTCGGAAGCCTTCCAATGCTGAAGGAGCTGCGGCCTACCTTTTCAGGTGAGTCAGAGAGAGGGCACCCCAACATGGAGGCCACCCTCTTTCCAACTTTTTTTTTTTAAAAACAGCCTCAGCAACCAGACCAAACCATTGTGAAACTGAATCCTTCCGCAGGATGGCCCACGGCCACAGCTAAAGCCAGGCAGGTAGGGAGGGACCTTAAGTCCGCATGGAGTACTGCCCCCTACCCCCTCCTGCCCCAGTTTGTCACTGGTGGGGAGGTGGTTGCCACTGGGCAGCTAGACTGTTAATAGACTTTTAATGAGGCCAACTGACTGCTTATAGGCAGGTAGCTGTGCTGCCCTCCCCCTTCAATCCCGCCGCCAGGAGAATGGCCAGAGGGTGGGATGGAGTTGGGGAACTGGCACACCAGCTGGTGGCATGAATTTAAGTCACCGCTCACCTCCGTGTGCACTCCATCAGGGCCTAAACGTTCAGCCCCTCGTTTCTGACCATCTTGTTCACAATAACTGTTATGCTGACATAATGAATTATCAAGGACAGTATGCATGACTAGAGACCTATAAATTTTTAAGCTTTTCCTCACTACCCAGACGAAAAGCAGGTTAATTTTGTTCATTTCTCTCTCTGACTACTGCTTAGACAGTAAGTGTGATGAGACTTGATTGATTGAACACAATAAACAATTTAGTCACAATCATATTTGGTGTCAGATATAAATTCTGCCTAGATTTGACATATCATAGTGAATCAGGATGGTTGGCATATGGTACAGCAACTATAACTTGCATTTATATAGCACCTTTAACATCGTAAAATGTCCCAAAACACTCCACAGGAGTGGAGTGACAGCAGTTTGACAGCAAGCCATGAAAGGGGTGCTGGATTTTTTTCCCTGAATCTTTTCATCTCTCTATCTCTCTTTCCTTTATGACTCTCCTTAAAACCTACTTCTCTAACCAACATTTGGTCGCTTGTACTAGTGTTTCCTTCTTTGACTCGGTATCAATTTTTCTTGATGGGGTCTCTGTAAAGTGCTTTGGAAATTTTTACTACATCAAAGGCGCTATATAAATGCAAGTTGATCGTGCTGTCCTTGACTAGGCTCACAAACAAGAATGGCCACTTGGGCCAAGTGGCAGAAGGCTACTAGTCGTGTGGAACTGTTCCTCATCAAACTAACCCCTTCAGGAGGTGTGGGTGGGGCGGAGTGGGGTGCAGGGTAAATTGAAAAGGGGAACTGATGGGCGGATGAACAACAAGAGCATGTGTAGAAGATGGCTGGAGACATACTGCCTGAGATCTGAGCATGTAGAGCGGTTAGTTCCTTTTCATCCTGAATAAATCGTCTGCGCCCCAGCCCATGGGTTCGAGAGATCATACAGTCCACATAGATGTCCCAGAAGAGTTGTGCCAGGACCCAGAAGAGAGCAGCGTGTTTGGACTCATCTGATGACTTAAGGTAGATCATGAAGTCCCAGAAGCCGCTGACAGTGTCCGCTATTCGGGGTTTCCTCATCTCAAGGAGAAGGGCGGAGGAGGATTCCCAACACAGAGGGTCTGCCCGACCCAGAGCTAGGGGATCAATCTGTCCATGACAGGAGTATAGGGGTGGGAACAGCAATCCCACTAGAAGTAGTGTACAAATGAAACTGTGGCTCCTCACCAGCCTCCTTATATTTGTGGGCTCCATCTTCCTCGTTCTGTAAAAGAAACAGGGATATAAGAGTTTAATCTAAGGGGGTTGAGTAAATAGTTCAACATTTCTTGCCCATTGATTGTTGCCAACTGACATTACAACTCCTTTGATACTGGGAACATTATCCACTGATATTACCTTGCCTCATGAATATTATTTTTGAAATCTCTGCACTCCTCCTCTTCTGGTTTCTTGTGCATCCCCACAAGTTCCTTCACTCTGTGTCATCAGCTGCCTAGGCCCTAAGCTCTGGAAATCCATCTCCACACCCCTCTCCTCCTTTAAGCCCATCCCCAAAACTTAGCTCTTTTTGACCAAGCTATTTGTCACCTGCCCAATATGACTGAGTCAAATTTTGTGTGGTAATGTACCTGTGATCTTGGGACATTTTGCTACATTAAAGGCACTATATGAATGAAAGTTGTTGTCTGTAAGATCTGCCCAACCGCAAAGGATTCCTACTATACCATGACACTGAGTTGTGTTAAAACACACTAATGGCAATACTGTCTTGAACCAGTCTAACAGACTCATCCCAGGTAAGCTGCAATCACTTGGGCCGCACAGACAACAGCCAAAGCGAAGACATTGCTCAGTGTCACATGGAGACCTGTACAAACTGATTTTTAACAGTTACTTTGAATGGAGAGTGTTCTATGGTGCCAGATCTTTGCAATCAGAGATTAAACTAATTTATATTCATTTTGTGCTTTATTAACAAGTAAAAGTCCTCCAGCCACAACGATTCCAATGCCCTTCTGGCTGGCCTTCCATTTTTCCACCCTCCGTAAACTTCAGCTCATCCAAAACTTTGCGGCCTGTATCCTAATTCGCACCCAAGTCCCGCTCACCCATCACCCCTGTGCTCACTGAGCTTCATTGGTTCCCGATCCTATAGAGATTCAAATGTAAAATTCTCAGCCTTGTGTTCACGTTTCCCCATGGCCTCTTCCTGCACGCCCCTCTCTCCCCCACCACCCCACCCCCCCCACCACCCCCCCCCACCTCCCCCCCCCCCACCCCCCCCCCCCCCCCCCCCACCCCCCTCTCTTTCTAACATTCCCCCAGCCCCACAACCCCCCGAGATCTCTCTGTTCCTCCAATTCCGGCCTTTTGTGCATCCCCTACTTCCTTTCAGTCAGGAGAGATTGTGGCGTAGTGGTAACACCACTGGACTATTAATCCAGGGGCCCAGGCTAATGTTCTGCGGACATGTGTTCAAAACCCACCATGGAATTTCAATTCAATTAATTAATAATTCAGGAAGTTAAAAACTAACCTCAGTAATGGTGCTTGTGGAACTATTAGCAATTGTCCTTTAGTGAGGGAAATCTGCCACCCTTACCTGGTCTGGCCTACATGTGACTCCAGACCCACAGCAATGTGGTTGACTCTTAACAGCCCTCTGAAGTGAAGGAGAGTGATGGGCAAGTTATTACTTGGAGTTAATGCAGGACATTATGTAACAATGAAGTTTTAAACAAGTTCATTTGGATGTAAGTCTGGAACTCAAGAGGAGACAACTGGAGCCTGGAGGTATGAAGAGCTGGCTTAGGGTATCAGAGGTGAGCTAAGGGCAAGGAGCGGGTGATGCTGTAAAAGTGAAAACAGCGTTAGGTAACACAATGGATTTGGGATTAAACCCCAGCTCCAGGCCAAACATGACCCCCAAGGCTGTGCATTGTTGAGTTCACTCCATAGGGGCAGCAGCAAGCAGGATCAAACTGGAGATAGAGTACAGTCAGGACTGAACTTGTGTTACATCAAAGGAAATTCCAGCTTATGTTTGAATTGATGAACAATTCAATAGCGGGGTTGTTAGTGGTGGCTTCAGATAATGCTGGTTAGATCTTTTTTTAAAATCTACCTTGAGATATGGGTGGCACAGGTAAGGCCAGCATTTATTGCCCATCCCTAATTGCCTTGAGAAGGTGGTGGTGATCCATCGCCTTGAACTGCTGCAGTCCACGTGGTGTAGAAACTCCCACAGCACTATTAGGTAGGGAGCTCCAGGATTTTGACCCAACGGCAGTGAAAGAATAGCGATATAGTTCCAAGTCAGGAAGTTATGTGACTTGGGATAGAAATTTGGAGGTGCTGGTGTTCCCATGTGTCTGCTGCCCTTGTGCTCTGCATAGAAGGACAGGTTTGGATGATGCTGTCAAAAAAATGACTGCTTTGCCCTTCAGTTTTTTACCTTCACCCACCCTTTACGCCATTTTATCTTCCTGTTGCTGCAGTGTCTGTGTCACTCGTCTTTGGAAAAATATTTGGCTTCTCCTGAAGTTGCTGGCTTACAGAGGCTTAGAGTTACAGGATGACAGTGTTTCAACTACTGCTGTTTCTAATTTACATTGATAACCTGGTTAAAAAAACCAAGTACAAGCTTTCCAATGGCACTAACATTGAGAGAGACCAAAAAGGACAGATGTAGTTAAAGTTTAGCACAACAATATGATCAGCTGTAGAACTGGTTAAAGAGCACAGTGACTGGGAAATACAGTAGACTGGACAAAACAATATTGGCCAAAACCAGACAATGCAAGGAGCTGAATGAGCACGGGGGGACTTCAAAAGATCCTTAGGTGTCATTAGCAGCTGCACCACTTTCAATGCTTGACAATACGATAAGGCAATTTTAAACTGAGCAGAATGATAGGGTATGTAACGTATGTAAGACTTGCATTCACATAGCATCTTTCACAGCCCCATAGCACTTTGCAACCAATGAAGTACCTCTTAGAAGTGCCATCACTGTTGTATTTGAAGAAACATGGCAGCCAATATGTGCACAGCAAGATCCCACAAAGAGCAATGAGAGAATGACTGGGTAACCTGTTTCAATGATAGAAAGAAGCGACTTGCATTTATTTAGTCACACTCCGAAGACTTTAAAGCCACTGCAGCACTTTTGAAATACTGCTCTAATGTAGAAAATGCAGGAGTCAATTTGTGCACAGCAAACTCCCACAAACAACAATGTGATAATGGACAGATAATCAGGTTTTTTTTGTGTGATGTTGATTGAGGGATAAATATCAGCTAGGACACTGGGGAGAACTCCCCTGCTCTTCTCTGAAATAGAGACATGTTATACATCCACCTGAGAGGGCAGACAGGTCCTCAGTTTAATGTCTTATCCAAAAGACAGCACCTCCAACAGTGTGGCACTCCTTCAGTACTACATTGGGAGTGTCCTCTGATAGTGTAGCACTCGTCCAGTTGGGAATTGGGAGCGTAAGCCTTAATTTTGGTTTGCAAGTCCTCGAGTGGGGCTTAAACCCATAAGCCTTCTGAAAAAAGTGGTAAAAGTGCTAGGACATAATAGTAAGTGGGGCAAATGAGGCGTTTCATCCTTCTCTTGGGTGACAGGCTGACCTAACTCATTCACGTAAAGTCCAATTCAGTATCAGACCTGGTACCTTAAGTGACTCACCACATATTTCCTGATACTTTCTTCTGCCTCCAAACGTTGGAAATAAATGGTTTCAGATTTGCTGCAGGTTACTGATTAGCTTTTCGAATGGTGGCAAGAGGGAGAAAATGGAGCCACCTCTGTTAATTATACTTCACATGGGTACTGATTGTATTCAGGTGGTGGGTATTAATTGGGGACTCAACTGGGCACATAAATCGGGGGCAGACCTCCAGTAACTGGTGGGTGTTGCAGGGGCTGGAGTGCATCAACAGCCCTGGGTACATTATTTTAATTTAATTTGATAAGTTTCCTTTTAAAGCTTTGTCTTTTTGTTGCACTGCCCCTTTAAGGGGCTGTTAACTTATTTATTAGTTTATTTATTAATTAGTTTATTGGTTATCAAAGTTTCCTTGGAAATTTTGTATTTTATTACAGTGAGGGACTGTCAATTTGTTTCTCAGTTCATTTGTTTAATTGGTATACTCAAGAGTATATAGGAGTAGGCTGAAAGATGTTGGATGTGCATGGTATGTAATGTGTGTCTTTACAAGTGGCCCATAAAGACTTGGCTTCAGTACTCTATCCTTCACCACCTGGCTATCTGAGTTTTGACAGTCGCAGCCAATCCAGAACACTTGTAACTTTCACACGCACGCACACACAATTCTCTACTTCATTTTGGACTATGCCTAGGCCACTTCAGATTAAACCTCTGTAGTTTGAACAAGGAGAGACAAGTTCAAGTTGCTGAAAGGGAAACTTGGAAACAGCACAGGAGTGAACAACATGTGGATGGGCTCCAGGCAGAGTCATAGAGGCACAAGGAAAACATTTAAGAAAGACTGGGACATTGTGCATTGTGGGGCAGCACAGGGAAAAGCTTTGAAGGATGGATGAGTTAAAAGGATCAAATGGCCTTTCCTTGACCATATTTAATCTGATGAACACCTTTAATTTAAATATTCTAGTGGTAATTTGGGAAAACTTACTGAACCACACAGCGTTAACACTAGCTTTGAAATGCACCCAAAGCAATTTTGTCCTGTTATTGGGGCGGAGATCCCCCTTGCAGATCTCAAATGGTTAAAGTAGTCAATCAGAATTCAGGTTTAGGTTTATTCCCCGGAAGTCAGGTACCATGATATAATTTACATTATAAGTTGGATGTGTGGGGAGAAGCCAATCTCAGAAGGACCAATATTCCATTGTGTACACAGTATAATAAAGGCTGTAAAACAAAAACAGAATTACCTGGAAAAACTCAGCAGGTCTGGCAGCATCGGCGGAGAAGAAAAGAGTTGACGTTTCGAGTCCTCATGACCCTTCGACAGAACTTGAGTTCGAGTCCAAGAAAAAGTTGAAATATAAGCTGGTTTAAGGTGTGTGGGGGGGGGGAGCGGAGAGAGAGAGAAGTGCAGGGGGTTGGTGTGGTTGTAGGGACAAACAAGCAGTGATAGAAGCAGATCATCAAAAGATGTCACCAACAATAGAACAAAAGAACACATAGGTGTTAAAGTTGGTGATATTATCTAAACGAATGTGCTAATTAAGAATGGATGGTAGGGCACTCAAGGTATAGCTCTAGTGGGGGTGGGGAGAGCATAAAAGATTTTAAAATATTTAAAAATATTGGAAATAGGTGGGAAAAGAAAAATCTATATAATTTATTGGAAAAAAACAAAAAGAAGGGGGAAGCAGAAAGGGGGTGGGGATGGGGAAGGGAGCTCAAGACCTAAAGTTGTTGAATTCAATATTCAGTCCGGAAGGCTGTAAAGTGCCTAGTTGGAAGATGAGGTGTTGTTCCTCCAGTTTGCATTGGGCTTCACTGGAACAATGCAGCAATCCAAGGACAGACATGTGGGCAAGAGAGCAGGGTGGAGTGTTAAAATGGCAAGCGACACGGAGGCTTGGGTCATTCTTGCGGACAGACCGCAGGTGTTCTGCAAAGCGGTCACCCAGTTTACGTTTGGTCTTTCTAATGTAGAGGAGACTACATTGGGAGCAACGAATGCAGTAGACTAAGTTGGGGGAAATGCAAGTGAAATGCTGCTTCACTTGAAAGGAGTGTTTGGGCCCTTGGACGGTGAGGAGAGAGGAAGTGAAGGGGCAGGTGTTGCATCTTTTGCGCGGGCATGGGGTGGTGCCATAGGAGGGGGTTGAGGAGTAGGGGGTGATGGAGGAGTGGACCAGGGTGTCCCGGAGGGAGCGATCCCAACGGAATGCTGATAGGGGCGGTGAAGGGAAGATGTGTTTTGTGGTGGCATCATGCTGGAGTTGGCGGAAATGGCGGAGGATGATCCTTTGAATGCGGAGGCTGGTGGGGTGATAAGTGAGGACAAGGAGGACTCTATCATGTTTCTGGGAGGGAGGAGAAGGCGTGAGGGCGGATGCGCGGGAGATGGGCCGGACACGGTTGAGGGCCCTGTCAACGACCGTGGGTGGAAAACCTCGGTTAAGGAAGAAGGAGGACATGTCAGAGGAACTGTTTTTGAAGGTAGCATCATCGGAACAGATGCGACGGAGGCGAAGGAACTGAGAGAATGGGATGGAGTCCTTACAGGAAGCGGGGTGTGAGAAGCTGTAGTCGAGGTAGCTGTGGGAGTCGGTGGGTTTGTAATGGATATTGGTGGACAGTCTATCACCAGAGATTGAGACAGAGAGGTCAAGGAAGGGAAGGGAAGTGTCAGAGATGGACCACGTGAAAATGATGGAGGGGTGGAGATTGGAAGCAAAATTAATAAATTTTTCCAAGTCCCGACGAAAGCATGAAGCAGCACCGAAGTAATCATCGATGTACCGGAGAAAGAGTTGTGGAAGGGGGCCGGAGTAGGACTGGAACAAGGAATGTTCCACATACCCCATAAAGAGACAGGCATAGCTGGGGCCCATGCGGGTACCCATAGCCACACCTTTTATTTGGAGGAAGTGAGAGGAGTTGAAGGAGAAATTGTTCAGTGTGAGAACAAGTTCAGCCAGACGGAGGAGAGTAGTGGTGGATGGGGATTGTTCGGGCCTCTGTTCGAGGAAGAAGCTAAGGGCCCTCAGACCATCCTGGTGGGGGATGGAGGTGTAGAGGGATTGGACGTCCATGGTGAAGAGGAAGCGGTTGGGGCCAGGGAACTGGAAATTGTTGATGTGACGTAAGGTGTCAGAGGAATCACAGATGTAGGTGGGAAAGGACTGGACAAGGGGAGAGAGAAGGGAGTCAGGATAACGAGAAATGAGTTCTGTGGGGCAGGAGCAAGCTGACATGATCGGTCTACCGGGACAGTCCTATTTGTGGATTTTGGGTAGGAGGCAGAAGCGGGCCGTCCGAGGTTGGGCGACTGTCAGGTTGGAAGCTGTGGGAGGAAGATCCCCAGAGCAGATGAGGTCAGTGACAGTCCTGGAAACAATGGCTTGTTCAGTGGTGGGGTCATGGTCCAGGGAGAGGTAGGAGCAAGTGTCTGCGAGTTGACGCTCAGCCTCCACTGTAAAGGCTGTGTTTATTTGCACCACCGGTGGGTAGGACACGATTCCTGATACATGTGTCTTGCCCTGCAAGGGGACCAAATGGTTTTGTTGCAATGTGCAACTTGACCCAGTCAATGCCAGGTAGCTTCAAAAACGCCAATGCTACCACATTCAAGGAACAGCCCCAAGTTCGGAACACTCACAGGGCTCACACAGCAGGTTCAGAGACTGTGCAGTACTCACACCGATTCAGACAGGAAGAGGTGAGAGATGGAGAGATTTCAATATGGGAAGGAGAACTGTAAAATTGCACCCTTGCTGGACTGGGAACCAGTGTAGGTCAGCGAACACAGAGGCAATGGCAGAACAGAACTTACTGCAAGTTAGAACGCAGGCAGTAAAGCTTGAGGTGAGCTGAAGTTCATTGAAGGTGGAAAATGAGAGACCGACAAGAAGAAAACTGGAATATTCAAGTCTGGCAAATAGCGCATCAATGAAATGTCAGGCATGTTGTTAGAGCTATACAGAACATGCTCTCGCCTTATAAGGAAACAAGCCCAGTTTAAAAGAGAACAGTGTGTACCATCTACAAGATGCACTGCAGCAACCTGCCAAGGCTCCTTCGATAGCACCTTCCAAACATACGACTTCTACCGTCGAGGACAGGGGCAGCAGGTAGATGGGAACACCACTACCTGGACGTTCCCCTCCAAGCCACACACCATCCTGACTTAGAAATATATTGCTGTTGCTTCACTGTCGCTGGGTCAAAATCCTGGAACCCCCTCCCTAACAGCACTGTGGGTGTACCTACACCACATGGACCACAGCGGTTCAAGAAGGCAGCTCAGCACCACCTTCTCAAGGGCAATTAGGGATGTGCAATTAATGCTGACCCAGCCAGTGACTCCTACACGCCTTGAACAAATTTTTAAAAAGAAAGCAGTAATCACCCAGCCACTGTTGCTATCACACTGGGTACAGAGGAAGTGCTCCTACCGCATTCACAGTGTCCTTGATACAAAGTAGAATGAATACTCACACTAATTTGGATCTGTGGCACCGTTTCCAGCCGATCACACTCCCAGTGGGGCGAGCGACACCTCCAGCTGTTTCGGGCATGGCCCTTGTGGTGCCCCAAGCTGAGGAAGGTGAGGGTGGCCCTTGTATGTGCCAGAAGCATTTGAGCTGGTGCTACCCTAACATCACATAGATCGAGCGGCTGGTGAGACCCTCGACTGGATCGCACCAGTCCGTTGTAGGGCCTCGCACGTCAATCACAAGCATTAGCGGACAGGAGGGACCCAGCACTAACATTACTTGAAGCGCCAGGTAACCAGCCTGCAGGAAAGGTATTCTGGAATAACCTTAGCAATTTCAAAGTCTCTGGAAGTACTCTGGAGTGTTTTTGGAGATGTTGTGGTGAGCTCCTGAATTTGGCAGGGAGCGTTCTGTATTCACATAGGGAAGACGGGGGAATTAGATGACCAGTCCACAAAAAGGCTGCGACGGGTATGGGAGCTTTTCAGTGCCTCTGTGTCTGCAGCACAACAGCTGAGGCCTCGGAGAGGGCAAGCTTTGCCCGATGCCCTCTGCCAACTTGGAGCTGGACTCCTCCAAGCTCCTTGACCATGGTGGGAGGCTGTCGGATGGGCCAGCCCATGCACCCACTATCTTGGCGTGCATGCCCATCAGTGCCCTCCTGTATGCTGCTCCATTAGAATCCTCATCGGTCTCCTCCACAGCAGAACTTATTGGCAGCCTCGCCCTCCGGTGAGCTGGCCACAAACCATCCTTTACCCCTGGCCTGGCTGGAGCCCACTCGTGCCCAGTGACTCACCACCTGAGGATCCCAACTCTACTAGCCTTTGAGGTATTTGCCGTGCCAGTATCTGAGCAAGCGTCAGCTCAAGTGACAGGGCTTCTTCATCAGTGCTGTGCTGTGGCGCTCTCTCGTCCTCCTCAGCGTTCCTGTGGCTCGGCAGTTCTTGGGCATCTGAAAGCTGGACCTCAGAAGGGGGAGGGTTAGGGAGAGGAGAGGGGGTGAGTTGGAACGCGAGAGATTAATGGCCACACTGTAAGCAGTCTGTTCATTGTGCCAGGTAGCGGGATGAGGGTGAGCTGGGGGCTGAAAAGGAGAAAAGGGCATCCCACCATCGTCCAGAATATTTTGAGCGGATGCTGTTTCAGCTGGAACCATGATGCAGAGAGCCATCTCTTCCCTAGGGCTCAGGAGATGCAGGCATCCAGTCCCTCGCTGGCTCTGTGCTGCTCCCTTCTATTGTGGGCCACCTTGTCCTGCAAGAGAGGGGAAAGAATGTCAGTGACTGTGTTGTGCTGTGTTTAGTTGATGTGCCTGCCATAGCTGAATAGCTGGAGCCATGTAGAAACAACGGGAGCTGGGTGTCAGGCTGGCATCATCGGAATATGTGTGAGGGTGAGCTGGAATTGAACTTTGGGTATGAATCATGAGTGCCACAGGCTGGTGATGGGTGAATGATGAGGCTGTGGTGCATTGAGATGCCAGTAGTTGCACGTAGGAACCAATTACATAGAACCATGAATAAGGCTTTGAAGAACTAAGCCCCAAATTAATAACAGAACTTCCAGTAATTTCTGGATTACTAACTGATTCACATGCAAATTGTCATAGGGTCAAGCAAATTAGAGTACTAAAAGCATAGCTCCAAGAGTGGTGTGGGGAGAAAGCAGTTTTAATTCATGGGGCACTGGCACCAGTCCTGGGGAAAGAGGGAACTGTTCCATTGTGACAGACTCCACTTAAACTGGCCTGGCTGGGATAAAACGTATAATGAGGGCTGTGGATAGGGCCAATTAAGGCCCGGCCAGTGTGAAACGTGAGCGGCAGTGCCCAGTGCTGCCTGTGTGGTGGGAGGAGGAGGGTGAGCGTTAACTTCACGCTTGTGCACGAGTGCTGCTTGAAAATCTCCCTGAGGCACAGAGCTGCCTCAGGGAGATGAACATTTTTCAAAATAAAAAAGTAAAGGTTTCTAAAATGTTATAAAACATGTCCCTCATGTGACTCTATCACGAAAAAATTCATTTACCTTTTTAATGGCCTTAGTAGGCCTTTTAATTATTGGCAGGTGCACTGCTGAGTGAAATATCGCGCGAGTGTGCGATGATGTAGGGATGCTTGTCCGACGTCACTGTTCATCATTTAACGCTCAGTTGGGCTGGGCTCGTGCCCACCTGACAAGCTAAAAATTCTCCCCATAGTAAATAAACAGTGAAATACATTTAAGTGATTCAAAATGTTCAACAAAAGTACTTTCCATTAAAAAAAGAGAAACTCAGCGAGAAGGATCCAACCAAGGCTTACTAGGAAAGTTAAGAATTGTATTAAGTTAAAAGAAGAGGGCATAATGTTATAATGTTGCAAAGACTGACCAAAAAGTTGATTTAAAAAAGAACACTGAATATGAGAGTAAACTAGCCAGGAGTATAAAAACATATTGTAAGAGCTTTGACAAACATGTAGAAAGAAGGAGAGTAGCTAGTGTAAAGGCTGGACTCTCAGAGGCAGAGACAGAAAAAAATATCACAGGGAATGAGGAAATGGCAGCAGTGTTGAATGAATTTGTGTGTCTATCTTTATAGCAGAAGACAGAAATTACACACCAGGATTGGAGAGTAACAAAGGTGATAATATGAGTGAGAAAATGAAAGTAACTTAATATCAGCAGAGAAAAGGCATTAGAGAAACTCAAGGATTAAACACCAACAAACCCCGAGGAGCTGATGGCCAACATGCTAGGATTCCAAAACAAGGTAGCTGGAGAGATAGTGGGTGTGCACTGCTTATAATTTTTAACAAACTCCTTAGACCCTAGAATGGTCTCAGCAGATTGGAGGATAGCAAATGTGACACTGCTATTCAAAAAAGGAGGGAGAGAGAACACAGGAACTACAGGTCAGTTAACCCAACATCATTCTTCAGGAAAATGCTGGGATCTATTATTAAGGAAGCCTTAACAATGCACTTAGAAAGTCATAATATGAGCAGACAGAGTCAACAGGGTTTGACAAAAGGGAAATTGCATTTGACAAATTTATTGGTGTCTTGAGGATATAACTAGCAAGGTAGTAGGTGAAGTGGAACCAGTCGACACAGTATACTTGGATTTCCAAAAGGCATTTGATAAGGTTCCACACAAAAGATGCAAGAAACACAAGATAAGGGCTCATGAAGTTCTGAGTAATATATGAGCATAGACAGAGGTAGTACAGTACTTGAGTATTGCTGAAAGAAGAGATATGTCTAAGTTTTTTGTCCTCCTCTCACCAGGACAATTGCAAGAATACCAATATAACGGGAAAACAACAATTTATACTGTATGAGAAGAGAGCGCTGATTGGTTGGCAAGTGACATTGCCATGGAGAATGCACCAGTGATGTTGACTGACAGTTAACTGTCAAGCATTGTTTGAAATTTAAACCAGGCAGCTAGACCCTAATTGGTCAAAGCATTGTCCTGAGGAATGAGTCAGCGAATAGCTGTCACTTATTTTGTTTAGCTGAAACAGGCACAATGTGTATACATATTCTTTCTGTCTGCAAAGAACAGGGCCCTGTGTATTAACATAAGTAGCTTCCAGTACACGCACATAAATGCGCCACAATGCGAGTCCGACTACCAATCTTAAATTGGTTGTCAGCATAATTCTTAGCACACTGAGGATTATTTAGCAAATGTTGTCCAATTGTGGAATTGCATCTAAAGTTGGACACTGTTTTGAGTTTTGCAAGCACAGGCTGGTTGGATACGGCCTCTACCCTGCCCGTTGCAAACAGTGGCTGGGACATACTGTTTGATACGATCCACCAGTCTTTGGGACATACGGTCTACAAACCTAGCAACACACTGGCACTGACACGTCTCTTTCTTCAGCAAGACCGAAGACTGTTTAATGGTCGGGCAGCAAAGAGTACGGGTGAACAGGGCATTTTCAAGTTGGCAGGCTGCAATTAGTGAAGTGCCACAAGGATCAGTGCTAGGGCTCAGCTATTTACAATCTATATTAGTGACTGAGACTAATGGATCTAGAGTAATGTATCCAAGTTTGCTGAGCTAGGTGGGAATATAAGCTGAGGAGGACAAAAAGAGGCAGAACTGAGATATAGACAGGTTAAGTGAGTGAGCAACAAGATGGCAGGTGGAGGATAATATAAGAAAATGTGAAGTTATTCTGAGTCTGAGATTATCCTTAATGATAGGGGAGCCCAGCACGTCAGTGCAACACACATGGCTGAAGTGCTGAGTGGATGATCTATCTTGGCCTTCTCCTGAGGTCCCCAGCATCACAGTTACTTCAGCCAATTCAATTCACTCCACATGCTATCAAGAAATGGCTGAAGGCACTGGATACAGCAAAGTCTATGGACCCTGACAACATATCAGCAGTGGTGAAGACTTGTGCTCCAGAACTAGCCGTGCTGCTAGCCAAGCTGTTCCAGTCCAGCTAGAACACTGGCATCTACCTGACAATGTGGAAAAGTTCCCAGGTATACCCTGTCCACAAAAAGCAGGACAAATCCAATCCAGCCAGTTACCGCACCATCAGTCTACTCTAGACCATCAAAGTGCTGGCAAGTGTTGTTGACAGTGTTATCAGGCAGTGCTTACACAGCAATAGTCTGTTCACTGATACTCAGTTTTGGTCCTGTCAGGGCCATTCGGCTCCTGTCCTCATTAAAGCATTAGTCCAAACATGGAATTAATGAGAGTGACTGCCCTTGACATAAAGGGCTGAGTGTGGTATCAAGGGGCACCAACAAAATTGAAGTCAATGGAAATTGGGGCGTGGGGGGAGGTGGAAACACTCCGCTGGTTGGAGTCATACCAAGCACAAAGGAAGGTGGATGTGGAGGTCAGTCATCTCAGTCCCAGGGCATCACTGCAGGAGTTCCTCAGGCTAGTGTCTTAGGCCCAACCACCTACAGCTGCTTCATCAGTGACCTTCCCTCCATCATATAGTAAATTTTATTACCTGGGCAGAATTTTGCCCTTGGTGGATGGGCTCTGCGGGGGCTTGGTGGGGGGGTGGGGGGTGGGGCTGGTCGGGAAGCCGATCACCGCCTGCGATTGGGGCCACACACTGACAGACCAATTAAGACCCGCCCAGCGTGAAACATGAGTAGCAGCGCTCAGGGCCGCCTGTGTGGTGGGGGGGGGAGGAGGATGAGCGGGGCAAACACGAACTTGGCGCACGCGCGCAAGTGAGCGCTTAAAAATTGCCCTCTGAGGCACAAGCTGTCTCAGGGAGGTGAGGCATTTTTGGAAAAAAAAAAATAATGAGAATAAAAATGTGATAAAACATGTCCCCTCACGGGACGGTCACAGAAGCAGGGACATGTCGTCAATTAAATTTGAAAACTTTTATTTTATTTTTATTTGCTTTTGGAAACCTCATCCCGCTGGTGGATGAAGTTTCCACAAAAATGCAAAGGCCACCTGGCCCTTTTAGCCTGCCCGCCATGCATAAGATTGGACGGGCAGTGAAAAATTGAAATTAATTGATTATTTAACGGCCGTAACAGGCATTTTAAGTGTCGGCAGGTGCACGTGCCGATTCAAGCACGCCCACTGACTGAACTATCGGGCAACTGCGCCTGGATGTGGGCACGCTCAGCCAATGGTAACGGGTGTCATTTCACACTCGAGTCCCACCCGCCGAGTGAAAAATTCTGCCCTCATTACTATAATTTTCATCATTATGATAAAGCTGTACAAAACACTGGTTCAACCTCAACTGGATTCTAGTATTAAGTATCACTCTGGGAAGCTCACTTTAGGAAGGATGTGAAGAAAGGGAACAGAAAAGGTTCCCGGGAACGATTTCAGGGATGAGGAACTTCAGCTACGTGGATAGGTTGGAGAAGCTGGGGCTGTTCCTCTTCAAGAAGAGAAGGTTGAAGGAAGATTAGCTAGAGGTATTCAAAACCATGAGGGGTATGGACAGAGTAGATAGGGAGAAGCTGTTCCCATTGGTGGAAGAATCAAGAACTAGAGGACACTGATTAAGGTGATTAGCAAAAGAAGCAATAGCAACATGAGAAAAACAGTCTTTATGCTGCGAGTGGTTAGAACTGGAATGCACTGCCTGAGAGGGTGGTGGAGGCAGATGCAATCGTGACTTTCAAAAGAGAATTGGATCATCATCCGAGGAGGAAAGGTTTACAGGGCTATAGGGAAAAGGCATGGTTAGTGCGACTAGGTGAGTTGCTCTTACAGAGAGCCAGCACAGACACAACAGGCCAACTGGCCTCCATCTATACTGTAACCATTCTATACGTGGGGCTAACAAAAACAGAATTACCTGGAAAAACTCAGCAGGTCTGGCAGCATCGGCGGAGAAGAAAAGAGTTGAAGTTTCGAGTCCTCATGACCCTTCGACAGAACTAGGTGAATCCCAGGGAGGGTTGAAATATAAACTTGTTTAAGGTGCGGGGGGGAGAGAAGTGGAGGGGGGTGGTGTGGTTGTAGGCAAAAGCAGTGATAGAAGCAGATCATCAAAAGGTGTCACAGACGGCAGAACAAAAGAATACAGAGGTGTCGAAGTTGGTGATATTATCTAAACGATTGTGCTAATTAAGAATGGATGGTGAGTGCCCTAATTAAGAATGGATGGTGAGGTCTCTACATTGGAGAGACCAAACGTAAACTGGGCGACTGCTTTGCAGAACACTTGCGGTCTGTCCGCAAGAATGACCCAAACCTCCCTGTCTCTTGCCATTTTAACACTCCACCCTCCTCTCTTGCCCACATGTCTGTCCTTGGCTTGCTGCATTGTTCCAGTGAAGCCCAACGCAAACTGGAGGAACAGCACCTCATCTTCCCACTAGGCACTTTACAGCCTTCCGGACTGAATATTGAATTCAACAACTTTAGGTCTTGAGCTCCCCCCTCCATCCCCACCCACTTTCTGTTGCCCCCTTCCTTCTGTTTTTTTCCAATAAATTATATAGATTTTTCTTTTCCCACCTATTTCCATTATTTTTAAATAATTTAAATCTTTTATGCTCCCCCCACCCCCACTAGAGCTATACCTTGAGTGTCCTACCATCCATTCTTAATTAGCACATTCGTTTAGATAATATCACCAACTTTAACACCTATGTGTTCTTTTGTTCTGCTGTGACATCTTTTGAAGATCTGCTTCTATCACTGCTTTTGCCTACAACCACACCACCCCCCTCCACTTCTCTCCCCACACCCAACCCCCCCACCCCCCAACCCCCCAACCACCACCTTAAACCAGCTTATATTTCAACCCTTCCTGGGATTCACCTAGTTCTGTCGAAGGGTCATGAGGACTCGAAACGTCAACTCTTTTCTTCTCCGCCGATGCTGCCAGACCTGCTGAGTTTTTCCAGGTAATTCTGTTTTTGTTTTGGATTTCCAGAATCCGCAGTTTTTTGTTTTTATCTATACGTGGGGGTGTTCACTGATGATTACATAGAATTCATCATCAATTGTGACGACTCAGATACAGAAGCAGTCCATGTCCATATGCAGCAGGAGCTGGACAACATTCAAGTTTGGACTGATAAATGGTACATAATATTTGTGCCACATAAGAGCTGGGCAATTGCTATCTCCAAGAGAGAATCTAGCCATCCCGTTAATGTCCAATAGCATTACCTTTGCTGAATCACCCACTGTCAAAATCTTGCGGCTTACCATTGACCAGAAGCTGAACTGGACCAGCCAAATGAATACTGTAACTATAAGAAAGGACAGAGGCTGGGATTTCTGTGTCAAGTAACTCCCCTGCTGACTCGCCAATCTACTCCCTATTCACCGTCTACAAGGCAGAATTCAAGAGTATGATGGAATACTCTCCACTTGCCTGGATGAGTGCCACACCACCAACACTCGAGAAGCTCAACGTCATCCACGACAAAGCAGCCCGCTTGATTAGCACTGCGTCCACCACCTTAAAATTCACTCCCTCCACTACTGACGCAGAGTGGCAGCAGTGTGTGCCATCTACAAGATGTACAGCAGTAACTTGCAAAGGGTCCTTCAACAGCATGTTCCAAACTCACAGCCTTTACCAGCTAGAAGGACAAGGGCAGCAGACACATGGGAACACCACCAACTGGAGGTTCCCCTCCAAGCCACACATCATGCTGACCTGGAACCCACATTGTTGTTCCTTCACTGTCACTGGGTCAAAAGCCTGGAACTCCCTTCTTTACAGCACTGAGTGTACCTACACCAGATGATGGCCTGCAGCAGTTCAACAAGGCAGCTCACCACTACTTTCTCTTTTAGGGATGGACAACAATGGCCAGACTAGACACTCACGTCCAATGAAAGAATAAAATAAAATATGAATAGAAAAACAGAATCTTTTTTTAAAAGCTATTTAAAGGTTGATGTTCAGACAGACTAGGGTGTGCCTGCACAAGGAACTCAAAAGGTTGGCATACAGCAAAGAACTAGGAAGGCAAATGGCATGTCAGCCTTTATTGAGTAGAAGAATAAGAAATCTTTGCTACCATTGTACAGGGTTTTGGTGAGACCACACCTGGAATACTATGCATAGTTTTGATCACCATATCAAAGGAAGGATATACTTGCATTGGAGGCAGTAACAAAGGTTCACTAGATTGTTTCTTGGGATGAGAGAGTTGCCCTGTGAGGAAAGACTGGGTAAACTAGGCCTAGAAGAATGAGAGATGAACTCACTTAAATGCAAAAGGTTCTGAAGAGGCTTCAGAGGTTAGACCCTGAAAGAATGTTTCTCCTGGTTGGGGAATCTAGAACATGGGGATACAGTCTCAGAATAAGGATTGATTATTTAGGACTGAGATGAGAAGAGTTGTGAACCTTTGGAATTCTCTACCCCAGAGGGTTGTGGATGCTCCATCATCGAATACATTCATGCCTCAGATTTTTTTTAAGATTTATTCTTTTATGGAATGTGGGCATCGCTGGTGAGACCAGCAGTTATTACCCATCCCTAATTGCCCTTGAACTGAGTGGCTTGCTAGGCCATTTCAGAGGGCAGTTAAGCGTCGACCACATTGCTGTGGGCCTAGAGTCATGTGTAGGCCAGACCAGGCATGGACAGCAGATTTCCTTTCCTAGAGGATATTAGTGAATTTCTCTGGGAATCAAGGGATCCAGGGAGCAGCAGGAAAGTGAAGCTGAGGGAGAAGATCATCCATTCTTGTTCTGAATTGTGGGACAGGTGCAAGGGACCATAGGGTCTACTCCTCCTCCTATTTCTTATGTTCTGACATTGACCACCGGCATTAGAGTGGGAGGGAGGGGGGAAAGGAGGAGGGAGGAGGAGGGGGAAAGGAGGGAGAGAGAAGGGGAGGAAAGGAGGGTGGGTGGGATGGAGAGGAGGAAAGGAGGGAGGGAGAGGGAAAGGAGCAAAGAGGAAGTTGGGAGGGAAAGGGAAAGGAGGAAGGAGGGAGGGAGGGGCAAAGAAGTGCAAGGGAGGAGGGAAAGGAAGAGGGTGGGAGGGGGAAAGGAGGGAGAGAGTGAACGGGAAAGGAGGGAGGGAGCGGGAAGGGAGGGAGGGAGGAAGGAGGGAGGGAGAAAGGAGGGTGAAAAGAGGGAGGGAGGAGGGAAAGAGGGAGGGAGGGCAAAAGAAGGAAGGAAGGAGAGGGAAAAGAGGAGGGAAGGAGGGGGAAAGGAGGTGGGAGGGGGAAAGGAGGAGAGAGGAGGGGGAAAGGAAGGGGAAAAGGAGGGAGGGATGGGCAAATGAGGAAGGAAGGAGGGAGGGAGGGGAGAGGAAGCGGGAAAGAGGAGGGAAAGAAGGAGGGAGAGAGGATGAAAGGAGGAAGGAGGGAGGGGGAAAGGAGGAATGAGGGAGGGGAAAGGAGGAGAGAGGGAGGGGGAAAGGAGCAGGGTGAGGGGGGAAAGGAGCAGGGTGAGGGGGGAAAGGAGCAGGGTGAGGGGAAAGGAGGAGGGTGAGGGGGAAAGGAGGAGGGTGAGGGGGAAAGGAGGAGGGTGAGGGGGAAAGGAGGAGGGTGAGGGGGAAAGGAGGAGTGAGGGGGAGAGGGAAAGGAGGAGGGAGGGAGCAAAGGAGGGGGAAAGGGGAGGGAGAGAGTGAAGGAGGGGGAAAGGGGAGGGAGGGAGTGAAGGAGGGGGAATGGAGGAGGGAGGGAGGAGGGAAAGGAGGAGGGAGGGAGGGGGAAAGGAGGGGGGTGGGAGGGGGAAGGAGGAGGGAGGGGGAAAGGAGGAGGGAGGGAGGGGGAAAAGAGGAGGGAGGGAGGCGGGAATGGAGGAGGGAGGGAGGGGGGAAGGGAGGAGGGAGGGGGAAAGGAGAAGGGAGGGAGGAGTGAAAGGAGGAACTAGGGAGGGGGAATGGAGGAGGGAGGTTGGGGGTAAGGAGGAGGGAGGGAGGGAAGGAGGGGGAAAGGAGGAGGGAAGGAGTGAAGGAGGGGGAAAGGAGGAGGGAGGGAGGGGGAAAGCAGGAGGGCGAGAGGGGGAAAGGAGGAGTGAGGGAGGGGGAAAGGAGGAGGGAGGGAGAAAGGAGGAGGGAGGGAGGTGGGAAAGGAGGAGGGAGGGAGTGGAAAAGGAGGCAGGAGGGAGTGGGAAAAGAGGCAGGAGGGATGGCGAAATGAGGAGGGAGGGATGGGGAAATGAGGAGGGACAGTGGGGGGAAGGCGGAGGGAGGGAGCGAAGGAGGGGGAAAGGAGAAAGGAGGGAGGAGAGAAAGGAGGAGGGAGGGAGGGGGAAAGGAGGAGGGAGGGAGGGATAAGGGAGGAGGGAGGGAGGGGTAAAGGAGGAGGGAGGGAGGAGGGAAAGGAGGAGAGATGGAGGTGGGAAGGGAGGAGGGAGGGAGGCGAATGGCATAGGGAGGGAGGAGAATGGAGGAGGGAGGGAGAGGGCACAGAGGAGCGAGGGAGAGGGCACAGAGGAGCGAGGGAGAGGTAAAGGAGGAGGGTGGGGGACAGAGGAGGGAGGGGGATCGGAGGAGGGAGGGGGATCAGAGAAAGGAGGGGGGATTGGAGGAAGGAGGAGTGAAATGAGGAGAGATGGAGGTAGGGATTGGGGAAAAGGGAGGGGGAGGGGGAAGGAGGAGGGAGGGTGGGGGGGAACGGAAGAGGGTGGGAGGGGGAAAGTAGAAGGGAGGAAGGGGGAAAGGAGGGAGGTGGCCAGGAAGTAGGGCGTGGGGGGAAAGGACGAGGGAGGGAGGGGGAAATTAGAAAGGAGGGTGGGGGAAAGGAGGAGGGTGGGAGGGGGAAATGAAGAGGGAGGGGGAAAGAAGGAAGGAGGGAGGGGGAAAGGAGGGGGGCGAGAAGGGGGGGAAGGAGGGGGAGGAGGGTGAGAATGGAGGAGGGAGGGACAGGGAAAGGAGGAGGGAGGGAGGGGGAAAGGAGGAGGGAGGGAAATGGAAATGTAGAGGGAGGGAGATGGAAAGGAGGAGGGAGGGAGGGGGAAAGGAGGAGGGAGGGAGGAGAGAAAGGAGGAGGGAGGGAGGGGGAAAGGAGGAGGGAGGGAGGAGAGAAAGGAGGAGGGAGGGAGGCGAGAAAGGAGGAGGGAGGGGGAAAGGAGGAAGGAGGGAAGGGAAAACAGGAGGGAGGGTGGTGGAAAAGAAGGGGGGAGCGTGGGGGATAAGAAGGAGGGATGGAGGGGTAATGGAGGAGGGAGGGAGGGGAGGGGAGGGGAAAGGAGGATGGAGGCGAAAAGGAAGAGGGGGGAAAGGAGGAGGGATGGGGTAAGGGGGGGTAAGAGGAGGGAGGGTGTAACGAGGAGGGAGGGGGAAAGAAAGAGGGAGAGGGGGATAGGAGGAGGGAAGTTGAAAGGAGGAGGGAGGGAGCGAAAGAGGGGGAAAGTAGAAGGGTGGGAGGAGGGAAAGGAGGAGCAAGGGAGGGGTAAAGGAGGAGGGTGGGGGAACGGAGGAGGGAGGGGGAACGGAGGAGGGAGGGGGAAAGGAGGAAGGAGAGGGAAAGGAGGAAGGCGGAGTGAAAGGAGGAGTGAACTGAGGAGAGAGGGAGGAAGTAGGGAATGGGGACAAAGGGGGCGAGGGGGAAGGAGGATGGAGGCGGGGGAAACGAGGAGGATGGTTGGGGGGAAGGAAGAGGGAGGGGTAAAAGAGGAGAGAGGGAGGAGGGAAAGGAGGAGGGATGGAGGTGGGAAAGGAGGAGGGAGCGAGGCGAATGGTGTAGGGAGGGAGGAAAATGGAGGAGGGAGGGAGAAGGCACAGAGGATGGGGGGAGAGCGCACAGAGGAGCGAGGGAGGGGGAAAGGAGGAGGGTGGGGGAAAGGATGAAGGTGGAGTGAAAAGAGGAGAGAAGGAGGAAGTAGGGAATGGGGATAAAGGACATGGGAGCGGGGAAGGAGGAGGGAGGGGGAACGGAAGAGGGAGGGAGGGGGAAAGTAGAAGGGAGGAAGGGGAAAGGAGGAGGGAGGGAGTGAAGGAGGGGGAAAGGAGAAGGGAGGGAAGAGGGAAAGTAGGAGGTAGGGAGGGAGTAAAGGAGGAGGGAGGGTGAGGGTAAGCAGGAGGGAGGGAGGGGGAAAAGGAGGAGGGAGGGAGGGAGGGGGAAAGGAGGAGGGAGGGAGCGAAGGAGGGGGAAAAGGAGGAGGGAGGGTGAGGGTAAGCAGGAGGGAGGGAGGGGGAAAAGCAGGAGGGAGGGAGGGGGAAAAGTAGGAGGGAGGGAGGGAGCGAAGGAGGGGGAAAGGAGAAGGGAGGGAGGAGGGAAAGGTGGAGGTAGGGAGGGGGAAAGGAGGAGGGAGGGTGAGGGTAAGCAGGAGGGAGGGAGGGAAGGAGGGGGAAAGGAGAAGGGAGGGAGGGGGAAAGGAGGAGGGAGGGAGGGGGAAAGGAGGAAGGAGGGAGGAGGGAAAGGAGGAGGGATGGAGGTGGGAAAGGAGGAGGGAGGGAGGAGAATGGAGGAGGGAGGGAGAGGGCACAGAGGAGCGAGGGAGGGGGAACAGAGGAGGGAGGGGGAACGGAGGAGGGGGAATCGGAGGAAGGAGGACTGAAATGAGGAGAGAGGGAGTAGGGAATGGGGACAAAGGAGAGGGGGAGGAGGGAAGGAGGAGGGAGGGAGGGGGAACGGTAGAGGGTGGGAGAGGGAAAGTAGAAGGGAGGAACGGGGAAGGCAGAAGGGAGAGGGGGGAAAGGAGGAGGGAGAGAGGAGGAAAGTAGGAGGGAGAGAGGGGGAACAGAGGAGGGAGGGAGGGAGAAAGGAGGGAGGGAGAAGGAAGTAGGGCGTGGGGGGAAGGACGAGGGAAGGAGGGAGGGGGAAAGGAGGAGGGTGGGGGGGGAAATGAAGAGGGAGGGGGAAAGAAAGGAGGAGGGAGGGGGAAAGGAGGAGGGAGGGAGGGGGAAAGGAGGAGGGGGAAAGGAGGAGGGAGGGGGAAAGCAGGAGGGATGGGGAAAGGAGGAGGGAGGGAGCGAGGGAGGGGGAAAGGAGGAGGGAGGGAGAGGGAAATGTAGGGGAGGGAGTTGGAAAGGAGGAGGGAGGGAGTGGAAAGGAGGAGGAGGGAAAGGAGGAGGGAGGGAGGGGAAAGGAGGATGCAGGGAGCAGAGAAAGGAGGAGGGAGTGAGGGGGGAAAGGAGAAGGAAGGTGGTAAAGGAGGAGGGAGGGAGGGAGGGCGAAAGGAGGAGGGAGGGAGTGAAGGAGGGTTAAGGAGGAAGGGAGGGAGTAGGGAAAGGAGGAGGGAGGCCGGAAAGAAGGAGGGAGGGAGGCAGGAATGGAGGAGGGAGGGAGGGGGGCAGGTGGAGGGAGGGAGGGGAGAAAGGAGGAAGGAGTGGGGAAAGGAGGAGGGAGCGAGGGGGAAAGTAGGAGGGAGAGAGGGGGAAAGTAGGAGGGAGAGAGGGGGAAAGTAGGAGGGAGAGAGCGGGAACAGAGGAGGGAGGGAGGGGGTAAGAGGGAGGGGGAAGGAAGTAGGGCGTGGGGGGAAAGGATGAGGGAAGGAGGGAGGGGGAAATAGAAAGGAGGGAGGGGGAAAGGAGGAAGGAGGGAGGAGGAAAGAAAGGAGGAGGGAGGGGGGAAGGAGGGGGCGAAGGAGGGGGAGGAGGGGTGGATGAAGGGGTGGAAGGAAGAGGGAAAGGAGGAGGGAGAGACAGGGAATGGAGCAGGGAGGGAGAGGGAAATGTAGAGGGAGGGAGGGAGAAAGGAGGAGGGAGGGAGGGGGAAAGGAGGAGGGAGGGAGGGGGAAAGGAGGAGGGAAGGAGAAAGGAGGAGGGAGGGAGCGAGGGAAGGGGAAAGGAGGAGGGAGGGAGGAGAGAAAGGAGGATGGAAAGGAGGAGGGAGGGACAGGGAAAGGAGGAGGGAGGGAGAGGGAAATGTAGATGGAGGGAGTTGGAAAGGAAGAGGGGGAAAAGAGGAGGGAGGGAGGGGAAAGGAGGAGGGGGGAAAGGAGGAGGGAGGGAGGGGGAAAGGAGGAGGGAGGGGGAAAGGAGGGAGAGAAGGGGGGAAGCAGGAAGGAGGATGGTGGAGAAGGTGGAGGGAGGGAGGGTGGAAAGAAGGAGGGAAGGAGGGGGGAAAGGAGGATGGAGGTAAAAAGGAAGAGGGAGGGGAAAGGAGGAGGGAGGGTGTAAGGAGGAGGGAGGCGGAAGGAGGGAGGGGGAAAGGAGGAGGGAGGGGAAGAAAGAGGGAGGGGGCAAGAAAGAGGGAGGTGGAAAGAAAGAGGGAGGGGGAAAGGAGGAGGGAGAGAGGGGGATGGGAGGAGGGCAGGTGAAAGGAGGAGGGAGGAAGCGAAGGAGGGGAAAAGGAGAAGGGTGGGAGGAGGGAAAGAAGGAGGTAGGGAGGGGATAAAGGAGGAGGTAGGGAGGGGGTAAAGGAGGAGGGAGGGAGGGAGGGGGTAAAGGAGGAGGGAGGGGGTAAAGGAGGAGGGAGGGAGGGGGTAAAGGAGGAGGGAGGGAGGGGGTAAAGGATGAGGGAAGGAGGGGAAAAGGAGGAGGCAGGGAGCGGAGAAAGGAGGAGGCAGGGAGCAGAGAAAGGAGGAGGGAGGGAGGGGGGAAAGGAGAAGGAAGGTGGTAAAGGAGGAGGGAGGATGGGACGGAGGGAGGGAGGGGGAAAGCAGGAGGGAAAGAGGGGAAAGGAGGAGGGAGGGAGGGGGAATGTGGCGGGAGGGAGGGAGAAAGGAGGAGGGAGTGGGGAAAGGAGGAGGGAGCGAGGGGGAAAGGAGGAGGGAGGGAGAAAGGAGGATGGAGTGGGAAAGGAAGAGGGAACGAGGGGAAAGGAAGAGGGAGCGAGGGGGAAAGGAGGGAGGGGAGGAGGGCAGGGGAAAGGAGGGAGGGAGGAAGGTAGGCACAGGGAAAGGAGGGAGGGGGGGAGGTAGGGGGAAAGGATGGAGGGAGTGAGGGAGGGGGAAAGGAAGAAGGGAGGGGGAGAGGCGGGAGGGAGGGAGGAAGAAAGGCGGGAGGGAGGGAGGGGGAAATGCGAGAGGGAGGGAGGCGGATATGGAGGAGGGAGGGGGAATGGAGGGAAGGAGGGGGAAAGAAGGAGTGAGGGAGGGAAGGGGAAAGAAGGAGGGAGGGAGGGGGAAAGAAGGAGGGAGGGAAGGGGAAAGAAGGAGGGAGGGAGGGGGAAAGAAGGAGGGAGGGAGGGGGAAAGAAGGAGGGAGGGAGGGAGGGAGGGGGAAAGAAGGAGGGAGGGAGAGGGAAAGAAGGAGGGAGGGGGAAAGTTGGAGGGAGAGGGAAAGAAGTAGGGAGGGGAAAAGAAGGAGGGAGGGAGAGAGGGAGGGCAAAAGAAGGAGGGAGGGAAGGGGAAACAAGGAAGGAGGGAGGGAGAAAGAAGGAGGGAGGGAGGGAGGGAGGGGGAAAGAAGGAGGGAGGGAGGGAGGGGGAAAGAAGGAGGGAGGGAGGGGGAAAGGAAGGAGGGAGGGGGAAAGTTGGAGGGAGAGGGAAAGAAGGAGGGAGGGGAAAAGAAGGAGGGAGGGAGGAAGGTGGAAAGAAGGAGGGAGGGAGGGGGAAAGGAGGTGGGAGGAGGGGGAAAGGAAGAAGGGAGGGGGAGAGGCGGGAGGGAGGGAAGAAGAAAGGCGGGAGGGAGGGAGGGGGAAAATGCGAGAGGGAAGGAGGCGGATATGGAGGAGGGAGGGGGAAATGGAGGGAGGGAGGGGGAAAGAAGGAGCGAGGGAGGGATGGGGAAAGAAGGAGGGAGGGAGGGGGAAAGAAGGAGGGAGAGAAGGGGAAAGAAGGAGGGAGGGAGGGGGAAAGAAGGAGGAGGGAGGGAGGGAGGGGGAAAGAAAGAGGGAGGGTGGGTGGGAGGGGGAAAGAAGGAGGGAGGGAGGAGGAAAGAAGGAGGGAGGGGGAAAGTTGGAGGGAGAGGGAAAGAAGGAGGGAGGGGAAAAGAAGGAGGGAGGGAGGAAGGTGGAAAGAAGGAGGGAGGGAGGGGGAAAGGAGGTGGGAGGGAGTTGGAAAGGAGGGAGGGGAAAAGGAGGTGGGAGGGAGGGGGAAAGGAGGAGGGGGATAGGGAAAGGAGGAGGGGGGACAGGGAAAGGAGGAGGGGGGACAGGGAAAGGAGGAGGGAGGAACAGGGAAAGGAGGGAGGGAGGCGGAATGGAGGAGGGAGGGAGGTGAGGGGAAAGGAGGATGGAGGGGGAAAGGAGGGGGGATAGGGAAAGGAGGAGGGGGGACAGGAAAATGATGGGGGGACAGGGGAAGGAGGGAGAAAGGCGGGAGGAAGGGAAGGAGGGAGGGGGAAAATGCGAGAGGGAGGGAGGGAGGCGGATATGGAGGAGGGGGGGAAATGGAGGAGGGAGGAGGGAGGGGGAATGGAGGGAGGGAGGGGGAAAGAAGGAGCAAGGGAGGGATGGGGAAAGAAGGAGGGAGGG